>NC_054829.1:80657654-80992654 GCF_018345385.1 Vulpes lagopus | reverse complement strand
CGTAGGAACTAGAACATTAGCAACATTAATTGTTGTTTTCACGTGCTGCTCCCCATTCATTTCTCAGCTTCCCACATGTCTCTTCTTGGGGGCGGTCGGTATTCTGAAGTTTAGTAATCATCCTGGTATTCCTTATCACCTTGCCTATAGCATGATTTTACCTCTTTTTGAACTTAAAAAAAAAAGTGTTATTTTTGTAACTCAATTTTTTATTCAATATCAATACTTTTTTCTGTTTCATCCATCTGGTTGGTTTAGCCATTTCTCCTGTTGTAGCATTTACTTATCTGAGTCTACTACAGTGTGTTTATCTGTTCTCCAAGTGGGGTGTGTTCTAGTGTTTTGCAATTACAAACAATTCGGATACGAACATTCTATCCACATCTCCTGGCTATGTGCCTCCTTGTGCACATGTGCAAGGGTCCATCTAGAGCTAGCTATCTTTTCAAAAATTAGATCCAGTTATGTATTTTTAGAGCAGCATCATTTTTTCCTTAGAGATGTCAAATTTTAGATAGGTAGGTAAAGAAGTATTTATCTTACAGAAAATATATGAACAGTCATGAGTAAAAATGGATAAAGTCAAAGAGAAATTTCTCTAAAACAATTTAATCATTTGACTGGCTAATCATACTGAGTGGAATTTCTGATTTTAAAAAAAGATTTCATTTATTTATTTGAGAGAGAGAGAGAGAGAGAGAGAGAGAGTGAACACAGGAGTGGGAGGGTCAAAGGGAGAGGGAGAAGCAGACTCTCCACTGAGCAGGGAGCCCAATAATGTGAGGACAAATGACCTGAGCCCAAGGCAGATGGTTAACCTACTGAGCCACCCAGGCACCCCTGATTTTTTTTTTCAAATAATAACTTCCAGTATTCTATTTCATTCTCTGCATATTATCTGTAAAAACATTCCAGTTACATGCCCCTGGTTACCATTAATTTTGAGACTGTACATATGACTAATAATCAAAGATCATTTCCATGCTAATTCTTATATTCCCCCCTGGATTCAGCCTTTACTTAATTACAAGGATTTAGATGAAAATCTGATCCTCCTCTGGAAGCAGAGCTCCTCACTCATATTAATAAAAGAGATACTGAGATGTGGAGGGAAACAAATTTCTGGATGTGATTCACTCTGAAAACCAACAACAAATATGAAATGGCTTTTTTCCCTCAAACAGACAAAATTTTTTTTTTCTCTTTATGGTATCTTACTATATTTATTTATTTGCCTATGATACATAACTGTGATTACATGTGGTTATATAATTTCAATGTATTTGAAATTCAGTTATTTATGTGTGATATATTTTGGAGGTTTACTTTGGAAAAATTAAAGTGCATCATATTTTTTTTAGATGTGGGTAAAATTTTTTTGAACTACATATAGGTGCATATTTATAGTTTAATTCAGTAAGATAACTAAGGGTTTCTTTTTAATTTTGAAGTGTATCCTTGCTGAAGAATTTACCTGAAGATAAATTAACCAAGATCATTGACTGCTTGGAAGTGGTAAGAAAATTTAAAGGAAAAAATACATTTCATTAGAAGACCATAGAATCTAGTCGTTATTAGCATTGTAAATGAATGACAAGGAAAAGATGGTAGGTTGCTAGGCTATTGAGTCCAGGAGCCTTTTTGTGAAAACCTTGGACCACCACATAGGGAACTGAGAGGCTGGGATAGGTTTAGGTGACTGTTCTGGAATTTATAAAAGGAAATTGGATTTGCATGTGTAAAGTGACATTTGATTTACAAACTTTAATCTTTTTAGTACATTTTATAAAACCAATCTGCCTTACTGGAGAGGCATTTGATTTTCTGCAGTTAACATCACAATCCCATGTAGAGTTTTCCCAGTATAAAGCAGTCAGTGATGCTTAATTAGGTAATGGAGTAGAGAAGGATACATTGGAGCTTTTGGGAATAGCCCCCTGAATCAGGCTATGAAACAGCTCCATACTTTAAAATTCAACACCATGAAAAGACATTTAAAAACCCTTGCATTAAGGAGCACTTTACCTATTTTAATATCTAGGGGAAAACAGTGTATTGGAATGTGTTCAAAAACTCATATAAAAAAAAAAAAACCCTCATATGAGGCATCATCCAGATGGTTGGTTCTAGTCCAAGGCTAGTCAAGTCTTTTTGTGAATAAAGCTTTTATAACATGTACCTTGGATCCTAATGATATGCATTATATGAAAACCTCTTCAGATTTCAGAGAATAAAATTCAAAGCAAATAATTTCTCTCTGATTTTTTTTTTTGGGGGGGGGTGTCAATTTCATTGAAACCAGAATGGGTTTTTACAGAATGTAAAAGGAGGTAAGGATTAGTAAAGAAGTCTGACTTCTTTCAAGTCTGACATGATGACTTGAAGCTTTTATAAAGCTGTTCTCGGTGGAAGCTGTAAAAATCTCTACAAGACTGATTGTTGACAGATTCATACCTCTGTCAATCACAATATACAATGTAAACTAATATCTGTTGAGAAGGGATCACTGACCATTTTATCCTTAAGAGTAAGTGACACCAGTAATGTTTCCATTTACAATTCATGGAAACTGTCCAGCAGTTTATCAAGGACAGGCCCTGATGACACAGTGCCTGGCCTTGTGTCCCCAGAGTATAGAGATATGAAGTCATTTTCAAGAGGACTGCTTGCCCCGCATCTCCTGGGATTTTCCCAGTGTAACATAACCCAACCACAGATGTTACAAATTAATAATTCATCCTAATTTCTGAGAGTGTGTGTTAAAGCTGGAGTAGCCCTATATTTTTTTTTAACTGAGGAAATCTGTTTTTAATATAATACTAATAGAGTAGATTCACCAGAGGGGAATTCCATGCTAACAGCAAATATTAAAATTTAGTATCATTAAAAATAAATGGGAAATTAGACATTTATTGCAGCCACAGGCAACAGCTACAGAATATATATATGAGGGTGCAAATCCAGTATTAATTAACACACAATTTGAGTTTGAAAGTTCTCATCTTTTAAAACACCCTAGAAAGGCTTTATTATATCTCAGCATTTGCAGACAGCAGCACAATTTATAAAGGTCCCTTTATTCATACCTGGCAAACAAATGTGTCCCTATAGTGTGTAAAAATTCTCAAATGCTAAAGTGATTAGCAAGGGAGTAATGGGATCTATTTAGCGTTAAGAAAAGCACATAATTTACCAGCATAGCTTGGACTAATGACCCATCAACAGGCTCCTGACAACAGCCAATCACTAATGCATTGGAGTTATAACAGGACGCCTGCTGAGTTCCAGGACCAGCTGTCCCATAATCTTTGAAAAACAAAACAAAACAAAAAACAGGCTGAATCTGGCATGCTGTTTAGGAATTGATTTGGGAGGTTTTTAATTTTTGTGTGGGGGCAGGGAAGGGATATCGGAATATCCCATCACCAAGCAGTTGATCTGAAGTGTTTGTGAAGACTTTGACTACTGAACATTTAGATAAATGGCTCCGATTTTCCAGTATCCCGGGAGCGTTTCTTGCTTTAGCTTAAATCACTCATTCAGTTCTAGAAGTAGGCATCACCTTTAAGCCTCAACTTGTGTTCTGATGAGAAAACAGTACCAACGCATTCAAGAGGTAACTAGTGAACATCATGATGTGTGATACAGATTCCGAATGCAGTGCTGGTGTTAATGGTGATGAAAATGATAACGTGAATTCTGCACCTGGCGATTGTGCAGTAAGGAGCACAAAGTGGAATGAGTTTCTGTTCACACAAGAAGCATGGGATTTGATTGTGGTTGATCAAAATGTCACCTTACTTTTGTTAGAGAGCTTTGATATGTGATCCAGTGGCCCTCTGCACTGTGACTCTGACATGACATCTTTCATGAAACTGGAGGTATAGTAGTAGTAGGCTGAGGTGGGGTCACGTGGAATATTATTGCCCTTACCCACATCACCCGTGATGCTGCTTGAAAGGTGGATTCCCGGGTACTACCTTGCATTTACTGAATCAGAAACTTCAGGTATTGGCCCAGAAATACCCACTTCAACAATTTATGTGATTCTTATGCTTATTAAAGTTTGAGAGCACTACTTTAAAGTCGTGAATAGAACCTATATTTAGAGTTTGCCATAGTCTATCTCTTTATTCAGAGATTTTCCAATATTCGTAGTTTTTTAAAAATCTAATTTTCTTTCTTATAGTTCCTGCTAACACCTGCATAAACCAGAGGGTTTTCTTATTTTAATGATTACATCCAGAGTCATAAGAAAGTTGAGATAACTGTGGATTTTGTCTGTTTATGGACCAGTTAGCTAAAGGTGGGGCAGCTGAGTGTCATAGAAAGTTCACTAGTCCAAAGTGTGGAGATTAATGTTTATGGTCAAGCTTCTGTCAGTAACAGCTGTCAATTAATTATGGTAGGCAGTAGAGTTTCGTCATCTACAAAATAAGGGCATGTCGGAACCTACAGGCTCCTTTAACGTTTCGTTACAGACTTCTAGATAGTTGGCTCACTCAGGTGAGAGGAATTTCTGTGGGTTTTCATTTTCTAGGCTCTAGTTCCTTGGAAATAAGCAACAGGTACTAAATTTCACCTGAATGGTTGATAAGGGTCCACCTGATCCAGATGTACTTGCTTTAAAATATCTAAGGTATTTTAACTATCATACTTGGGCAAACAAAAAATTGTTGGTGAGAACCCAAATAACTGTATACACTTTTTTAAACAACCAACTTCGGTACATAGTTACATGATGCAGAATGTGTGTGTGTGTGTGTGTGTGTGTGTGTGTATCATGGGTCTGATTGTGTATAATCAATACTTCCCTGTGATGAAGATTTCTAGCCACATGCTAAAGACTCTAACGAAGCTATAGGCTTGCTTCTTGGTCTTGGTTCTCCATCACTTTGGGTTTTTCTTCTGGTTTTATACACACTATTATAGGCATTTAGGCTTTAGCATTTTCTAGATATCACTGAATGAGCATTTTCTTTACAGCAAAGAACTCTTCGCATCTTTAGCTACTGCTGTGCTGTGTATAGTTTTCTTCTGACCTCTACCACTTAGTCTGCCCTGAGATTGATTTCCTTATTTTTACCTCTTGCTATATGCTAAGTAACTACTCTCAGGGTTTCTACATGTCTTCTTTAAAAATACCTTTTTCAGACTCTGGGTCACAGCTCATTAGTAGATCAGGAAATTAATTTAGAGGAACATTTAAAAAAATATCAGTAGTAAGTATAAATATGATTTAAATATATTTCAATTTTATGTAAATGTTTCTATGTGTGCATGCTCACATATGTATATGTGGGTGTACACCTAAAATGTATTTTTTACTGTAAGTCAGAGTAAAAAATGCTTGAAAATCATGGCTCCAGAGGACAGGGTCTATGGCTTCTTGGTCCTATAAGGGACCCCTTTGCAGCATAACCACAGGACAATAACCACACTGTTTGCATTTCTCTTTTTGGTGTTGGAGACCACCCTGGCTAGACTGGCTTCACTCCCCAGTTGACAAACACTGGCCAGTCTGGCATCATAGCCAGTACTTACCACCATATATTTTTGGTCTGACCTACATCCACAGCCTTTTCTGATCTATGAAGTTACTGTCAACACACTGGGAGGTATTATTTATCTTCCTCCCATGGTTTTGAGTGACAAAGAGCCATCCCTAGGAAAAATACCACTAGGAAGGTTGCCCCTTAAGAAACAATAAGGCTCTTTCTCAGTATTCCCTTTCAAGCTTCGCCTTAGCTTCTCTGACTGGCAGGAATTAAAGCCACACATCTGCGCACACCAGAGGCTTTATAATAGCTGAAGAACAGCCTACCAGCACTTTAGAAATTCTCCATGCCTCTTCTGTTCCATGTGGGTAGTGGGGAGTGAGATAGGGGTGGGAACAGGAGACATTATAGAGCAGACTGTCTGAAATGGGGACATCTAACTTGACACCAGTAGTCCCAGTTAAAGAGAATTGAACAGTAGCTGCATCATGAAAATGCCAAACCATGGAGTGTGGTCACTTACTCAGACACCGAGGCTCATGATCATCTCAACTGTGAAATTGAGCTTGTGTGTGGCGACAGTCTGTGATAAAGCTAAGACGAGGCTGAATAGAGCTGGAGTAAGCAAACCAGGATTCAAGAAACTCAAAATATCATTTTCCAAATAAAGTAGAGGTTTGTCCGTTGCTCACATAACAGTCCAGGAGGATAGTCCCTGGTGGCTACACAGAAGGAACTCAAGTTAGGGGGTATATGATCCCCTTCCCAAGATCTCTCTATGAAGACACATGCCTGAAATGGCTTACTTATGGACCTGGCCCAGAGGTGGCACACATCACTTCTGCTAAGGTTCTTTTAACAGGAAGTTAATCACATGCTATAGCTAACAGGGAGGCTGGGGCATATAGTTAGCTGAACAGCCAGATATATTGTGGAAGGCTTTGATGGCCAGCTCTCAGGCCCTTTCAGAGGAATTAAGAGGTACCAGGTGCTTAGTGTTTATCAAATGTGCTATCAGATGCTTTAGATACATTATCTCAGCATTAGATGTGGTAGGTCATGCCATTTTAATTCTATGGAAAAGTAAACTGAGGTCCAGAAGGTTTAAGTAACAGCTATGCAAACCATTATCATCTTCCTCCTTAACATGGCAATCATTAATTGAGTATTTACTATGTTTCAGGTACTTTTCACACATCAAAACATGGTCATGAGTTGGTTTATTGTGGTAAGCAGAATGGACTCCCCCCAAAATGTCCCAGATCCTAGGGCCTGGAATGTGTGAATATGTTATGTTAAGTGATAAAAGAGACTGGGAAGATGTAATTAAGATTCAGGACCTCAAAATAAGGAGATTATTTCAGATTATCTGGGTGGGATGAATATAATTACATGAGTCCTTAAAAGCAGAGAATTTTCTCTGGCTGGCATCAGAGAGATGCAGCAGAAGTGGAAGTCAGAGAGATCTCAAGTCCAAGAAGAATTCGATTAGCCATTGCTGGTTATGAAGCACAGGGGGCTCTGTGCAAGGACTTAAGAGAGGTCTATAGGAACAAAGGGGCTGACAGCCAGCATGGAAATGAGACCTTATCCTGTAACCTCAAGAAACTGAATTCTTCCAACAACCTGATTAAACTTGAAAGTGATTTTCCTTCAGAGCCTTCAGAAAGGAACACAGCCCGTTACTTTGAGTTAGTCTTGAGAGATCCTTATACAGAAAAATCCAGGTGAGCCATGCTGTGCCTGGACTCTTTGGCACATGGAAACTGTGAGATAATAAGTGGATGTTGTTAGAAGCCACTAAGAAATGCGTGGTTATTTGTTACAGCAGCAATAGAAAACTAATGTACTTCTCTAAATCTCTGAAGGTAAATGTGCTTATTTGAACTTTTTGGGTTGGTGGATGTGAAATTCAAAGTAGAATTGGGATTTGAATCTAGATGCGTTTGGCTTCAGAGTACTTTTCCCTCTAAGATGTTTTGCTCCTTTCTATGAAATGTTGAAATGTCTTATAAAATGTACATAGGACTACGTAAATAAAAGGTATGTTTATTCATATTAGGAGTAATATTTATTTCAAAAATGTACATAGGTTTTAGGAGTAAATGACCAAAAAGGATATTGAAATACAGCAGACCCAAAAGTAGTTTTGTTTGGATTTTATTTTCGAATCTAGAAGAAAAAGAGAGAGCTATTATATTGTTAATTATGCCTTTTTAGGGCAGCCTGGGTGGCTCAGCAGTTTAGCGTCTGCCTTCAGCCCAGGGCATGATCCTGGAGACCTGGAGTCCCACATTGGGCTCCCTGCATGGAGCCTGCTTCTCCCTCTGCCTGTGTCTCTGCCTCTCTCTCTCTGTATCTCTCATGAATAAATAAAAATATTTTTAAAAATGCCTTTTTAAATAAATCAAACAGGCCCATTTTTGTTTATATAAATAATTAAGAGATCCATTTTAGTTCTGTGACTTTGAGACCATGTTAAAGTGACATAGAGGTGACCGGTTTAATCCATCTTTTGTTTTCTAAGAGACTGAATTGTTTGTTTGATCTGACAAACGGATGAATTATCTTGCCCTGCCCAAGAATTCTCTGATGACATGCACATATGTGAGGAAAACAAAGAAATAAGTGGATAAGGATAAGCCTACACTGAAAAATAGAATTTACATGTGAAAAATTCTAATGTTGATCTTTTATGATGATAAATCTTTGAAAAGAATCCATATGAAAGAGCTACTTACTATGTACTTAGAGTTTTCCCAGCCTTTGCTCTTCAAGGAATTAGAAATTGAGTCTACTATTCCTGATGTCCACTGGAGCTAATATTTTCTATTTATTAGATTATCTTTTTCTAAACTCTAAACCCAGTTTCAAACTGCTTACAGCTCACTGAACAGCTTGTATTTAGATTATTTGGGTGAAAGCTCACTTGTGTATCAGCGATTATTGCTTTGCTCTCATTTCTCTTCATGTTCTTTAGTCTCCATGCTTGAAAATCGGTCTTTCAGGTGAATTTTCTCTGGGAAAGATAAACATAAATGCAGGTAATAAAGCAAAGTCTCCTTACTTTTCTACAGCTTATGACTGCAACATTCAAGAACATTACAGTGACAATAAATAACAAATATAACGAATGGGCATGGAATGCTCATTTCAAAGACACGAGGAGTTCTATTTCATTTATACCTTCATTTATGTATCTCTACTGGATTTAACCTTTTCTTTTTCTCTCATTCCAATAGGAATACTATGACAAAGGAGATTATATTATTAGAGAGGGTGAGGAAGGAAGTACCTTCTTCATCTTAGCAAAAGGAAAGGTAAGTATTAATTACAGCTTACTTAAAGTACTTAATCAAAAAGTCTGTTCACATTAGCTTGCCATAAACACACTAGTGCTCAGCACTACACCATAGGAAAACCTCTGCCTTAAACAGGTAAAGGAGCTTCTACTCAGAAGAGTCTTGTGGGGTTTGGTCTGAGCACTGGGTTTGGGGGATGAAAGACCTGTGATGGGTTCTAGTGGAGACAGTAACTTCTTAGTGACCCTAGGCAGGTCGCTTGACTTCCTTTGGATCTCTTTTAATTGTTCATAAGGTGACTGGATTCTTTCTAAGATCCTTTTTTTTTTTTTTTTCCTAAGATCCTTTTTATCTTTGATTCTCCAGAAGCCCACAGGTCCAAGATCAGGGCTGGAAAATTTTTCCATCTGATAGATGCGATAAGCAGGAGCAGGTAGGGGAGAATGAACTCGGCAGTTGAAGACAGCAGTGGCCAGGCATGAAGCTATAGAACAATATGGCTCCAGACTTCAACTTATATACTATAGCTCAAGTTGATTTAGATGCTAATGAAAATTTTAGGCTAGCGTATATACCGTAGATTTTTTTCTTTACTTTAATATTGAGTGGATAACATGTTACCAGTTATTCCTATGTTGACTCTCTACGATGTTCCTCAGAGATAAAAGGCATTAGTGAAATACTGAATGACAGAGTGAAATCTTGATTATACAAATGTTTTAACAAATGTGCTTTCTTCCATGGGAGAGTTTGTCATCAGAGAGTTGAGCACTGCTATTCGTGAATTGATTTGTGGTTGAACCTTGAACTGGTCACCCAGCGAGGAAAAAAAGATTAACATGATAATTTCAAACCTCAGAAACTCAACACTCAAAAACACTTTTTATTATTTCTCCCCAACCTGGACTCCATGCTTTGAAAGCATTCTGACTGAAAAACAAATTGCACTTAATGTTTTTTAAAAATTTTAATTCATTGTGATTTCCATAGTGCTATTCAGAATTTCTAATCAACATGAAGCAACCCTTGTGATCATGTTGAATTGGCGCAATTCTAGCTACAAACAAGGAATATTAAAGTTTTTATTTGGTCCTGCCATGGGAGTTCTTAAACTCACCTGGGCCATGGATCACACTGAGATACCTATGAAAGTTATCACCCTTCTCTGTATCCACATTTTCCATCCAATTTTAGAGGGTAGCAGGATTCAACAAGTTAATCATGGACACAATTCAGAACTCTGACACTTAGCCTTATTCCTGATTAATCTGTCAATACTCTGGCTTTTTGAAAAAAATAGAAGTTCCTGCAGGACCATTATTATTTGCTTTGAATAGCCCTATAAAGGAATCACTAGATTCACATAAAAATTTTTTTAACTTTCAGAGGAGTTATTTGAATGAAGAATCTTCCTCTTACACACAGGGAGTCACTTGGTCGTGTTAAATCACAGGATTTGGCAGTCCCTCCAAATGAGATGACGGTAGTAAGATTGTCCTAACTACTGAAAGTTAAAGCTAAGGCTTGGCTATTTCCTTATTTTAGTCAAATTTATAAAGGTCTGGAAGGTCTGGTTGAATGGATATGTGTTCAGATTCTCATTTTTTTTCTTGTTTCCCCTCTCTTTTTAAATGTTTAACATCCTTTAGGTAAAAGTCACCCAGAGCACAGAGGGCCATGATCAACCACAAGTGATAAAAACACTGCAGAAAGGAGAATACTTCGGAGAAAAAGCTCTTATCAGGTAAATCCATGAATTTCTGTCCCATACTTAAATAAGTCTTTGATTGCTTTACGTGGTGCTCGCTTCGGCAGCACATACACTAAAATTGATTGCTTTGCGTGTGCAACTACTTATTTAGAGATGTCAAATTGAACTACCAAACTAATGTCAGCAAATATTCAGGAATTAAACAAAAGTTCTAAACTGAATGCTAAAAATTTTGTGTTTATGCATGAAATAAGTGGACTGATTTTGTACAGAGAAGAAATGGGGAAGGCTTAAATTTGCTAGTGAAAATAAAATTTGTGTCCTGTCAGAATCTTTACTTGAAAAGAGTCAGAGAAAGAGATTGAAATACATGAGAATTATAATTTTCCTTTAAGGACAAGTTTTTATATTTCCAAAGTTTAAAATATTGCCATTTTCCCCTTCTCAAAAAATTATCAAATAATGACTTTACATATTTTGTATGCTTTAAAATCATTATGCCAAAAGCAATAGCTTCTTAAGAATTTTTACCAGGTCATTTTGCAAGTTTTAGAAACAACTCAAAATAGTGTATATGAAACTTCTACCTGAATCTTACGTCTTTTGAGATATGAGTTTATCTACTCTTGATCTAACTGATGGAAGAGATATTTATAAAGATCAATCAAATGTGTCAAGAGACACTTCCTGGAACTCAGAAAGCAACCTCAACTCTAAAAAACACACTTTTAAAAATATAAATAACTTTATAAAAGATTGGAGTTTTGAGCAATACTTATTTTGGAGTTACACATATTTTTAAATGACTTCTTGAAATTAGTTAAGACATCACTTAAACTTTATGTTATTACTAAATGGCTTTTATTTTCAAATCTATGCTTATAGAAATGAGCATTATTTCTGTTCATTTTCTTCCTTTTAATTTTTATCATAAAGTCCCAGTTCTGCTGATTTGTATGTGATGATAATATTAAGTATAGAGCAAAGAAAAGGTGTTCGTGAATCACTGGAAGACAAATTTGATTATTTACAAACTAAAAAAAGCTCTTATTTTTAAAGTAAAAACTGTTTGAACTTAGTAAGTTAAATTATAGTGATCTTGTAAACAATTTAAAAATAGAATTTAAAGACAAGTGAAAATTTTATTTCTCATCTTCTGGCTCATAATTAACTTTGTTTCAATAACAGGGAAATTGTCCTTTTTAATTTTTTTGTTTGTGACAATATAAATAAATTCATGTAGTATAATTGTATAATATTGTTATTCAAAACTTCGGTGTATTTGTTCTTAACATTACTAGATCATTTTTCTCAGACTTCCAAACAAAACAACTAAAGTTTAAAAATGCAGAGAACTTTATAAATGCACCATAGAGTCAAAATAGCTCTTGAAAGGAAATATGCTGTCTGATTTTGCTGGATCTGAAATAATTCATGCTATATGTCACAGCTAGCCAATTACAGTGTTTTCCCATGAGAAACATGGGAATTTATATTTAATAAAGATACCAAACTCCTCAGGCTTTTGGAAGCATAAAGCTAAAATCAAGGAAAAGGAGCATTGAATGCAAATACTTTTACGTTTTTGTACATTTCTTTGCTGTCACTTTTTAGGATCTCTGACAGTGACTCCATATTCTTTATATTCTGTGTATTTCTAAGACTTGACATTAAATAGTCCCAGGAGTTCTTGAAGCATTTTATGTGCAAAAATAAATCCGTGGCACTTACACCATCATTATGAAAGAAACATATGTGTGTTTATAAACACCTAATATTTATAAAGTGTTTGCAGAAAATATTCCTAGTCAGTCTTGACACTGACAAGTGAAAGGGATGCCATACCTTTTCTTTTTCTGAACTCACAAATCAAATTGGCTCATATCTAAGATCATATGTATATGCATATGTATGTGTATATGTATATCTATATCTACATATAGATGTCTACAGACATACAAGTTGAGTACCCAGCTCCCAGCTCAAAACCTCATCAATCTGGAATGTTTTCACTGATGTCATTTAGCAAAGACCCTGTAAATTTGAGAGCAACTATGGGTTGTATCAGAAGGACTCTGGATGTCAGCTGTGTGGATGAAGGACTTCTTTGGAATGAGAAATGGGTCACCAAGATTTTCCTATCCCACCACTAAGGGAAGAGCAAGGAACTATATATATTTTGTGTGATGCTGTTTTTCTTTTTTTAAGATTATTTATTTATTTATTTATTTATTCATGAGAAACACAGAGAGGAGAGAGAGAGAGAGGCAGAGACACAGGCAGAGGGAGAAGCAGGCTCCATGCAGGGAGCCTGATGTGGGACTCGATTCCAGGACTCCAGGATCACGCCCTGGGCTTAAGGTGGCACTAAACTGCTGAGCCACCCGGGCTGCCCTATGCCATTTTAGATGAAATTGCTGAGAGCAGTCTCAACAGGCCTGTTCCTCCAAGTTACCTTAAGTGAACCTCACAGCACTGGGTACCATAAGGCGTGTACTACTTTTCAATGTCTTTAGTTTGTAACTAATAGAGGGAGGAAACTAATATAAGTAAAGGTCTCTATAGAAACACTTTACCCAATGCTTGGCCTGTTGGTATTCATTAGATAATTAAATTTGCCATCATTAGATCATATGCCATAATTCATTGTATCTAAGCTATCCATTGTGAGGTGTACCGCCATTATATTATGTACCCTTGAGAAAGAAAGACTATGCTATTGGGATCCCTGGGTGGCGCAACGGTTTGGCGCCTGCCTTTGGCCCAGGGCGCGATCCTGGAGACCCGGGATCTAATCCCACATCAGGCTCCCGGTGCATGGAGCCTGCTTCTTCCTCAGCCTGTGTCTCTGCCTCTCTCTCTCTCTCTCTCTCTCTCTGTGAGTATCATCAATAAAAAAAAAAAAAAAAAAAAAAAAAAAAAAAAAAAGAAAGACAATGCTATTAATTGCACTATGATTCATCATCAATTGTGGGACATACTCTGATTTCAGAGATTTTAGTGGAAAATGTACATCTTAGGCTTTATGAAATTAAAGTTTTTTAGTGTTTATTTAAATTATTGGTTGATATGACACTAAGAACACTTTCTTTGGGCTTTATTCTTGATTGGTGATTTATTATATGTTAATTACCTGAATGTTTTTTCCAGTAGATTTCTTTGCTCAGTTAATTTCAGGTTTGGCTGCTTTTTAATTAGCAATTCCCATTTGATCATAGGAGAGGAATTTTATTTTGGCTGATACAAAGCACAGAAGGACATCTCATACATAAGTCACAGTCACTGATTCCTCTCCGGTCCCCATACAGTTATCTTCTTCTCTCAATTCCTGTGTACATAACCCTACTGGGACACATTTCAAATCCGTTTTTGGAAAGGAGTGGATTATAAATTACGATGTTTAGAAAAAAAGCAGTCTTTGGAAGATGTAAGTGATGGTGTTTCATAAAAAAGTAGATTCTCTAATAAAAATGGATGTTTAATTTCTAACTGTAGAAAATTGACTTCCCTGTTTTTGTCTGCAGTGAGGATGTCAGATCAGCTAACATTATTGCTGAAGAAAATGATGTCGCATGCCTAGTTATAGATCGAGAGTGAGTATGCTGATGTTCTCGAAGAAGGCAGGCTCCACCACCTTTGAAGACTTGGCCTTCTGTTACTCCAAGGGCCCATCTGTCTTCTTATTCATCACCACTTAGAAATGCTGGCCTATCCTTAGCTGCGAGTACATTCTATTAAAATTCATGGGGAGGAACTGGGCCTTCTGATCTGAATCTGTCTGTGGCAGTGGCAGATGCTGGCAGGCTAAATATTTTGTGTGCAAAGTTTGTACATAAATATCAGTGATAGACTGATTTAAATTCTGCATCTTCCAGAGAAATAAGCTTATTAGTACTCATGGATTTTCTTCCCCCACACAATATAGTAAACAGTTCCATAATTTATTTCTAAAGTGCTCTAAGCAGTCAAAATTTTTAAAATAAGACCTATCTTTCTTGGGCATAATATAAAATACCCATTAGCTATATGTATTTCCAGAGAAGGTTTAACTTAACATTTGTAGTAATTTACAAGTGTTGTGTGTTAATACTTATCTCTAAATGTCTCAGGTTATTTTCAGAAAAGTCTTACTTTGTGCCCTTAACTCATTTCAAATTATATTTGAATCTGGCCCCTTAGGTCTCTCATTAATCAGTTGGATATTTATCGATGATTATCTAGATAGAGTAAAGGAAATCCAAATATACCAAAGCTAGGCCATTGTCTGAGAAATATCATAGTGTAGTCGAAGAAATAGGGCATACTCATATGAAATATTAGCTAAAATTAGTAAAATGACAAGAAGTATCCCAAGGGAGTATGTAGTTGATTGCTAATTGAACATAACATTCATTGAACTTAGGGTTATAGAGATTTAGAACTGGAAATAACTTTAGAACATTTAAAAAACCTTTTTATTGTGCAAAATTTCACATAAGCAGACAGGGTGGTATTATGAACTCCATAATACAAGTTCAAAAATTATCAGTTAATGCCTTACCTATATCACTTTGCCACCCACTTCCTGCCTTTTCCATGCTATTTTCTTTTTTTTTTTTTTTAAATTTTATTTATTAATGAGAGAGACACGCACAGGGGCAGAGACACAGGCAGAGGGAGAAGCAGGCTCTCCACAAGAAGCTCGATGTGGGACTTGATCCTGACCCTGGGATCAGGACCTGAGCCGAAGGCAGATGCTCAACAGCTGAGCCATCCAGGCATCCCTCCATACTATTTTCAAGCAAATCCAAACACAAAATTATTTCATCTATAAATTTTAGTAGCATCTCTAAAAGATAAATGGTCCTTATAATACATGACAATAACATTAATATACTAAAAATTAGCAATAATTATTTTTTATTTATTATTTGTAATCAAGATTTGTAATCAAAACACATAACATTAAAGTATTTTCAGGTATACAACATGATGATTTGATATATGTATATATTGCAAAACGACCACACAGTAAGTCTAGTTAGCATCCATCGCCACACATTGGACAATAATTTTTCATATCACTTACAATGATTTTAATCCCTCTCCTATGGATAAGAAAAGGAAATCCCAGGTCAGTAAAGAGATGCCCTAGCAATGCCGGCAGTGATGGAGCAGGGGCTATCGCCCAGGTCTCCCAATTTCTTTCACATTCTTTGCACCGTGCTACTTTGCTCCCCATAGCATGTGTTCAGAAAGAGGAGCAATCACAAAGTGGTAAAGTGGGCAAGGTTTGATTTTTTTTAAGTGTGGAAATGGGGCTTAAAAATTCATAGGACTTTTTCAAGCAAATAAGAAATGTAGAAATCCAGGTGAAGTAAAATGTAAAAACAAAGGCAGAAGGGCTAGAAAGTGCAAAATATGTTCAGATAAAGGTAACCTTTGGAAGCCAGCTCACGAATGGGAAATATATTGGTACAGCATTGTCCCGATCATGCATCGTTTTGTGTATGAGTTCATTAAAAATATACGCATGCACTGAATAGCATCAGCTGTGTGGTGGAATGTTATAAATTGCTCTGAAGCGCTGGGACTAAAAACATGACAAAAAGGAAGAACTCCTTTCCTTTTTCTTCATTGTAATCCCACAAGCAAGTATTTATACAGTATCTCCTGTATTCATAGTCCCTGAAAAGGATGCAGTGATTTCGTAGAGCTTATGTATTCTTTGGAAGCTTATAATTTTAAAATGTTCAATTTACATGTGTACAGCTGAGATGCGGTAGTATAGAGTATTGTGTGAGTCTCAATGAGACTTAAAAAGTTACATGAATTTATTGTACGGATGAGAGAAGCTGAATATCAGTCATAACCAAGTCGACCTACATCCTAGATTTCCTGGACAGTTCTGGTTGCCCAGCATATTTGTTATTGGCACTGCCTTTCACTCTGAAAAGCATTCAGCTGGAATGGCAAATTATGTGATCATCATAGTTATGACTAAGGGACTAGGTTAAGATCCGATGATAATTCTCCCACAGTACCCTATCTGTCTTTATATCATAATTTGCATATTATTTCACTGCTTTAACACCTGTCTTCCCACCCTCCTATAAGCTTCATGGGTACAGAAACATTTACTTGTGCTCTGCTGTTGCAGTGCCAGCAAATGACATAGCCCTCGGCAGATGGGAAGGGCTCCATGTGTTGGCTGAATAAAGTCCATCCTTGCAATGAAATATAGTGACTGAAAGGCTTTGGCTCTTTATTTCTTCTTTCCTAATGCATTATTTTCAAAATGCATAAAGGAGGAGAGTTTAAGTTTCCCTGTTTTTAGAATGCAGTAAAATGCACAAAATGGCAGTAACTCTAAATATGTGGGAAGGTGATGTGTGACATTGCCATCATGGTTTGGTTGTTGGGACAGATCTCCAAGGAGTTTATTACACCTCATGCTATACCCCCCCGCCCAGAGTAATTATAAACTGTGTGTTACAGCTAGAATGTTGTAGCTGTTTAAATTTGCTTTAACTTTTGCAAATAATTTCTAGGGACCTGGGACACCGGTGTCACCTACATTTTTAAAATGAGACGTGTTGACAATACTTTAATTAGTTTAACAGCAGGCCAGTAATGGTTACATGCAGAATGAATAAAAGCAAAATAAAGTACAAATATTTCCTTTTTACTTGAAAACATCAACCATCGGAAATTTGAAATTTCATGGCAATACTCTGTTTCTCACTGTTCTGCAGTCCATGAAGGACAGCCCACACAGCAGGGTAGAAAAGAGATCTGAAAAGAGAGTAGATCTGAAGAGAAAAATGGAAAATACCAAACATAGTATGTAAGATCTGCTTAATAATGGGAAAGTATATTGGTGGTCAGTTCAATGTGGGTAGAGGTCTTCAGAGCTAGGCAGGTAACAAATGGTGGCAGTACAGGAATGAGCCAGCTCTGGTTTATTAGTTTTAAGTGTTTTGAGGTAAATTTTCACTCCTTTCATTTTACTATCCTCAAGTGGTTAAGATTCAGCAAGTAGACTAAAGTATGGCTTCTAGAAGGAGACTATTTTTCAGTAGGGAAGAGAACTACTCTAAAAATCACAAATCAAGATGGATTGTCAAGTGTAAGGGTGGGGAAGCATTGAAAAGATAATCAAGAAAATATAATTCACTGCTTAGGAAGGGGATTCTTTATTTTTCATGGGCAAGGCCATGTATAAGAATTCCCACAAGCAATGTAAAATTATATGGGGCCACAGAAGTCTGACTTGTGGTGGACAAGTGTGGTCAAGGGAAGATGTTGGCTGAGCCTCAGAGAATCACTATGATAAAGTAAACAGTTTGGATTTAATTATAAAGGAATGTGAAACGAGGAGTATTATCGATGGAAAATAAAAGATAAATTTTATCCTTGACTTTTAAAATAAATAGGTTAATTTGATGAAACAAAGTGAGGAAAATCTGCAACCCATAAAACCTGTTGATTCAATAAACAGATTATATAGACTATTTCCTTTACACTGTATTCTTAAAAAATTGCTGGCGAACCTGAACCACAAGAGAGAAAACAACAGAAAGGTTTTCTCTTCTTTGTTTTCAGAAACTTGAAGGATTAATTATATAACATCTAATAGCTATTCTACATATTATGGCAGCTTTAACATAATCTAAATTATTGAAAGACCATTTAAAGCCATCAATAATTATACAAAAGTCTTCTATGAACTCGAGAAAATGTCAAATTGTGAGAGTAACTGTTTTATTCACTTAGAACATTCAACCAAACAGTTGGGACTTTCGAAGAACTCCAAAAATACCTTGAAGGGTATGTGGCAAACCTGAACCGTGATGATGAGAAAAGACATGCAAAGTAAGTGGAGGAATCTTTTCGTCAGCCTACATGACTTCCGGCAGTGTGTGTGAATCACTCTGTGGTAACTTATAATGTGCCACCACTACGAAATTGGGGGCAGTTCTTTTAAATTGTTCTTCCACAAAGAGGCTGCCACGTACCACTACTATGGATATTATTTTGGTCTGTAAGTAGTCTGCTTCTTATTTTGGGTGGTGAGTAGTAATGTTGGGGAGACATTTCCTGAGAGGGGGCCTTGGGAAAGGGATTCTTGACATTGTCTTCTCAATATCAACGGGACGTTATTCAGAAATGAAGCCTATCTTGCCGGTGGAAATCAAATAAGAATGCCAAGGCCCTAGAGTAACCCATTCATTCTGATTCCAGGCAGAGAGCTGGAGGAGAGGCAGAATTATTTCAGAATAGAAGGGACCTGTTGCCCAGGGCTCTGTCTGTGTGTGTATGTAGGAAGGAGTTGGATTGGGCTAAATGTAGTAATATTGATGAAAAATTTTGCGCTTAATAGAAAAACCATTTTGTAAAATTAAAATCATTTGAAAACCCTTTACATTCTGTAGAGTAAATACTATGGTATATATTCACCAAGTAGTGCTAATGAAGCTGGATTCAAAAGTTCTAGAACACTGACATTTGAGTTAAATTAGAACATTCAGTTGGGACCTCGTAAGTTTTTTTGTTTTTGTCTTTTTATGCAAGGATTGTATTTGCAGTTTTTATGTCCTTAAAGGCCTTTTGTAGTAAGGACAACTTATGAATATATATAACATATAATTCAGAGCAGTAAACCTTAATTAAAAGAGAATAATGAGTATTTATTTCCAAACAATGATTATTAGACATAAAGTAAAAAATGCATTTCTTCATGTTTCACTAAGCAGTTACTCTGCTCCTTGGTTCAGCCATGGAGAGCTTCAATATCTGACAAAAATAGGAAAACACAGCAAAGATTCTCAATGTGGCATTCTTCTGTGTGCATAGCAAAGGAAATGGCTCACTGGTTTTATTTCCTCTCATTGACTTTAAAAAAAACAAACAAACACAGATTTATTGAGATATACTTTAAATACCACACAATTTAGTTCTTTTTACCTTTCACTGATCCAGTTTGACATTTGTCTATTATTGTGTGTATGTGAGTTTTTTGTTTGTGAATTCTGAGGTTTTTCTCCCCAGAGGTAATTAAATCTGATCCTGCAAAAGTTGAGATAGCCTTTGTAGCAATGATGTGCAGTAATTACTGGTAGAAATCAGACTGTTGCAAAAGTGGAATTTATGTGTGGCATGACCCTGGCTTGACTAAGGAGGTGTATGCAAAGTTTCACTTTTCTTACACAGGAGATCCATGTCTAACTGGAAGCTGTCTAAAGCACTCTCTCTGGAGATGATTCAGCTGAAGGAGAAGGTGGCCAGATTTTCCTCATCATCCCCCTTCCAGAACCTTGAGATTATCGCAACACTGGGCGTTGGTGGGTTCGGAAGAGTTGAGCTTGTAAGGGGTTTACGTTTCAAGCATCTGAGAGAAGCCTTTTGACTTTTTTTGTTTTGTTTTGTTTTATATTCCAGTGTATCTTGGAGGAAAATATGAATTGTTGTTGCTATCTTAAATGTTGCTTTGAACTGAAATTAAGAAAGTACATTTTTCACTCTGTGTATTGTATAGTAGCAGGTCTGTGCTAATTAAGTAACTTGTAGTAATATAGCTGCTATTTCATGCTGCTTGTATCACATTTTGTGAGGTTTTAAATTATAATTATTAGGTAACTTATAATGATACCAAGTAAGCATTCCCAGAGGCTATAAAACATTAAAAATGTATTTTGTCACAGGAAATTGTGTATGCACATAAACTCATGACACCTTAACTATATACTGAAGGAAAGAAGAATGTGTCCAGTGGAAGTGCCATAGAAATAAAATCTTTAATATGATAGTTCACACAACTCCACTGCCATGTCTGTATTTGGCTTCCTTTATCCTATCTTGGGGTTGCTCAAAATTTTCTATCTGAAAAAAAAGAAGAGAAGATGACTGTAAAGGAATATTTGAAGAGCAGCCTTCTGTAGTGTTGATCAGAACAGCTGGGAACCTACGGCCTGATTTTGGTTGTGTTTTCCACATCACCACCTTTCTGAGCTTTATAACTAGCTTCCAAGGAGCAACAGAGTGGTACTGTCAGATCAAGTGCTCTGATGTAGAATGGAGATCTGTGACCTTACTGGATACAGATGGCTCTGAACCCTTGGCTATTACCAAGCCCTTCTTTGCCCAGCAAATTTTTAACAATTCACTGTACATTCACCTCCGGGAATTATGCTGACGCCTTCATCTGCTGGATGGCTCTGGACATGAGCACATCTGAAATGCTGTCAGGACATTCTGGATAGTACATTTCACACCCAGTCAATACTTCCTCTCTGATGGGTGAGGAGGAGAGAGAAACAGTTTCTTAATAAGCCAAAGAGTATTTGTCATATTTTTTTATGCCATGTGGAGAGACAAAGGCAATATCCATCTACAGTGGTATTTTTCACGAAAGATCCTGGCAAAAGGATGGAATTAGCAATGCTGAGATTTTTTTATATAGTTATGTAATAATAATTGAAACAATAATTCTACCATTGATTTAAAAATCCTAGGCAGCACTAATGGCAAATGTAAGCAAAGTATGAGGTGCAGCCAAATCTGCAGTTTCATTACTTGTCAAATATAGTCGGCTTATGGAGTTTTAAGCCTAGCTGAATAAATATCTATTAAAAATTTTTATTTCCCTTCAAGGGAAAATTTTGTTTGTCCATCTAAAGCAGCAAGCTCCAAAAGAATTTTCGGCACTCATGGAAATGTTCTATCCTTCTGCTATCCAGGAGGGTAGCTACCACCTAGATGTGGCTGGCAAGCTTTTAAAATGTGTTTAGTGAACCTGAGGAACTGGATTTTTTATTTTAATTACTTTAGAATTAAATAACCTCATGTGACTAGTTGCTGTCATATTGGTTAGTTAAGCAATGGTTTTCGATTTAGTATGTTTTGTTTTGAAAATCAAGGAAGAGAAGCCTGGGTAATTCAGCAGTTGAATGTCTGCCTTCAGCTCAGGGCGTGATCCCAGAGAGCTGGGATCGAATTCCCACATCGGGCTTCCTGCATAGAGCCTGCTTCTCCCTCTGTCTATGTCTCTGCCTCTCTGTGTGTCTCTCATGAATAAATAAATAAAATCTTTTAAAAAATTAAGGAAGTAAATGTTAAGAAAAAATTTGGCAATTCTGGTCAGCGTTTTTCATATCACACACTCAAAAGTGAATAGATTTCTAAACATTAAATCTAACTAGAGTTTGTTTTTCTTGTTTTAATGCAAATGTTTTTAGGACCCTGTTCCAGATATGTGAACTCTTTTGGAAATTACAATGAAAGGGAATGAATAAAACTTAGTTCCCAGAGTTAGATAAGTGGTTAAAAGGTTACATACTGTTTAAATGTGAAAAAAGTTCAACTCTCATTGGTTAATGTGTTTTATATAGATATTGTAAATCTTTACTAGTAAGTTAATTTTGAGGGATCTCTCTGTTCTTACATAGGTTAAAGTGAAAAATGAGAATGTTGCTTTTGCTATGAAATGTATAAGGAAGAAGCATATTGTTGACACAAAGCAGCAGGAGCACGTCTACTCAGAAAAGAGAATTCTAGAAGAGTTGTGTTCTCCCTTCATTGTGAAGTAAGTGAACATTTGTCCCCCAGAATTTAGAATGGTTTCATGCCAAAGAACAGAAAAGGAAAAGGAGGCCCCGCTCTGAATTCTCCGTCCCTGTCATAGCAACAATACATAAAATGTTAGAAGTTTGAAGTCTGGAGTCAAGAGTTCAGGTTTTTTATTCTCAAGTAAATCTTAGGAAAATGAGTGTGTGTGTGTGTGTGTGTCTGTGTGAGAGAGAGAGAGAGAACATAAAATTACTGTGGAATAGCTTGAATGGATTATTTAATCCATACGTACTGCAGAATTTGGGAAGCAAAGAATTCATTTGAAACCCCCAGGGGACATGCTACTGTTGAATTTCTGTAAGAAGTGGCGTTTGAGCACATGTAGGCTGCCAAGGAGGAAAAGAGTGTGGTCCTAGCAGTGCCTAGATGATGAAAGATCCACCTTCTAAAAGTCACTATTCTTTTTTTTCCAGAGTTTGGAAGAGAATTATGTTATTCTAGGCCATGGATTTCTTTACTTTCTTTACTTGTGAATTCATGAGTTAGTGTAGGCTAGTGAAGACATGTATTTTCATACATGTCTTAGGCATAAAGTGTAGCTTTAGTGATTTCCAGGCAATGTAAAATGCCCCTATAATGAATAGAATTTTTGTTTTTTGATCAAATACCTTGAGAGAATCTTCCTGTCTATCTATATTCCCACACCCACTTGTTTTCAACATTAAAAAGTTTGAACCCAGGCAATGCTGGCAATAGAGTCATCCAATTATTTTTATATTAACTATGTTCCCAGAATGCCCCCCTTTCATCAATAATTCATTAATGAACTATCATGAGCAGCTTCAGGGCATGAATTAAGTTTTATTCTTATTCTCATTTCCAGCTCTCTGCAAAGTACCTGGCATATAGTAGGGAAATAATATACAATAATAAATATTAATGACAGCATTTATTGAGAAATTAACATGTGCCACTCTTATAAACAAAATATATATGATATGTATCATATATAATATGTTTAATATATATTTAAGATAAGTTGTATTTGTTTTCATGTCATATATGCAGACATATAACATTAAATTAATATATCATTAAAAAATAAATTAATATATCATTAATATAAAATCAAATGAATATATATATTCATCTAATCTTTATAACAGTGAGGTACATGTTACGATTGTCCTCAAGAACATTAAGAAAACTAGGTTGCATAGCTAATAAATAGCCAGTCAAGGATTCAAGCCTAGGCAGCTTAGATTCAGAGCCCACACTGAGCTGCTAGGACCTACAGCCCACCCTAAGCTACTTTACTAGATTGCTTCTGCTGTTTGCACATGATCTGCGTGCTCTGCTGATACCCAGTGTTAAAATGCAGTACCTTGCCCAAATCCCACATCAGGATTGAGGCTGTCATTCCTATAGCTTCTGGGAGTGTTGTCAAATGAGGACTCTAGCTCAGTCCCTTCCTGGTCATTGCTCTAAGGTGAAGAGATTCACCTTGCCCAAGATCACACTCTGTCTCCAGTTACAGCCTGCATCCAATGATGGTAGAGCTCCTTGAGTTGAGGCTTTCATTGAAACTAGAAATTAGATCATCTCCAACTCTCGGCTGCCCAGGTGTGTCTTAATCCTTCCCTAGGGGGCTTGTTCCCAAGTACACTACCCACTAAACTTACTGCTTACAGGTCTCCATCTCACACTCTAGTGTTTGAGACCATCCAGAGGACATAAGACATGAGCATAAAGGGAGTTCATAAAGGAAATGTATGCAGAGGTCTCTGGGCTTTTGGAGGGAAGAGAGGCCATATTTGGTAGATGGGAAGATGAGCTGCTTTATCAGGCCTCTGAACTTCATCTTGAGGAATGGATAACACTGTTACAGTGAAACTAAGATGCAGAAGGTCAGTCTGTGTGTGCAGGGAGGGCAGTCTAAGTGAAGGTGTTAACACGTGCAGAAGCAAGACAGGAAGAAAGACCAAATAGCATTCAGTGAGAAGTCCCATGTAGCTGGAGGATGTTTGGAATGAGATGAGCACCAAAGTTCCAGATGATATTGATGATGTCCTTAAGCAATTTTAAAAATCTTTTAAAACTAGATTTGCAATAATAACCATGTTTTTATGTGTCTTCACAGATTATATCGTACTTTCAAGGACAATAAGTATGTCTACATGCTTCTGGAGGCCTGCTTAGGTGGGGAGCTATGGAGCATATTAAGGGACAGGTAATGAAAAAAGAATTATAAATAATAACTCACATCTGGTCTAAAGGAGGCTTTATTCATGATCACTTAAAGATAAAGTCATTAAGAAATGATCCTGAGAAAATATTATCACCTAATAAAATAGTAATGATGGTGTTTGGTGTTTTCTTAGCTAACATTGTAATAGGCACCCTATAAGGTGGTCATTGTCATTACTATATTAGGGATCAAAGAATCACAGGCCTTGAAGGAGTGTGAACTCTCCTCAGTCACATGGTTAGTGTAAGGCAGAGTAGCTATAAACCCAGATGTTGTTGATTCTGAATCTCTACAAGGGAAATGAAGAAAGGGGTAGGGAGTGCTGAAGCAGAGTGAGACTCCTGCAAAGATTCTACATAATCAAAACCACAGATGTTTACTGAGCACCACCAGAGTGCAAGGCTCCATTGCAGGAGTTCTCTAGACAATGTAAACTTTTCTACCCAAAAGGATAAAAGTATAAACTTTTACCCCAGTAAGTTTAGATTTTATTTGGAAGATAACATGATGTGCAGTTTTAAAACATTTCATTATTTAATGTGTAAACTAAATGGGACAGAGAAGTTGGCATTTTGCAATTAAATGGAAGTGAGTGTTTTAGACTGTAGAATTGGAGGAGAGGAAAGATATAAAAATGTGATGAAATAGAGAAGGCTGGACCTACCTTCTATGGATGATCAGAATTTGGAAAGGCAGAGAGGAAAGGAAATGGATGAAAAATACAATAGGACAGTTGAGATAGGATTATGTCTCTTTGTGGATGATTTACAGCAGGATTTGAGTAGAAGACAAAGCTGGCAAAAGGGGTTGGGAAGGTTGCATGAGGTTGTGGAGGTAAATGCCAAGCCAAACATTTGATAGTATTACCTGGGCCATTGGTTCTCAACCCTGGTTCTCATTGAAATCAAGTGAGAGCTTTACAAAGTAAAAATGCCGGGCCTTTAATTTTTTCTTTATAAGATTTTATTAATTTATTCATGAGAGACACACAGAGGCAGACACAGGCAGAGGGAGAAGCAGGCTCCCTGTGGGGAGCCCAATTTGGGACTCCATCCCAGGGCCCCAAGATCATGCTCTGAGCCAAAGGCAGATGCTCAACCACTGAGCCACCCAGGCGCCCCAAAATACGGAGCCTTTAATGGCAGAAGATGCAATTTGGTTTATCTTGGATGGGGTCTAGTAAATTACCTCGCAGGCAAGTCTAGTGTGCACTCATGGTAGAGTATCACAGACCTAGGTAATGGGAAACCTTTGAGCATCTAAGAAGAGATGGATGTGTTGTATTTGGAAAGTGTTGTTAGATGCATCTGAGTGAGGAAAACTGGGGAGGATGAGAAGATTTGCACGATACCTATGGAACATTTGCATCCTCCACCTCTGCTTCAACAGGTAAATCTGTTTAGAAAGGGGAGTTTGTACTATCTGTTAGGTGCTGTGTCTGATTCCCAAACAATGCTGTTCAGTTAGTAGTAAATCCATTTTACAGATAGGGATGTGAAGCTCAGAACAGCCACACAACTTGCCTGAGGACACGGGGATGGAAGAAGCAGGAGTCAGAGGTAGTTTCTCTCACTCCAAAGCCACACTCATACTACTCCATTCAGCAAATCACCACCACATTTTAATAACTCAGTGTATAAACCCACATGCAGTGCTGACACAGGGCAGCTCTAATATCATCAAGGTGCACCAGACAGGGAAGAGTTATGCCCCTATATCTACATGGGTTGTTGTTACATGTTATACCAACAGGAAATGAAAATGATCACTTGAATCATTTTTTAGTCAAGCAATAAATTACAGAAGTCTGCTCTATGCTCTCTGTGAAAGTAGTTGCATTGTCTCCAGAGTTTGCCACAAGTGTCTAAAAACAGTCTTGTTTTCTTGTTTCTATTTTACGTACCCACGTATAATCACCAGAAACAATTGTTTGGATATAGACATTTTAATTTGAGTGAAGTCTTCTCAGTAGCCTCCAGTATCCCCCTAAATTACTTTACCATCATCAGTCTAATTCGTTGCCACTACCAAATGCTTTTTAGTGTCGATGCCCTACAAAATATTTATATTGTGTTGATTTCTTAATGTAATAACTGACACCCGGCACAGACAATAAATATGAGTGTGTCTAGAGTACTAAGAGGGAAAATGATTTCATTGCAGAGGCAGCTTTGATGAACCCACCTCCAAGTTCTGTGTCGCTTGCGTGACAGAAGCATTTGATTACCTGCATCGACTTGGTATTATCTACAGAGACCTGAAACCAGAAAACTTAATTCTAGATGCTGAGGGTTATCTGAAATTGGTAAGACAAATTCTTAACAGTGTCACGAGAGACACTTCTAAATACAAAGTTGCATCCTAGTTGCAGAATTTTTAATATATTGAGACATCTGCTATTTTCACCCTGCGGGGAGAATATGGCCTGTGACATTGGCACCCTTAACACAGGGAGAAGTGTTATGAGCACATTCTTTTTGGACTGGGAATTTAATGTTTCAACTATATTTGTGACTGCTACTAAGGATTCACATAACAGAATGCCGTTAACATTGGATTTTGCTAATATTTTTACAATGAATTTAAATAGGTTTTATTACATTCCTGAGACATACAGAGACTGGCTGTAAGGAGTAAGAAAAGAATATGGTAGTCTGTCCCCTTGTCCCAAGATAGTCACTATCTGTATAGGAAGGAAAGATAAACATATGAATATTGGTATGTTTTTTTTTTTTTTTTGTCTTTCTAGGTGATTCTAAAGTATAGTCAGGGCTGAGAATCACAGCACTAGAGTATAGGCTCCTTGAGGACAGAGATTTTCCTCCTTATCCATTTTTATAATCCTCTGATGCCTAACACAAATCCCCTTGTGGGCCACACTACCAGTCACATAAACTACTTTCAGTGCAAAACTGTAAGAGAACTGGGCAGTCATAAGGTGGGGAAGAACCAAAGCACCTTGGACACTAGGAGGGAACCCCATCAGGTTGGGGAGCCCAGGCTGTGTTTTCCTGAGTTTATCTTGTCAGTATGTCAAGGGCATGAAACCATCCCTGAATGTAACATTTACAAAGATGTGAAAAGTTTCTCATGTCAGGACTTTTCATACATGGAAATAATAATAGCTATCACATCATAAGTAATTTAGTATGTTGCATATCAAGACCTATGTTAAACATTTTGCGATTAGTATATTTAATAAGTGATGAGGTAGGTTTTTATCATCTACGTGTTACAGTGTTTTTTAGCCTTAGGAATTAAACTTATTATGTGTAATTGCTAAGCGATTTCTCTTCACAGTAAAGGAGTAAAATAAGTCCTTTCATGTGAAATCTGGTGAACTTCCAAGAAACATTTTGATCCATTCAAGCTTTATTTTATCTGTGAAAGGCAGCTTTGAGAACTGAGGAGTTATTAACACAGGCCTCAGTCACTCCTCTTCTTCACAATTTCTTCATTGGCTGTGCTTCTTACAGCTATTTAGGGAAACCCTTTGGAGTATTCGAGAACTAAAACCATCATAAGGGATGCAGACTATCCATTAGATCATTCCTTTTTCTTCATAGCTGTTTTTAAAAAATCGGTAGCATGTTTATCATTTATAGCCATAAATAAATATCTCTCCTGTTAGCTAGTATTATCCATCTATCTAACTCATTTACCAACAAGCTAAATGAAGAATGATGAGTAAAGCCTTTAGAGATTAAAATGTAAATGTTGAATATTTCTATTTCTAGCTATGTATCAAACCAGATATAAGGAAATTGTCTCACTAACAAATGTCTAAAAATACTAGATGAAACATGAAGAGCTGTATTACATGCATGACTGGCTTTATAAGACAGCAGTGGGATTCCCCCGAGGTTGGGAATCAAACTTGAGCAAGCATTTCGTCTAGATCAAACAATGAAGCTGCTGTTTTGTGGGCACCCAGCAATCCGAGATGGACTAGAGGTCTGATTTTAGTAGCTGTACCTTGTGAGAACAGGATACCAACTTTTGGACCTGGGTAGTGTGGGAAGTTGAATCAGAGAACATTTTCCAGAGCCCAGAATCACACAGTTTATGCTCTCAGAAAAATGGAATGCAAGAAAAAAGATCTCATTTATAAAGATAGAGTGCAAGCAAGAAAACATGCTCTTCTCATTATTGAGCTCTTGGTAGGGTAACAAAAGAGTCTCCTTTAAGAATTCTTGGCCATAGGCTCGTCTTCACGGAAGTCGGGTGCTCGATCTTCAAAGATGGAAAACCCCATGCAAGAATTTGAAAATGGATTCGTGTTGGTAGCATGCCCAACTTTTCAAGAATCAATGTAAATACTGACTGGACGAATGTACTCTTAACTCAGGATACAAAGAACTCCCGAAGATATAGTCCCAGAGAACATGATCTCACATTAAAAAAATAAATAAGACAAAAAGTATATATGAGGGACAAAAGGTGCCATGAGCATTATTTGGAAGGCAATTAAGTGCTTCATATATTGGAGTAATCAGATACAAAATGTAAAATAATTACATCTAATGCCTTTTAAAAATAAGAGAAGGAATGACAAATGAGTAAGGAAAAGAGAAAAAAACCTAATAAGTTTAGAAAAAAACTGGTAAGTAAAACTTTTATTAAGGACTTAAGAAGAAAAAAAAAAAAGGACTTAAGAATATAATAATTGAAATTATATATTTAAGGAAGTCTCATTAATGATGGAGCAGCTTGCATTGGACTCATCTTGCTAGATTAATTATAATAGATGTCTTAAAATATGTGAAGGAGAGCAACAAAAAGTAGACATTTAAATCTTGAGAAAAGGGAACCATGCTGGGTGAAAAATCCATATTGCTATAGCTGTTTAAAAGCTGTTTGTTTCAGGACACATCTTACTGTATAAGGTATGGGGCATAAATCTTTAGTTAACATCTTACCTAACAGTGAAATACAGAACATTTTTCCATTAAATTGTCAACAGGGTAAAAGTATTTTTTCTACTTTTTTTCAACATTATAACAGAGGTCTTAGCAAATGAAATAAAAACCAAGACAATGAAATGAAAGGTCAAAGATGAAAAAAGAAGAAGTTATCTGTCTTTTTCAGACAACATGATTGTTTATGTAGAAAAAGCCTAAGGAATCTACCAAAAAAGTTCTGGACAAATAAGCATGATTACCAGTACAAAGTCAATATATAAATAAAATTATATGTCAATTAAGTCAATATACAAATTAAGTCAATATATAAACTCTATTTTTATGCTAGCAGTAAATATTTATATAAATGAAATAAAAATATCATTTATAATATCAAAAATCATAAAATAAACTTGAATACATTTAATGTGTAAAAATGTGTAAGAACTCCACATTGAAAACCACAAAATATTACTGAGAAAATAATATATAACTAAATGGTAAAGTATACTATGTTCACATATTGGATAACTCAGCATTTGATAAAAAGTCCATTCTCCCCAGATTAATTACAGATTTAAGGTCATTGTAATATAAATTAGAGCAGGTGCAGTTTTAGAAACTGAGGCACTCTAAAATTTACACAGAAACACAGTTTAGAAAAATTAATAACCACTTTGAAAAAAGAAGAACAAAATAGAGGAATTTATAGTATATAAACTATAAACTATAAACTACAGTAATCAATGCAGTGTCATAATACAGGATAGACAAATAGCTTAATCTAATAGAATAAAGTCCAGAGACAGACATACGATCAACTGATTTTTAGCAAGAAGGGAAAAGCCAGTCTTCTGAGCAGATGATGCTGAAACAACTGGATATGCATATGTGAGGGGGAAAAACGAACCTGCTCCCACCTCACACAATGAAGAAAAATTAATTCGAAATGGTAATATGGTAATATTTTCACTCCATTGGGTAGGCAGAGATTTCTTAGAATACAAATAGCAGTAATTTAAAAAATTTCAGGCTGCCATAATAATACCATAGACAGGATGACTTAAACAATTAACATTTATTTCTCACAGTGTTAAAGCCTAGGAAGACCAAGATTAAGGTGCAGGCAGATCTCGTATCCGTCTGGTCAGGATTCGCTTCTGGGCTGGTAGAGAGCTGCCTTCTCATTCCTTCACTTGAGAAAGACACACACACACACACACACACACACACACACACTTGCACACACACAGTTGAGGGGGGTGAGCTTCTTATAAGGTTCAAATTATGTAATGAGGGCTTGACCTCATGATTTGATTACCTCCTAAAGGCCCTACCTCCATATACCATCCCAGTGGGGATTTTGCAACGTATACATTTTGGGGAGATACAAACATGCAGTCCATAATAATTGGACTTAATCAGAATTAAAAACTTCTTATCATTAAAATACATTAAGAAAAAAATAAAGTACATTAAGAAAATGAATAATCATGCCATAAACTGGGAGAAAATATTTGCAATATATATTAATATGACAAAGGACTTGATTGTATTGGGAAATATATAAATAACTCCTACAGCTCAGTAATAAAAAGACAACCCAACTAAAAAAACAATAGTCAAAGATCTTGAAAAATCACTTCACAAAAGAAGACATAGGAATGATTAATAAGCCCTAACAGTTGTCATCAAGGAAATGCAAATTAAAATCACAAAGAGGAACCATTTCATAGTCACTAAAATGACTACAATTTAAAAGGCTGACAATACCAAGTGTTGGCAAGGACTTTCCCTTAAATTTCTAGTGGAGAAAGAAAGGTATAAACTGTTTGAAGACTAGGTTATCTATTTTTTATTGAGTCAAACATAAACCTAATCTAGGATTAAAAAAAAAAAAATCAACTTCCAGGGAGAAACTTCACTCCCTGGTATTTATCTAGGAAAACTGAAACCGTGCCTTCCAAAATCTTGGGCAGGAATGTTCATAACAGCTTTACTTCTAAAAGTCCCCCAATCAGAAACAGCTCAAATATCTGTCACCAATAAGATGTATAAACACACGGCGGTAGTACTTCAGCAATGGCATGCTGCTCAGCAGTAGAAAGGAATGAATTACTATAAGCAACAATGTGAATGAATTTAAAAAACTATGTTGAACAAAAGAAGCCAGATACAAAAGAGTATCTTCTCTATGATTATATTCATTGACATTCTAGAATCATGGTAGAAATCAATACAATGGTTGCTTCTGGGAGAGACATTTGATTAGAAAGAGGCATGAGGGAACTTTCTGAGAGAATGACTGTGTCTGTATCCTAACTATATGGTAGTCGTGATTATATGTATAATCGGCAACAAAACTCAGTGAACTAAATGCCAAAAATCTATGCATATTATTGTTTGTAAGTTATACATCAATTTGAAAAATGTAATAGGTTAAATGTCAGGTGATTCACAAATTAAGAGAAAATCAGTTCACAGAAAGATGAATTTAAGTAATTTACACAGAATGTAGCATAGAGACACAAAGAAAAGGATAAAAAATAAGAGAGCAGAGTGAGAAGTTCTTAAAATTATAAATCTGTTTCCAAGATAAAATAATATTGGAAAATGAGGGAAAAGCAGTATTTAAAGAAACAGTAGCCGAGAATTTGGGGGGATTATAAGAAACACCAATCATCACGTAAAGGAACCCAAACAAATCCCATCTGGGACAAATTGTATTTGTTGTAGCTCCTATCTTTGTATAACAAATCACCTCAAAATGTAATGGCTTAAAACCACAAGAATCATTTATGATCTCTCATGGTTTCTGTGGGTCAGAATTTGGGGAGTGGTTCAGCTGGGTGGTACTGACTTGAGGTCTCTCCTGAATTTTCAGTCAGATGTTGGCTGGGGCTTCAGTCACTTGGAAGCTTGTCTAGGGCTTGACCAGGGCATCCAGATCCAAAGTCACTTAACCACATGGCTGGGAAATGGATGCTGGCTGTTATTTGGGGGCATTATGAGCCTTTTTAGAGGTTGAATGTCTTCAGTGACGTGGCAGCTGGCTTCCCTCAGAGTGAGTCATCCGAGGAAAAGCTACAATGCCCCCCCGCCTTTTTAAAGATTTTATTTATTCATGAGAGACACACAGAGAGGCAAGAGACATAGGCAGAAGGAGAAACAGGCTCCACAGGGGGAGCCTGATGCAAGAATTGATCCCAGGACCCCAGGATCATGGCCTGAGCCAAAGGCAGATGCTCAACCACTGAGCCACTGAAGCGCCCATACAATGCCTTTTAGAACCTACTCTCAGTCACATCCCAGCGTTTCCAGCCCATGCTGTTGGTCAGATCTGGTTAGGGCCAGACCTGTTTTACTGTGAAATTTATCGTGGGAGGGGACAACAAAAACAAAGTATCAAAAACTATCAAAGTGAAATGACAATTTACATAGAAAGGAATAAAACTTTGGCTTTCAGTTTACATCACAATAGCAACAAGAGAATCCAGAATGCAGTGGTAGATATTTAAAATTCTAATAGAGGGCAACCCGGGTGGCTCAGCGGTTTAGCGCAGCCTTCAGCCCAGGGCATGATCCTGGAGCCCCGGGATCAAGTCCCACGTCGGGCTCCCTGTATGGAGCCTGCTTCTCCCTCTGCCTGTGTCTCTGCCTCTCTTTCTCTCTGTGTCTCTCATGAATAAATAAATAAAATCTTTAAAAAATATAAAATAAAATAAAAAATAAAATAAAATTCTGACAGAAAATAACTAACAAACTTGAATTGTAAATCCAGGGAAACTATCTTTCAAAAGGGTGAAATGAAGGTATTTACAAACAAGGATGAAGGGTGTTTGCTACCCTTATACAAAGGATGTGCTTAAGGGAGTGGAAAAATGATCCCCGATGGAGGATCTGAGAAAGATCCTTAGAAAATGATCCCCGATGGAGGATCTGAGAAAGATCCTTAGAAAGATGGTAAACATGTTAAATCTCTTTAAATATTGGTGCAAAGTAATCATTCTCATTCCGCTATCCAGTATTGAAAATGAGAAAATGCTAAATAACTCAACAGCAGCAGCGTGAAAACCAGGAGTTGGTATAATTGGAATTAAAGTAGGAAAAAATATCAGTCATTTTCAAAGGAGACAGCAAGAGAGACAGAAAACCTAGGAAAAGATCCAAGAGAAAGCGCCCTCCAAGAGCAGAGCAGAAAGAAATCTAACGTGTGTAGACAGCTCTCCAGATCAAAATCAAAGATTGTCAGATAGATTTGAAAAATAAAAATCAGCTAGATGCTATTTACAAGAGACAGACCTAACACATGAGGCTGCAGAAAGGTGGAAGTGAAAGGGGCAAAAAAAATATGTCTGGGAAATAGTCAACAAATACAACAAATGAAATGCAGGTTTCGTTATCAGAGAAGCAGTATTGCTAGAAATAAAAGGGTTATCCTTGGATGGCGAGAGGCTCATTTTGCCAAGATGATGTGAAAATCCTAATCTTTTATTTACCTATTAGAATGCTTAAAAAATAAGCAGGATTTGAAAGAACTGATAAGTAGAAATGAACAATTATAGGAAATTTTGTTACATCTCTCTCAGAAATTGATGGAACATTCAAACCAAATATCACTAAAGCTTTAGAAGATGTGCACAACACAATTAATAAACTTGATCTAATGGGCTTATAGAATATTGTTCCCAAGAGTTGAAGAAAAATTTTATCATCCATTAGGGCCATGAAGCAAGTGTTTCAGCAAATACGAAAAAGAGGAATTAGGTTGCCGGCTGACAGTCCAGCCAACCTGTTCCACTGAGAGTTCCTGAGGGGATCGTGGTAGAGATGGGGGGTGATGGAAGTGCCTGGTGACAGCACAATAAGAATGCACATCTGGGTGATGGACACTAAGCTGTCCAGCCTTGGACATCAAGTCTTTGAGGATGAAAGATTATGTAAGACTTACTTTGGCCTCATTCTACAAACTTTTATTAAGTGGTGTTTTTCATCTTCCTACATAATTTCTTGGCTATATCTGTGAGGGATCAGATATCTAAGGACAGAAAGAAAGGAACGATGGGAATGATGTTTTGTTTTGTTTTGCTTTGTTTTGTTTTGTTTTGTTTTCCAGCAAAGCATAACCAGTGAAAGCTTGGGGGAAAAGACTTATGTAAAAAGAAAGATCTGGGTTTTGGAAGTGTCTCTCTAGAGGGTGTAGAGATGTGCCTTTTTGTGGTAATTACAGAGGATGAGTTTGTAGTGAGGGATGAAGACTTCATTCTCCTCTTCTTCCTCAGTCCACAATTGAGATTATCAGCCAGATTTGTTTCCAAATGAATGCTACCTGGTCCATACTGTCTCTATCAGTAAACACACTGAGAGGAAATCAAGAATTAGCAGATATTACTAAAGAACATGAAGAGTCTCATGTCACCGTGTCTCACCCACTTATCCAATGATTTCCTCAATCTTTCTATACTTTCAAGGCCAAGGAAAAGTGATGAAAACAATTATGATTAATAGTCTTTCTTTTGGTTATCATGATTGAATCAAGGACAATAATACGGTGTAGGACAGTACTTAGAGTTTAAAGAAAAATCTACCTTATTCTCAACCCTAGCAGAATTAATGTAGTAGTTTGTCTTCTTGGGTTTGCTTAAGGAAAGACTTGGTAGTAATCTAGTAAATCAATAAACATTCTTTATGGTTGTGCTATTAACTCATGTGAGTAATACTTTTCATGTGGTAATAGAGCAACTTAATCCTATAGTGAATATTATATAAGAAAATACAATGTAGAACATATTAAATGTTGATATTGCTGCCTACTTCTTTATGACCTACCTTCCCCTCTATGGCAATAGCCCCATGAGGGCAAAAATTGTGCTATGGTATTTACTGCCGGATTTAGAGCATTGCTTAGCATATAAGAATGAGTGAAAGGTCAGAGGGGCAGCTACCTCCTCGCTCTGAAAATAGGAGCATAAAGGTTTTGTTCACTGATGTCAATGTATTTAAGTTAGAAATTAAAAACAAAATTTGAAAAAAAAACAGGAAGAGATAACAAAGATCATAACTCATCTCACTGGAATTTTAAGGATATTTCAAAATAACTCAAGAATCGGTGAAGAAGAAATTTTAACGAATATTATAAAACTGAGCTGCACAATAGACACTACATATCAATACATGTGTTTGCAACTAAAATGATAGAGTAATATTTATAGTCTTAAATGTTTCCACTAGGAAAAAAGAAAGGCTAAAAATTAATGAGCTAAGCATTCAACTTAAGAAGATGGAAATGGGAGAAACAATAAAACCAAAGAAAAGAAGGAAAAGAATAAAGTTAAGAATATTAATAAAATAGAAAATAAAAGGGATACAGAGCCAAAGGCTGATGTTTTGAAAAGACTAAAAAAATTAACAAACTGGAAATACTGATCAAAAGAGATACAGATAAATACTATTATGAATGAACATAATTAAAATTAAAGCAGAGATTTATGTGGATTAGAAAGTATTTGGGCAACTTTATTACTATATATGAAATACATATTTGTTTATATGTATGTTGTAAAAATATAGTTAGGTTCCGGTGAAGGCTCTTTCTGGTTTGCAGATGGCTATCTTCTCACAGTGTCCTCACATAGCAGAAAGAAATCATCTTTCTTGTGTCTCTTTTCATAAAGGCACTAATCCTATTCATGAGGATGTTACCTTCGTGGCCCAATTACCTCCCAAAGGCTCACTTCCAAATACCATTATATTGGGGATTAGAGCTTCAACATCAGAATTTTGTACAGGCATAGACATTCAATCTATGGCACACCACATCCAGAGAATTCACCTTAAGGATTTATAATACTAATCAGATGTGAATTCTTTCAGAAAGCAGTAAGAGATAATTTCCATCTTATTCTGTGAGGCTAGTATAAACTTGGTTCTCCAAAGAAAACTCTGGAAAGCCAATTAATGTCCCATCTAGCTTATAAATTTACTGTAAAAATCATAAGTAAAATATTAACAAACTGAATACAAATTATAATGAGACATCATAATCATAACAAAATTGGATATATCTCAGAAATTTAAGCACAGTTTAACATTAAAAATTCTTTAAACCAAATCACCATTTCAGTAGATTAAAAAAGAGAAACAATTCTATAATCACCTCAGTAGATGCAGAAAAATTTTTGGTATGTTTCTACATTCAGTTATGATAAAATCTTAGCAAACTATGAATAGAAATAAATTTTATTAACCCAGTGAAAGATACCTCCTAAAATTTGAAGCAAACACTGTACATAATGATGAAGCATTAGGCATATGCTTTTAAAAGTCAGTAAAATAAGCACTTCTATATTTTACTGGAAGTTCTAACCCAATGCAGAAAGATATAAATAAAATTTAAAAAAAGTTGAGACATAACAAAATGTGTTTTCCTATGTGATATGGTTATATAGAAATCCAGAATAAAACAACAAATCATTAAAACTAAGTAAATAGTTTAGAATGATTGCTGGATATAAGATAATAAGATATAAGATATAAGATATAAGATTATATAAGATAATATAAGAACTCAGTGTATTTTTAAATATCAGAAACATAGTTGGTAAATAGGAATAAAAGTATCATTTTTTAAAAGCATACAAAAAATATATGTTTACATAACAGAAATAAAAATATAATGTATCTAGGAATAAATCTAACAAAAATGTGTAAGCTTTATTGAGAAACTTAGACAAATTTATAGAAAGACATTAAAAACATGTAAATTAATAGGATCATTCTTTTTCTTCTGGACACAGAGTTAGACAACATATCCATCCTTCCTTGTGCCTGTTATGGCCCTGTGGCACAGTCTGGCTAGTGAAGTGTGAAGTGGTTGTGCACCATGATCAGGCCTGGGCTGAGAGTAATCTCTGTGGATAATCACTCGTAGTCTTTATGACTTGTGGCTAACAAATACTGAGATCTGAAGTTGGCAGAGCCTTAAAATGGAATGAGCCAAGGGTGCCTGGGTGGTTCAGTCAGTTGAGTGTTTGGCTTTTGATTTTGAGTCAGGTCAAGATGTCAGCTCAAGTCACAATCTCAGGGGGATGGGATTGAGCCCCACCTACATCATACTTTGTGCTCAGCAGGGAGTCTGCTTGGGATTCTCTCTCCTTCTCCTCTCCCTTTGCCCCTCCCTCTGCTCACGTGCACATGCTCTCTCTATCCCTCTCTTGCTCAAATTAATAGATCTTTAAAAAAAAAAAATGGAAGGAGCCTGTGTCCCTGGCCCAATGCCTAGAGATCCCCTACTGCTCAAGAAAATTCATTATGAGAAGTAAATTAATGTAGAGTTTAAGCTTTTATACTTTCTTAGATATGTTTGTTACAGTAGCTATAGCATTACCCTAAATCCGAAAGATGTATTAGGTTTAAAAATAGCAAGACTCAATATCATAAAGATGAATAGTCTCCAGAATGATCTACAGATTAGATACAGTTCAGTGGAATTCTAGCAAAGCTTTTCATGAAGTTTGGCAAGCTGATTCTAAAGTTTATATAGATTAACCAAGGACCAAGAATAGTGAAGACATTTCTGAAGGCAAACAAGAAGAGGGTAGGAGGAATTTCTCTCAAATATTAAAACTAGTTATAATACTATAGTTCAAACTAATTACTAAGGTGGGGGGAATGCAAATTAAGTCACAGTGATGTAATACTTACAAATGAAAAAAATAAAAGTTGATGTCATTAAAGGATAGTAAAGATGTAGAGCAACCGGAACTCTATGCATTGCTACTGGTGAAGAAGGTGATAAGAGAGTACGGTCCTTAAAGAAAGTGATTTGACATTGTGTAGTAAAATTGAATATACCATGTCTTTGATCTTGTAATTCTACCATTTTCTATGTACCTCTGCTGAGTAACATGGAAAATGGTATTAATAGAAACATTTTAATCATAGCACACAGATATAGACAGATGCCTATCAACAGCATAATGGACAAAAAATCGTATGTTAATTCAGTGGTGCATGATATGGCAGTGAAAATAAATGTGCTCCAATATCAATTAAATTCACAAATATAATTTTAAATGAAAATAGGCCATTTGCCCAAGAATAGTTATAAGATTTACCTAATTTTTTTTAAAAACAAGAACTTACTTTACTTAAGGATTTTTTAAAGAGATTTTATTTATTCATGAATAGTTATAAGATTTACCTAATTTTTTTAAAAACAAGAACTTACTTTACTTAAGGATTTTTTAAAGAGATTTTATTTATTCATGAGAGACACACAGAGAGAGAGGCAGAGACACAGGCAGAAGGAGAAGCAAGTTCCAGGCAGGAAACCCGATGTGGGACTCGATCCCGGATCCTGGGATCATGCCCTGGACCGAAGGCAGGCACTCAACCACTTAGCCACCCAGGCGTCCCTACTTAAGGATTTTAAATATGGGGTATAGTTAGAAATGAATGCGGATACCTGCCCAACACAAAAGTCAGGGTGGTGGTGACCTCTTCTTGGCAGTGTGCAGTAGGTCACCATGGGAAGAGCACAGAGGGCTTCTGCATTGGCTCTGCTCTGTTAACCTGGTTGTGCGTACAGTGGGCTTTTATGCTCATGCTTTATTCTAACCTGCATATAGGTCACATTATTTTATATGTTTCAGTTTTTCCTAATATGACAGATAAAAGTAATTATCAGCTCCAACTATAATTTTTCTGCCAGACCATTATTAGCTGTACTTTTTAAGTAACAATTAAGCTTTTTCCACCAATGCGCTTAATATATGTTGCTTCTTTTCTCTTAAAAATCTCCTACATTCTCATCAATTTATGTATAATGGGAAAGTTCCCTTTGGAACCGGGATCAAGTCTCACCTTAAGTATCTGTGACCTTCCTAGACTTTAATTTTCTCATCTTTAACATTGGGATAATAGTCTGTAGCTCACCAAGCTGTTGTGAAGATCATACATATACATATACATATACATGTGCCTTTACGTATCTTATTAAAACCGATGTTAACAGTTATCTCTTCATTCAGATCTTTTTCACCAAGCAAGTGTTGAACATCTGCTATGTTACAAATGCTGTAGGGGTTAAAAAATGAATAGGATATAATACTTTTCCTCAAGGAGCTAGATTTTTTCACACACAACTGGAGGATGCTGCCATAAGGGATGTAACTGTGGAATATAAACAGTGTTAAAGTACCTCATAGGAGAAAGGAATTGGTTCTGTAAATTCAAGGAAGGCTTCAAAGAAGTGGTGGCATATGAGATGAGCCTCCAAAGGTTTTGTTTTTTTTTTCAGTTTGTGCTCATGCATGGAGAGCTCTCCTTCAATGTGCCCACTTTCTAGAAAATGCGCTAAGTATTTCGGGTGAGTCACAACACTTCCGTAAAGAATGGGTTGTTGCTGTGAAGGACAATACTTTAGCCTCCCTCACTCTCACTTCCATCCAGTGGAAACCATCCACTGTTGCCTGTTTTAGTGGATGGACATTAGTATCACAAGGACATGAAATCATCTTTGGTTGTTGCTGCTGACAGGATAAACAAATTCCGTTGTACCCTTTGTCTAGACTTAGGCGAAGTAGGTGCCCTGAAAAGTCCACATAAACATTTTTTTGGAATGTTATGTCCCCATGAATCATTTGGCTTAATTAGACTGGTAATTCTGTATCCATTTTTTATGTGACCAAGAGAACCAATATCTGACAAACTTACTGACCCAGAGGAAGACTTCTGGGAAAAAGCAAGTATGTACTGGACCCAGGCACAAGCAAGCTACAATGCTAATTTTTCTATTTCTGAATGCTGCAATCACGACTACAAATTGAGAAGCATCTTAAAACCTTCTAGTTCATTAAAATCTTTGAGACTTGATGTTTTTAAACTCTCAACATCATGTAAGCTGCTTTTAATAATGGAAATTTAATAGAGACTAGAGGAAACGTGTGTGGCTTCTCTGGATATTCTTCTTGAAAGCTCAGTTTTGTTAGTAGAATAAAAAAAAAAGGGATCCCTGGGTGGCGCAGCGGTTTGGCGCCTGCCTTTGGGCCAGGGCGCAATCCTGGAGACCCGGGATCGAATCCCACGTCAGGCTCCCGGTGCATGGAGCCTGCTTCTCCCTCTGCCTATGTCTCTGCCTCTCTCTCTCTCTCTGTATGACTATCATAAAAAAAAAAAAAAAAAAAAAAAAAGTGTGGGTCTATTTTCTTGCCTTCTAGAATGATCCTTTAAAACTTAGTTAGGACATGTATAACTCTTCTTTCTGGGGTTTCCCAGAGCAACATATAATCCGTTCTCACTTCCTGTCTCTCTTCCCCTCACACACAGTGGCCCAGCCATACTGGCCTTCCTGCTGATCCTTGAACTTACCATGCATGTTCCCAAAGGCTAGGGCCTTTACACTGTTCTTTCTCTGTCAGAATCACTTTTTCTCAGATTTTTACAGAGCCCTTTTTCTTATTTCACTCAGATTTCTGCTAAAATCTGCTCAAATGTTACCTCCTCAGAGAGCCTTTTCCTGGTCACCCTATTTAAAGTAAAATTCCTATTGATCTCCATACCTCACTCTTCCATATGTTTCTTCATAGCATATGTCAGTATCTGGCATTATTACATATGATCTTCTAATTTTATGCTTGTTCTCTTTCTCTCAAATGTAATCTCTGAGAGGACTGGGGCTTTGTCTGTATCCTTGGTGCGTGGTACATACTAGTATTCAATAAATATTCAGTGAGGGAAGGAAGGAAGGAACTTACATTTCTGTTGCCTGGAAGAGATAGTATTAAAAAAAGACTGAAGCTTTGTGCTGGAATCCATGGTGGTACATGACAGAGGTGATGTGAATGCTTATAGAAAATACACAGAGTAGTGCCTGGGTGGCTCAGTCGGTTAAGTGTCTGCCTTGGGCTCAGGTCATGATCCCAGAGCCCTAGGATCCAGCCCCACATTGGGCTCCCTGCTCACTGGGGGATCTGCTTCTCTCTTTCCCTCTGCCCCTCCCTCTGCTTGTGATCTCTCACTCTCAAATAAATACATAAAATCTTAAAAAAAAAAATACACAGAATTGGACATGAGAAGATCTGAGGCCTTCTTTATTCGGCATGTGATTTTGGATAGGTCTGAGTGTCACTTTCCTCTGACCAAATGGATTAGACTAAAGTTGATAAGATCAAAGAAATGTGGTAAGTTCTCATAAATCCTAGAATCTTAATATAATTATTGCCATCTCTGTGGGTCGATATTCAAATACTACAAAAGCAAAACCAGCTATTCAAATTAAAATTCAGCATTTTCGGAGCTAGAAAAAGTCTTCTAAACATCTAATGAACTTCCAGTCATTTTTAAAAGGAAAACTTAGATGCAATGAAAAAAATGAGTTGAAAGGCTATTATAAAACAACAATATTTCCATATGTGCATACACAAAAAATGCAATTATACGCATTGCCTTCCTGTCTCTTAAATTTCAGTCTTTATAAAATTAGCTAGGATTTTTTCATATTGGTTCTTTCTCTGAGGAGTAAGTATATAAGCTAATCTCAGCTGGTTACAAATTTTAATTTCATAGTATCCCTAGCCATCCCTTTGATGAAATCTTTATGAGTCATTTTGTATGGATAAAAGAAAACTGTAAAAGCCCACTTCAGTTTAGGCTGTTTAAATTCCCTTTTTCTAATAAGGAAATCCTTGCTGTTGCATGATAAATACTAAAAAACATTAGTAAAAAGCTGTTTCTAAGAGCTTAATTTAAGGTACAACAAAGACTGTAAATACAAGGATTCAAATAAATAAATGAGGGTTGAATTTTATAGTTCACTGGCATACTCTTTTAGGTGTGGGCCTATTTTGATATGTTAACTTTATTTTTTTTTACTCAATATTATTGCCATATTATAGCATAGTCCATGCATAATGAAACTATTAAAGTGTTCATATTGAGGACTAGGTATAATTTGTGTGTCTGTTTACTGCAGAGAGGTGAAAGGTGATTTTATTCAAATAATATCTGTATGTATTAGAGATGAAAAGTACATATGCTAAATAACTCCTGTGGACAGAAACCTCCCTATCAGTCATGTATGCTGTCTCCATTCAATGAGCAAGACTTCCTGTTGCTCCAGCCTTCCTGGCCATCTCAATTCTGTGCCCAGACTTATTTAGTTCATTGGAAATAGTCTCTGAGAAGTGGAGGGACCTGTTCTGAAATGACGGATGATGGTAGCACCCATTCATAACCCAAGGACAATTTCTGATCTGCAGTCAGGCCTGAGCTCAGATATCACCTCCTAATGACATCTCTCCCAGTGGTCTTCTCCCTAATACTCCAGAAGTATATATTTTTTTGGCCTTCTGTGTAATCTTCTACTATATCATGTATCACATGAAGTGATATTAGTCACATATGTGTAAGTATTTCCAACACTCTGCATTTCTCCTTCTCAGCTCTGTATCTATAAGCCTGGCACAGGGCCTGGCCAACAGAAAGTGGGTGCCAGCTGGGTCTTTTCAGAACAATTCAGTTCCTGCAGGTGTTGTTCACCACTAGCTTGCCTGAAAAGGCCTGAAAGTGTACATAGTCAAAGTTGAGATGATGTGATTCTGGCTTTGTCTTTGGAATGCCAAAATGTAAAGGGTGCAGACATTGTGCATAATGGTTTTAAAGATTGATCTGAATTTTAAGACTCCCCTTTTCTCAACAACGGTCCCTTTCCCAAACTCTAAATTTTCTCCATTACTCTTCTTTCCATGATGGAGCTTAAAGTGCACTGGGGTCGATCACTTCCCCTTTCTCTCCTCTTCCTAATGAATGCCACCACCATTGACTAGAAAATCATTCATCTGCCTCCTCTGAGCTTCATAATTGTTGTAATGGTCTATACTTGCTAAGCGTTCATCTCATCTTCTAGGGGTCATGGACATAGAGGTGTGTGCATGGAACAGTCTCCAGTGTAACTTAGATTTTTACCTAGTCCTGCAGAAGAATAAATGAGAGGGCCAGCGGTGTGTATTTGTGTGTGTGTGTGTGTGTGTGTGTGTGTGTAAAGGGGAGGATGGAGGTGTAGGACAAAAAATAGGAGAAGCTAGAGGGAGACTTAAAGAAGAACATGAGTTTTATGGTCTCTGAAAATGTCTTTGATGTTCTTTTCCAGGTTGACTTTGGATTTGCTAAGAAAATAGGATCTGGACAGAAAACATGGACATTCTGTGGGACTCCTGAGTATGTAGCTCCTGAAGTCATTCTCAACAAAGGTCATGACTTCAGTGTGGATTTTTGGTCCCTGGGAATTCTAGTGTATGAGCTCCTAACTGGCAAGTAAGTACCTGCGAGTTCACACAAGTATCAGATAATTTGCTAATGATAGAATAGATATCATTTAAGAGTTTAACATTTTAGAAATGCTTTTGATTAAGCATGATGACTTTTCTCATTTGTATATTTTACATATGGTAGGCTTGCTGGTTTGTAACATGGAGAAAACCTACAGGAAAGTACAGGAAAGAAATAAAGAATTGCGTTGGTTTACCTAACATGGCCAGGCCTGTTATTATACAGGCCTGTATAATCATATATATTGTATAATGTATATATCATTAAATGTGGGAAGGTTTTGGTAAGAATAAGGAAAGGAAGTGAAGCTGTGGGCCATTCTTATTTTCTCTCATAAATATTTTTTTGTAATTGAACAAACAGTAATCATGTTTCAGTTAAATCCATTAAACAGGGATCCCTGGGTGGCGCAGCGGTTTGGCGCCTGCCTTTGGCCCAGGGCGTGATCCTGGAGACCCGGGATCGAATCCCACGTCGGGCTCCCGGTGCATGGAGCCTGGTTCTCCCTCTGCCTGTGTCTCTGCCTCTCTCTTTCTCTCTGTGACTATCATAAATAAATAAAAATTTAAAAAAAAAAAAATCCATTAAACAATGAAAGTACATTTAGCTGCATTCTTCCATCTTCCCAATAAATCATTAACCAGAAAAGCTAAGAGAAAGGAACATTGCTGGATTTAAATTTTAATCTCCTTGTCAACTGCTTTCTAGAGGTGCTAATGAACAGAGACCAGACTCAGCAGGAGGTTTAACAATTCAAGTTGAATTGTCATTCCTGGAGGGATTAAAAGGCTAGATTAGTGAATCCAGTATCCCAAATTTTCAACATGCGTGCATGCATGCATAAACAGGCACACACATTTACACCCACACATGCACACACACATACATAGGCTCTATGTAATATTATATTGTGAAGCAATTACAGTTTACAAAGCTCTTATATGTGTATTTCTCAATTTAGTTTGCACAAATTTATGTAGCAGTTAAAGAAGGAATTTTTATGATTTTAGGACTTAGAGGTTATGGATTAGAAAGCCAGGACAGAGCTATATGCTTAAAGTCAGGGATTTGATCCCAGACCTTCTAACCCTAAATATGACACACTTTGCATTACACGCCTATGCCTTATACGTATGTATTTTTAACATAATGCACGGACATACCCATGGGATTCAGTTCAGTGTTCTCTCTCCATTTGTCATTAATTGATTTGATCATTTACCTTTATAAGCAAATATTGTCTTCTTTTCAGAGAGGATTTGCGTATAGAATGGCATATGAAATACTGGAATGAGCCCTTTGATGGGGATTCAGGTCTCAACACATACTTAAAAAGAGTTTCATAAAATCTTGAACTTTTACAACTTCTACAGATTCAGTGTTAGATTACCTGTGGGTATATTCGACTTCCTTGGCCATATGCATTGAGGAAACAGATATGAAAGATTATTTTATATTATCTGCATTCATTTTCAAATGCTCATTACTTGAGATTTTAAAGGAGAGAAGAGAAAGTTTTCCAGACTGTCATTCAGAGAGAAAGTTGCTTACAGTCTTGGAATACAAGGAGTTCTGTTTCAAGAATTTGTTCCTCGTCCCTGGGAATTTTGTCAGCCACATTTCTAAGAAATAGATGATAGTTTGTGTAGGTAACTAAAGGATATACAACTCAGTCTTTATCAGCTACAATTGCTACAAGGCGTATGGAAATAAAGGAAGGAAATAAGGAAGGGGGAATGCCCAGTAACTTGGAGTTAGTTGTTAAAGTGGCTTTAAGCTGTCAAGAAGTTGAGAAATTGTTCTTTTAAAGGTTTTCAGGGGGGATCCCTGGGTGGCGCAGCAGTTTAGCGCCTGCCTTTGGCCCAGGGCACGATTCTGGAGACCCGGGATCAATCCCATCGGGCTCCAGGTGCATGGAGCCTGCTTCTCCCTCTGCCTGTGTCTCTACCTCTCTCTCTCTCTGTGTGACTATCATAAATAAATAAATAAAAAATTAAAAAAAAAAAAGGTTTTCAGGGTAGGGCATGAGAAATGTTCATCTTAAGTGGCTTGAACTCTAGAGAATCAGGAGGTAAGTGAAAATGAGAAAAAGTACTAAAACACGATACAACACAACATAGCTGTAAATATATAAGTATTGAAAATATAGAAATGCTTTTTTGTTTCATACCTCATTTTCTTTTCTTTTTTTTTTTTTTTTGTACCTCATTTTCTTTACAAGCAAGACATAGATTGCTGCAAAATTGTTGCACCAACCTTATTTCAAGTTTATTATTGAAAGTGGGAACTCTTGGTATCAAAAGTCTTAAGCATGGCCAAGATATAGCAGAGTAATTCATGAAAGTCATCTTCAATTTTCAAAAATTCAGTGGCACAATGGAATATAGTGTTAATAGCAAAATATGTGAGTTAAAACGTTATCTGCATCCAGTGGTCAATTCCCAATGCTTTCTTACTCACCTTAGCAACACTTCCCTGGAAGTACTCTCTTCACATGACTCCTAGGACCTCTTTTTCTTTCATTTATTTTCCCACATTGGTGGCTCCATCTCTGCCTTCATTGCCAGATCCTTCTTATCCTCCTGACCAATCAACTTTGGGCCCCTTCAGTCCTTGATCTCTTTTCCATCTACTCACTCCTTGGCTGATAGCATCAGGTTCATGGCCAGAAATCCTATCTGATGACACCCCACAATCACGCCTCCAGCTCTAACCTCTTTCCGGAATGCCAGACTCACAAATTCAGCTGCCTGTGTAGCATCTCTTTTTGGATGTTTAAGACCTAACTCTATTTGGACATTTCATAACCTGCTCTGTACCTCTGGACCATCACTTCCAGCTCCTACTCCAGCCTTTCCTCTCTTAGTAAGCAATAGCTCCATTCCATGGGTCAAAACACTTTAGCATCATTCTTGAATCCTTTCTTTCTCCTACACGCCACATTCACCCCATTGGCAAATCCTGTTGGCTTTACCATCTAAATAGACCCAGAATCCAACCACATCTCACCACTTTCACTCCTACCATCCTAGTTCAGGCCATGAGGCCTGCCTTCTCATACTGCTAGCACCATCATGGGCATTTTTGACACATTTTTTAAAAAGCTTACTCTGATCTGACTGCTGTAAACTCCGTAATCTGACTCAGAGCGTATTCCTAGGCTCTTACCATCACCTGGTAGCTTCACATGCTAGAGTCCTCGTTGCTTCTACCCCTCTCCTGCTTCCTTACTCATTCTCCCAGCAACCCAGTCCTGGAACAACCCATGCCCCACCTGACTCATGGCCTTTGTGCTTGCTGTCTTTGAATCTTTTGCTTACAGATAATGGTGTGGCTCATTCACTCCTCTTCATTGATATCACACTACTCAGTCATCAACTGGTGAAAGAGGTTTTTCCTATCTACTGTGTCTAAGAAAAATCACCTCTCTCTGTTACTGTCTCTTCCTTTATTTTTCTCTTTAGTGACAATTACCTGTATGTGCATGTGTGTAATTTGTGTAATGAAATTATTTTCTACCACACATCCAGATTTTTTATGCAATGACTAATGAGAAAGAAGGAGAGAGGAAGGAAGGGAAGAAAAGAAAGTTGTAAATGTGTCTGACACATTGGTCCTAGTGTCCTGTTTTGGCTTTTCTCCAGCCCTCCCTTTTCTGGGATTGACCAGATGATGACCTACAACTTGATTCTCAAAGGAATTGAGAAAATGGATTTTCCCAGAAAGATAACAAGACGACCGGAAGATTTGATTCGGAGGCTTTGCAGGTGAGAATGAAAGTTAAAACCTAGAGTTCTTGGGGAGTGTGTGAAGTCTTCTCATTTCTGTTTCCACACATTTTAAAATTAGGTATGTACTGACTTTTTGTACTTTTATTTGTAGCTAAATTATCCTTAAAATCGTTTCTTCACTAGGAGTTTGAGTTTACTTCATGTTACCTACTTATAGTTTAAAAGAGATCCATCTTTTGCAGTTTATCTTTGGGAATCATCTTTATCTATTAGGCAAAAAGAACCTTAGCTAAATAGAGGAGTAATTAATTTCCACCCTGTTCTTTTGTGAGAAAATCAGTGGTTGGTGATAAAGACTCTATCAGCCTGTATTTTTAAAAAACAGCACCTCTCTGGTCTTATTTTAAATTATTCCTATTTTCTATTTATCCTTAAAAATAATATATTGTAGAACAGAAGACTTCTGGAATTTGTGTTTAAACTTCACTTTGTCATTGTTTTCTTTCTTTCACCTTTTTTTTTTTTTGCACATTTGAACTTTTTTTTAAAGCATTAGCATTTAGTAAATTTAGAACATGAAACCTAGCTGTGGGTTGCCAACAGAAATTTCTGCATGTTTCTAAGATTCCAGCTCAGATGTAAATGATTCTCTAAAGCTTTCCTGGTTTTCTCAGCAAAGTTGGTAAGATAGTTGGTAAGATAGCATCCTTATTCATAGCTCATCTAAAGCACCAGGGTTTGTGTGTGTGTGTCTGTGTGTGTGTGTGTGTGTGTGTGTTTATGTGTCTGTGTCTGTGTGTGTGTACATACAAATACACACACCAGAGAGGAGCTTGTGTGTTCCATTTCCCTATACTCACCTGCTTGGACTATGAATATTGTTGCATGCATGAATGAATACATAAAGAAAAAATGTTACATTTTAATTTAAAATTCACTGAAGAATAGTTATTATAAATTGCCTGTTAAAATTGTTATTTTAGGCAAAATCCAACAGAAAGACTTGGAAATCTGAAGAATGGAATTAATGATATTAAGAAACACAGGTATGTAGCTATTGCTCAACCCAGAAAGAAATATAAATTTATAAAAAAGAATGTAATCTTAAAGCTTCCATTGTAGGTCGCAAGGATCCCTTTACAGACCCTCAATTTTTCCTTTTTAGTGTTTTATTTTTAATTTGTGTTTTGGTAGGTACAGTTACAATAATCAGTTTCAAAGTGATTCGTCTAATGTTGAAAATTCACATCAAGAATGGATGAAGTTCTGAAACAAGTGACAAAATCACATCTTTAAGTTATAGTGACTTAGCTCTTTGCTCTTTATACACTGCTATTTTTTATTCTTTATTTTTAAAGTAGGTTCCACAATAGGTGTGGAGCTCAATGTAGGGCCTGAACTCACAACCTTGAGATTAAGACCTGAGCTGAGATCAAGGGTTGGACACTCAAATAACTGAGCCGCCCAGGCGCCTCTTATTATTTTTAAAAAATATCAACTTGGATTCTACAGAGGAATTAAATTTTAATTTTGACCTTTGATTTGTGCTTACAGTACAATGTAGTCACTGTTATCAATATTAAAGAGAAATCAACTCTTAAATAGTATTGTTTCAATTTTAGTTAATAATATGTGTTGGGATCCCTGGGTGGCACAGCGGTTTGGCGCCTGCCTTTGGCCCAGGGCGCGATCCTGGAGACCCGGGATCGAATCCCACGTCGGGCTCCCAGTGCATGGAGCCTGCTTCTCCCTCTGCCTGTGTCTCTGCCTCTCTCTCTATCTCTCTGTGACTATCATAAATAAATAAAAATTTTAAAAAAAATTAATAATATGTGTTTATTTTAAATATAATTTTCCTTTAACTAGCTCTCCAAATTTTGAAGCTAGTGTTGTATTTTACATTTAGGGTAAAGTACATTGATTTTCACAAAACCCCAAACAATAATCTAACATGCATCTTTTCAGTTTGTGGATTTCTAAAGCTGGCCTTCAGAACCATTGATAACTTCTGTGAATTATCCTCTTTGATTTGGTTTACATGTGTGGATTTCAAGCTTTTCAGATTTTTAAGAAATCTGATGCCTAGTTAAATCCTGCAGTCCTCAAGATGTTTTAATGTTGCTCACAAATATACAAAAAAATATCACCTATTGATAGTGCTATTAACAGTAGACAAACTAAATTTGAGAATTTCATCATTGAAATCCTGTGAACACACTGAAGTGTTGATATTCAGAAATGAAAACACCTTTCAGTATTTCATTCCTATCTGTATATTTTTTTACTGAAGAATTAGAGGTACATAATACAGTGTGGAAAGAAAGGGAGAAAAGCTTCTGAAAAGGAACACTATTGTTTTGCTTAACAGTAGTGGTGCAGCTTCAAAAAAAAAAAAAAAAATCCCCCAGGCTGCCAACCTTGCTCTATCTATTGATGAACTTACTTGAAATAAAGCCATGTACTCAACATTGTAAATTCATATTAGGCTTTGCCTCAAGGGTGTGTTAGGAGGGAGTAGGGATGATAGAGACAGACTCGTCTGTGCATTTTAGACATCAAAATGTTTATAGTATTTTTATTGTTCTTTGTCATCTTTTGGATTGCTTCTTTGTAGAGCTCATTATTTGTCTTAGATTCCAATTTATCTTTCTCCATGTGTTATCATAATTTTTTTCTCGTTATAAAATGACACAGAAACACACTATGCATATCGAGCAAACAAGTGTCCCGTCAATTAGTCATTCTTCCAATGTGTTTTCCTCCTTTCTCTCATTAAAGAAGCTTCCTCATGTTTTGCTCCTGGGTGGTTGGGTTAACAGGCTCTGGTCTTATCTTTTCTTTCTTACTTATCTGAAGCTTATTTAAATGTACCTGTCAAATTGTGATTGGGTGCACATGCAAATGGATGCTAAAAGATTTTCTCACCTCAGCATGGTAATGAAGAATTTTGAATTTCCTTCCCTGTAGGGATTAATTTGCCCACTCCTCTTAACTGGCAGGATATTCTTGGTCATGCAAGGGTAGAGTCAGAGTGCAGTGAATGGGGGTAGGGTTCAGTAATAAGATGTACCAAATGTATACAGTGTCTTTCAGTGAGCCGAGGGAACTCACTGACATTATTTCATCTGATTTTTATAGTGCTTCTTAAGAAATAAAGCTGAAAAATAGATCTCTCCCTGCCTTTACGTAGGAGTGTTCTAAAACCTTCCATAAGTCTCCAAGGCTTACAGCTTCTTTACTCTCTAGACCCTTGGAATTAAAAGAAAATCATTCTGAAATTTGCCATCAGATTTTCCCACTCTTCTCTAAAGTAAAATATATGTTCCCCCCCCCCTCAGAGAACCATTCATTTTAACTTTGTATTTAAAAATGATACAGTTTCACATGGCATATTGTTATGTTTGTCTGTTCTGAGTTAAATCTTCTTAACTAAAAATAATCAGAGCTCCTCCATCCCCTCTTACTGAGCCTAACTTATAAATGAGGCACCGATCATGTCCTCCAACACTCATCTGAAAAGAAGGATAATATATTTGTAGGGGACAGTTAAATTTTTCCTCCTAGATAGAGGAATAATAATTTGTTTCAAGTGCCTTAATGTTACCTTTAATATTTCTAGCTGCTGAAATTACTTTCAAGAATAGCTTCTACAAGTCTTCTAAAAATGAAGAAGCAATTTATGTGCCATTGCTGCTAATATTTCTTTGGTGAATATATTTTACACATGAATGCATGCTGGCACTTGTGTTACTTAAAATGTGGTTAGTGTCAAAAGGCCAAGTGTTAAGTGAATGGCCACTCATGTTAAGTAAATATTGCTGTAAGTCAAATTGTAACAAGTACTCAGCAAGAAATGTATAGGCTCTTTGATTCAGTAGGGTAACAGTAATGATTTTTATTGATATTTATGGGATAACTTCTGGGTAGAGAGCACTGTAAAATATGTTAAAAAGAAATTGTGGCAGTATCTGGTGGCAAAAGAAAAGATTCCACATAACTATGCACCTAGAAGTCCCTAAAAATGGAGCTTCAGTCTATGCAAAGAAACTGATGGGTGGATCAAGGAGAGGACTCTGTGTTGTTTTAGCAAGGACAGGGAAAGCCTTATAGCTGGGGTTGCTGTCTGACTTTTACTCTTTGATTAGTGTCTCAGCAGCTTATACTGAAATGGCACCTTGGGTTAAGAATGGCATCTGAAATGGAAGGTACAGCCTTCCATTGTTTACAATGGAACAGCCTTCCCTGTTTACAGTACTTTTTCTCTTGCTAAGCTCAGACTTGGAATGGAAATTCTAGTCAAGGACTGAACGAAACCAACTCCAGGGGTAAGAAGGGATTAGAAAAGATGGAAGAGCACAATTTTTGGTGTGGCTGACAGCCACCCAGTTCCCCAATCTCAGTCTCACACCTCTACCACCACCCTGCCTCATCACAGCCTCCTGTGGTCATGCTCCACATAGCAGTCAGAATTATCTTTTGGAAATGTACTTAAATCTGTCATTTACATAGAACTTTCTAATGATTTCCCATTAAGTTTAAAATCCTGATTCCGTACTGTGTGCTACAAGGTCTGGCCAGTTCTCAGATACCTTTTTTCCCCCTAGTTTCCTCTCTATTCACTATACTTCAGCTGATTTCTATCACTTCCTTCCATTTAAAAGGCCCTGGGATAAAGAAAACGTGATATAGATATAGATGTAGATGTAGATATAGATATAGATACATAGATATAGATATGGATATGGATAGATAGAGATATATCATGGAATATTACTCAGCCATTAAAAAGGCCCTTGCCACAAGTCTTCCCATGGCTCTCCCCTTCTCTTCATTCTAGCCACTCCCAGCCCATCCCATTCCAGCCATCAGGCACCACTTTATTCTCCTTTATCTTCCTAGTACTTACTAGTATCTGAAATTTTGTTTTATTTATTTATTTTTGTTTGGCACGCACCTTCTACCAAAATAAAAATATCTGAAAAGCAGGATCTTTGTTTTTTCCCAATGCCTGGGCCAAATTGCCTTTGGCTAGCTGCCTTGATCTCACTGTTCTAGTAGAAAATATCAGTGGGTATAAAACAGTATTATTCCATGTTCCTGAGAGGATACATTATGTCCAAGAGAACACTTACATGGTTGCATTTCCAGCCCACCATGTTTGACATGGGTCCTAAAGACTAGATCATTTCTTTTAGATTAGTTCTGTGGAAGCAATAAATGGAAAACACAAAACAAAACAAAATAAAAAACCAACAAAACTTCATCTGGCCATCAGCTTAACCTCATTGCAGATTATTGGAAAACATCTTTTTATCTTGGAGTTTTTTTGTATACACATCACCAGGAACATCACCACCAAGGCAGAGTGTGATGTTCTAAGATGTGAGAATAAGAGGATCTGTGTAAGTGTGTTCTCTTGCAGAGTCATTCAGTTATTCAACAGACATTTTTTGAACCTGGTTTGATGGCAAGTCCTGCTCCAAGAGTGAGGGACACAGAAAGAAAGGAAATAGATAAAAATCCTTGCCCCATGGAGCTAGCATTCTAGTGGGGAAGACAGAATGAACAAGACTGAAGTAAATGACATAGGGTGTCATATAAATGACAGAATGAAGTAAAGTATACAGCAGAAGCATCCAATAGCAGTAAGAGCTAAGGAGAAAACTAAAGCAGGGAGGATAGGAAGTGGGGTTGCATAGAGAGGTGAAATATTACTTTAGATGGTCAGAGAAGGCCTCACTAAGAAAATGATCTTTGAGAAAAGGCCTGAAGATGTTGAAGGAACAAACCATATGGAAATCTGGGAAAGGAACCATCTAGCTTTGAGTGAGTGCATGGGTCTGAATGTGGGAGCATCTCTAGCTTGTTGGAAGAATGGTGAGGAGGGAGGGAGGAAGGAAAGTAGGACAGTGGTGAGCTGGGGGATGGGGTGCTGGTGGAAAGAATGATGTGCAAGGCCTCCAGGGTTATCCTAAAGGCTTTGCCTTTCATGCTGAGAAAAATGGGAAGCACTGGGGGACTTTGAACAAAGGTCTGATGTGACCTGACATGTTTTAAATGATCACACTTGCTGCTTGGCTATCTCCCATGGACAAAAAGCAGGAGGACCTATTAGGAGGTTATTACAATAATACAGGTGGGGAATAGTAGTAGTAGCTTCGCCTGTACTGGTGGAGTGAAGGTGATGAGAATTTTTTCGATTCCGAATTCAGATATATTTTGAAGGTAACACTGACAAGATTTGCATATAGACTGAGGTAGGGTGTAAGAAAAAGGACAGCTCCAACGTCTTTGGTTTGAGTAACCAGAAGAGTCGGGGCCAGCTCCTTGGGGCACATTTGGAGCTCCAGTGTGGTCCGGATACATGCTAGATGCAGGTTAGACACCTGCTTGGGAGATGATAAATAGCAGCTATAGCTATTAGCCTGGGAGGTCTTGATTGGAAATGGAAATAGTAACCAGTAGATATATAAATGCTAACACCACAAAATTGAATGAGATTACCCAGCAAGTGAGAGTAGTTGAAAAAAGAAAGTCTAAGGACTGAGCCCTGGAGCCTACCAGCTTCCTATGGAAATAGCAGTGGGAAACAAGGGAAAGCATCCAAGAAGGTCAAATAACATGTCCTGGAAGTCAAGCAAAAAAGATATTTCAGGAAGTGTGAGTAATGAACAGCAATAAATGCTCATAGGTTGAGTAAGACAAAAATGGAGAGTTGAGGAGATTCACAGGAGTGGAGGAGGGTGGATGCTGATTGTAGTGTAGTTAGGAGAAAATGAGTAGAGTGGATAACTTTCAAGGAGTTCTCCTTATGTGGAAGGAGAGAAATAAAATGCAAATTGGATGAGAACTCAGGTCAAGGGAGGGTGTTTTGTGGTTGACGAAATAAAATGTTTCCATCCTGATGGGAATGATTGAGCAGATAGACATTGAAGATTCAAGAGTGAGGAGCATGGCAGAGGCATGCTCTTGAGTCGAAGAGCCCACAGGATCAAGTACACAGTGGAGGAGCTGAGCTGACCTTCCCTAGAAGCAAAGGCAGTTAACTCTTGTTGCAAGAGAGAAGGGAACACACAGATGTGGGCAGGCAGGCAGAGAAACTGGTAGAAGATTGTGGCAGCCCTGTTTTCTCAGTGAAATAGGGAGCCAGGTCATCATTTGGGAGTGAGGATGGAAGTTTCTGGAAGTTTGAGGAGAGAGGGCAAAGGATGAATTATGAGTCTAAGGGAGTGGGACAACAGGGAAATCTAGACCAGTTTCTGGGCAGCATTAAGTAGCCCCTTGAGCTTAGCGGGCCTGGATTCACTATGAGACCAGACAATCAACATAGTCATACACTTTCCCCCCTGACCACTTGCCACTGCACTGTTGTGGGCAAGGGGAAGGCAACAAAATGGACCGATGGATAACTTAATATGCTAATAGTGTATCAGGCAAGTAATATTCTTCTGTACTCTTTTTACTTCTCAGGTGGTTAAACGGTTTCAATTGGGAGGGCCTGAAAGCGCGGAACCTTCCATCACCTTTACAGAGAGAGGTATGGTCTCCACTATATTGTTTTCTTGATTTTGTTCTAGTTTTTATTTTTGTAAACAGAGTAGAGGTATGTTTTGATGTACCACATCTAAGATGTTTTAAATACTTTATATAAATTAAATGAAAATGTCCTAGCAATTTTACAGGGACTAAATAGTAGTTCATCTTTCATGGACATCAGCTCAGCTCTCAGGAACCAATTACATATAAATCTAAGTCCACAGGTACTCAGCATTGGTCAGGCTAACAGAGATCTCTAGAAGTATAATATGAATCCTAGTGTGATTTAAAATTTTCTGTTTAGCCACAGGTAAAATGAAATAGGTGAAATTAAGGTAAATTAGTTCAGTATATCAGAAAATGACCATTTTGATATGGAATCAGCATAAAATATTGAGACATCACATTTATTTTTCTATATTGTTTTTGAAATCCCAAATGGATTTTATAGCAGTCTCAATTGGACTAGCCACCTTTCAGGTGCTTGATCACCACCTCTTGCTGGTTGGACATCACAGCTCTAGAGAAAACAGAACATCTGCTAACTTAGGGCTGAGAGGGCACAGAGAATGACTCAGAAATGGTTTTGGTCAACACCCATAGACTCTATGCTGTGTTAAAGGAATTTCAAAGATCTATGTCTCTCCTTGTACATTTTTAGATTGACCTCTCAATTCTCTTACCATATGTTTAAATTGTTGTGGAGGATGTGATTTTTAGTTTGTTGTAAATATTGACATATTAAAGTAAAATATTACTCCTTTAGATATATATAATGTAATCTTTTTTTTTTAATTAACTTTTATTGGTGTTCAATTTACCAACATACAGAAAAACACCCAGTGCTCATCCCGTCAAGTGTCCACCTCAGTGCCCGTCACCCATTCCCCTCCAACACCCGCCCTCCTCCCCTTCCACCACCCCTAGTTCATTTCCCCGAGTTAGGAGTCTTTATGTTCTGTCTCCCTTCCTGATATTTCCCAACATTTCTTTTCCCTTCCTTTATATTCCCTTTCACTATTATTTATATTCCCCAAATGAATGAGAACAAACACTGTTTGTCCTTCTCCGATTGACTTATTTCACTCAGCATAGTACCCTCCAGTTCCATCCACGTTGAAGCAAATGGTGGGTATTTGTCATTTCTAATTGCTGAGTAATATTCCATTGTATACATAAACCACATCTTCTTTATCCATTCATCTTTCGATGGACACCGAGGCTCCTTCCACAGTTTGGCTATTGTGGCCATTGCTGATAGAAACATCGGGGTGCAGGTGTCCCGACGTTTCATTGCATCTGAATCTTTGGGGTAAATCCCCAGCAGTGCAATTGCTGGGTCGTAGATACCAGTGAGATTTGATGCTCACTAGCCATTCAAAATAGCCATTTAAAATACACAGACGGCAATATTACATAATTCCTTTTCCTCTCTGAATTTATATTCTTATATTTCTATCCATTTTCCCTAAAAAGTTTCCTCTTATGTAAAAATCTTTTTATGCCTGCCAATATTTGATTATTCTTTAAATGGCTTTCAACTGCAATTTTCTAAATTTTAAAATTCCTGTGACAATAAGAATTTCTGTGACAACAGAAATATTTCTTCTGGATTCAGTTGTAATTACATTTTTATAGCACCGAGTATCAAACAACAGATATATGTTGCAAAATTTAAAAAAAGTATTTAAAAAATATTTCTTAAAAAGAAATTATTTATGTCCCGTGGGAGAAATGTTACTTATTAAAAAATAGGGATCAGGCTCCACATCAATTCTATTCCTTTTTAAAATGCTATGGGTGTAAGTGCTGAGAGCTGTGTTCACATAAATTAGTAACTGGAGTGGAGAATTTTATAATAGCAATGTCACTTTGAATGCCTTCTGAGTGATCTCTCCACTCTCCCAAAAAAACACATTATGATTCATTGTAAGTAGTATCTGATATTGATGTATCTGCTGAGAATTCAGTCGGGTACTTTAAAAAATTTGTTTGAATGTAAAGAATCAAAAATCACCTGATTTGCAAAAGAGTTTAATTCCAGAATCATTTCACTCTTTCAACAGGGTCAATAATATTTTGAATTGACCCTTTGTTTGGGATTCTGGAAACTTTATATGGGTCAACTAACCATATAAAAATTCAAGGTTGGTAAAAAAAAAAAAAAAAAATCAAGGTTGGTGAGAAACTTTTACAAAGTAGATAAAGGATTTAAAAGTTACAAATTTTGATTTTTTTAAAAAAACCTTTTTTAAACATTTTAAACATTTAAAAAAACATTTAAAAGCAAAAAAAACATTTGCTTTTAAAATGTTTTTCAGTCTGAAAAAAAAAATTTCTATCACCTTTTCTTTTAGACATACCTCCTCAGGCCAGGGTGGCTTCTATTGAATGTAATGCAGTGACCGGATTTGGTCTAAAGGGGAGATCTCAGAGGCTGAGATTGTGACTCAAAAATGACAATTGGTCCTCTTTCTCTTACATATAACTTACCAGTGATTGCAGTATAAAAGCAGTGTTCAGATACATAAAAAGCATTACCCATATCTAATAGCATGCTTAGTCAACGTTATCCTCACTTTTGGTTTAATTCTTCCTCTCTTAGCTCAGTGGACCCACAGACCACAGCTACTTCGACAAGTATCCCCCTGAAAAGGGGGTACCTCCAGATGAGCTGTCAGGCTGGGATAAAGACTTCTGATAGAAGAAAAGATGAGTATTGCCTATACATCCAGAAGAGGACTATAAGGACCAATAATCCAATAGTGATGATTTCTCTCTTTGGAGTATTATAATGTCTTTTGGAAGACCATTAGGGAAGAGAAATCCCTGCCCAAGAGCTGGGTGGACAATGTGGATATGAAGGTGGTTCTGAATTATAATGTCTCATTTATATGCTCTGAATTATTCATGTATTCTATTCTTTGCTTTTCTCAAATGTTGGAGGCTATTCTATTCCCCTCTCCACAATCAGAACCATTTTTCTTGATGGGGCATCATTTTCTCTGCAATCTGTTGCTCCATCTCAATCATATTTGTCTCCTTTGAGTCCTAATAAAGTTTAAAAAGTGTCTTGTCTTTGAGCAACTAAGTCATGCAAATGGAAGGAAGAACAAGGTGAACTTTGGAAAACTTCCCTGCTCCCAACAATTCCATGTGAGCATTATGGCATCTCCAAGCCATGGTTTGCAGAAATCTTTGTAGTCGATAGAAACTCTTGATTTTCACCTGCATTCAACCTAGAAACATATTAATGTGCTCCTGTTACTAGTCTGGGGAAAGGCAAGTTTAAGTATTAGTCAGTGATACCACTTCCTAACGTAAATGAGTTAATTCACCCAGCCAGTAATTATATTCCATTGAGGAACTTTGAAAAAATAAAGCAAAAAATATTTTTTGTTTTGTGACCAGCTGCAGTACCTCAGAGACTTTTCAAAAGCCTTGTTAAAGGTAGTTATAATGTGTGTTCAAGTGATGGGCCTTTGGAAAGGTTTTATCTTATATACTAAATATTTTCACAAAGTAGAAAACATGTAGGCCCAAATCTGTGAAGGCCTTTCCTTCCCATTAAATATGGAGGAGAATAATTTCTAATAGGTAAGGTTACTGACTCTTTAAAACTGAGATATTTTGGCCAGTTCTGTGTTTGTTGCCATTAAGAAATCAAGAGCATAGAATAACCACAGTTAATTTTTAATGAAAAATCTCATTGGCTCATGTTGATGCCCTATAATTACTATTGCATCAATAACTCTTTTTAAAGAGATGTGAGTCATGGATGTGTTTATAATTTTAGATTTTTAAGGTAGACAAACCACTGGGGAGGTGACAGGACTTCAGTATAAGGAGCATCCAGCATGTGCCCTGTCTCCTCTCTGTAATCTTCCAGACAATGAATAGACTAGTTTCATTGGCACTGGATGCTAGTGCCTAAGAATTTTACTAGAGAATGTTATTATGCATTGACCACAATCCCACCAAATGGATGGGAAGCAGATTTTCTCTGTGTCTTTTTGATCTGGCAGGGTAAAAATAACATCTAAGTTCCTGCATTATTCAAGCTTCTGGTTATATTTTCACATGCTAATGTTCTATGGGAAAAGCAACCTCTACCCACTCTCCACCCATATTTCAGCATTCAGAAAGATTTAGCTAGATGCTTCCTAAAGAGCCAAACCAGTTAAGTGAGGCCCAACCCAAGAAGGCGCATCCTTAACAAATTGAATTTCCACATTTAGAGAATCCTTTTGCTGAACCAAAGAATTTTTGTTTCCTGGAGTAGTATTTTTAAAGATTATGTATTGTATATAGACTAACCATTTTTAATAGGATCAACATAACCTGCTTAATGAATTTCTAAGATTTTTAAAGATTTTTATTTGCATTTGTTTGTAAGCATTGTATGTTTTTCCATGTATATATTTTTAAATTACCCACCTATAAATGTAGAAAATTTATGCATTGGATGGATATAAGAACTATACAGTTATAATAGCAATGATATTCTCAAAGGAGGTCAATGTTGTATTTCAAAAAAGACTTACATATATACAAATAAAAGCAACTTAGAGGCTACAGTTTTATTTTGCCTGTGATTGACCATTTCACTATGTAATCTCCACATGCGGTTTTATTTTGTTTCCTTTAGATTATTTTATAAAGATGAAGAAATGAGAGATTGAACCATCATATAATCCCAATTCCATTGTTTCCTAGCTGGGTGACCTTGGGAAACTGCATTCACTTCTTTGAGTAGAGTACTAGTTTTCTTACCTGTAGAAGAAGACATAGTAAAGTAGTACCTGCTTTAGCCACCTGTTTCAGGGATTAACAAAGATACCTAAAGAGTCCATTGCTGACATCTGTGAAATAATTAATGCTGCATAGGTGGAAGCTACTAGTACTGTCTCTACTAGAATTAAAAGAGACTCAATGACCATTTAGCCTTGAACCCATGTATTATTTGGTATCTGCACATACAGTTGTTCCAATTAAATCCAGCATTTATCTTTTTCTTTTAAATCATGAAGTGAAGATGGTTGATCAAACTTCAGTACCTAAAATGAAGAGTTAATAATCCTCACCAAAATGAAGTGCTTTATTAAGAGTTCACCTACATTTCTGAATTCTAATTTTTTATGAACTAAGGATATATATATGTAAGCATAATCTTCAAAAATACAGAACCCATCATATTCCTAATCCCCCAATAAACAAACTCATCATATTCCTAATCATTAAATCATTCCTGTTCTCTTTTTTCCAAGTGCAAAGTTAAATTTTCATTGTTTAGCCTCTTCTCTGTGGGGCTAACTTTTCATAATTGTAGCTTTTTTCATCTTTTATCTAAATATGAAAATGTCTGGAAGCAGAAAAATGTAGTGGTGGAAAGTAAGAGATTTGTAGTTTAAAAGATCTGGGTTTGAATTCTAGCTCTGCCTAGATTTGTGTGAATGACAAACCACACCTTATTCATCTGTAACTTGGAGATGGATATGTAGAGCTTTTGAACTTTGGGCCAGCGTATTATTACTTGTAGATCACTGATAAATAACCATCTGGAAATAAACACATGCATATATTTCTTTTGGCATGATAGTAAACCCTTGTTCTTTATTGCTAGGCATTGTGATAGGAGTATTTACATTCATTATTTCATTCACACAAGATCCGAAAATAATTATAAACAGACTCACTGCTGATTGTCCTCACAGCTAAACAATTGGCTTCAAATATGCATTTCATTCACTGTTATGGTTTTTCATGGCTTAGTTCCAGTTATTAGGACCATATAACAAATCACTATTGGTGGAAACACTTAAAGCCTACCCACATTTGAGGAAAGGGAACATAGACTTAATGAAGAGAGTTTCAAAGAATTTACAAGCAATTTTGAAAACTGCCACTTCTGTCACAGATGAATCATATTACCACATATGCAAAATAAACACATTCCCTCCCAAGAGCCTCCCTAAGAACATAATTACATTACAGCATCAGGCTTAAAGATCTAGGATCTAGTCCAACTAAATTCATCCTGGCGTAGATAAGTGTCCTTAGGTGTGATTCCTTGGGTATGTTCTTTCAGTTCTGGAGGCCTGTGAACTGAATAAATAAGTCATCTGTCAGCACACTTTCAACATTGAATGGTGAGACCATCAAAGGATAACCACAACAGGTGCCTGCATTCAGAGAGGGAGAAGATGGGAGGCACAAAGCAGTTTCTAGTCCATCAAATACTGAAATCTGGTCTGACGCATAGTACCTTTATCTACTCCCTGTAAGTTGTTCTTCATAGCTCTTGGCCTTATTGCATAGAATCCTGGTTCTGCCTTTCAAGTCATCCTTCCTTTTTTATAAGATATGGCTGCAATTTGCAACTGAGTAGACTGCTTAGCCTGTTTCCTGTCTGTAGCTGTTTGGTGGTAGATAAGGCTTTTTTCAATCTGTCTCTGTTTATTCCAAGCTGATACATTTCCTTTAAAAACTTTGTGAGTTTCCTGTGTATAAATTTATGATTCCCTTCATTAGACAAAGGTTATACTCCACATCCTCCTGTGAAGATGCTTTGGGGAAAATTATTCCTAGTTCTTTTTTAAAAGAGAGGGGGTAGAGACGCCTCGGTGGCTCAGCAGTTGAGTGTCTCCCTTTGGCGCAGGTCATGATCCTGGGATCTGGGATCAAGTCCCACATTGGGCTCTCTGTAGGGAACCCGCTTCTCCCTTTGCCTGTGTCTCTGCATCTCTGTCTCTGTATCTCTCATGAATAAATAAAATGTTAAAAAAAATAGAGGGAATGTGCACAGCATATAAAAAGATGGCCTTTTGATCTGAAAGGGTATGGTAGACAGCTTCAAAGATGGCTTTTCGTGATCCCTGTTTATGGCATTTGTGCCCTTTTATAATCCTCTCCTCTTAATTGTTGACTGAGCCCAGTAACATACAGAATACAATAAAAATGATGGGATGTTACTTCTAAGAGTAAATTACAAAGTGACTCTGCTTCCCTTCTCTTCACTCCCCTTCCTCTCTCATCTGCTTGCTCTGATGGAAACCAGCTGCCATGATGTGAACTGCTCTCTGGAAAGGCCATGTGGCAAATAACTAAAGGAGTCTCTGGCCAACAGCCAGTGATCAGGTGAAGCTCTCAATCCCACAGTCCATGAAGAGCTGAGTCCTGCCAGTGACCACGGAAGTGAGATTAGAAGCAGATGCTCCCCCAGCTAAGCCCCCAAATGATACCGGAACTTTGGCCTACACCTTGATTGTACCTAGTGACAGTTCATCAGCCAGAGTAGCCACAAATACAACTCCCCAGTTTCTAACTTATAGAATCTGTGAGTTAAGAAATGTTTTTTTAAACTACTAAACTGGGAAGGAAAAATGGAAAAAAAAGTGGGGGCAACAAGGGCACAGTGGACTCAAGAAGACACTGGTATCCCAGAGGAAAAACTACAGTTTGTGATAACAAACCAGAATTCAGGAGGACACAGGGGAACCAGCTTCTGTCTTTCATGGTTGCCATCTTGGTCATATGGGTGGCCTCTGGGATAAGCTGGTTCCCTTCATCTATACCTGGCTTGGGATTTGCATATGCCTATAGACAATTTGGCTGCATCTGGAGGAAACTGACTTGGCTGCTACCCTTCACCAACTAGATGACCAGCAGATCAGCAACAGTGCCTGAGCTGCCACTATGGCTTGGTCTTGCATGACCTCCAGAGCAGAAATACGGCTGCTACTCATTTCTGCATTTCAGATCTAACACTGATTTCCTGTGTGGCCAAGCCTAACTCAGAACCATACAGAGAAGGGAACCCTGGGAAATATTCTATTTCTGGCTTAGCTAGATTGACAAAGTGCAAAGTCATTCAATTTCAAAGCTAGTAAAATATATAATACATAATTATTCTTATATGATTGATTTCATTTGAATTTTTAAGTAATGAGATTTTCTTCCTCTCTTTCTACCCAGGAGTTATCAAAGTGTGCATGGAGACAGGACACACAACTCAGCTGAAACCAGCAATAACAATTTGTCTCGGGTGATTTACAAATTGAATAAGAGCTGGAGCATTTTCAATTTTGAAAGATAGCCAAGATATTTTTGTTTATTTAATTGTTAGTTACAACACTAAAAATGGTGTAATGAAAAGTAACATGAAATTTGTTTTGATACATATAAACTTCCTCAGTGAGGAAGTCAATATGCATTGAGAAAAGGAAAAAAAAAAAAGGCAGAAGAAACTCTGATGTGATAAAGGAAAAACACCAACAATGCATCAATCCTGAAAACCACAGAGAAAAAATGGGCTTCTCTTAAGGGGGATGGGAAAAAGCCAGGTGTCACACTGCAACACAAGCTATGAGTCAACTATCTAACCCTGCTATTTAAAACTCAGGAGGATGCTCAGATTGCTAAATGGATCATAAAATACAAGATCTGGAAAGTTGTCCTCTTCTATATTCTGCTTGTCCCTTAAAGTCTATGCTCAGTTTTGCATTTAGGAAGGGGAGTCAAAAGATTAAAGTATGCCTAGAAATATTTAAAAATTCAATCCATGAGTCAAAGCCAAAGAAAGTAAAGAAAGGCTAATAAAAACATAGAAACATATTTTTCTTTTCAAGGTCCCATAAAGATCAAGGGGAGTGAGGGGAATTTTTTTCTAATGTGTACTGAGTGTGAAGAAAAATATTTGATGCATATCTTAATTCATTCACTCAACAGTTATTTATTGAGCATTCTTCTGGGCATTCATAGATGCTGAGGATACAGCAGAGGGACAAAAATCAGAGTCCTAATATAAACTCATATTTATTAGATAACTAGGTTAACTGTGATGATAATACTATCCAGGTAAATGTGATCATGGATATTTTTCTTCTATATTATCTGAGTTTTATACATTAGATTTATATTTTATAATAAGGAACAAGATTTACTTCAAAAACTAAATTTGAATCAGATAAGCTACATATCAAAAAGGTCAATAAACAAAAGGACCAATAAACGCCAACTACACATGTCACTGTGTCACATCACTTTACAGGCAGCTGACAGACCTTGTCAGGCCTCACCAGCATTCAGAGCCTACTTACTTAAATCTTTGAGTCACATTTTTACAGACTCTCTTTCTTCCTTACCTCTCCGTTCTGATGTATTTCCACACAGAAGGATGCAAAGTAAGCCTTTCACCTGATAGAAGCAGGTAATTTATTTCTTTAAATGTTTTTTAGTTGTTTTTGAAAACTATTTAGTTCTGCTTCTGCCAGAGTTTCCATGCCTTGTTTCTCTACTTCTCCTATACATGTAGATAGTGTATCTCTTGACACCAAATTCTCTCTGCTAAATGCCTATGTGTGAATTAATTAGTTAATCAACTGATTGATTCTTCAACAAATATTTGAGTGACTACTCTGGTGTGCAGCAATAAACAACATAGGATCTCTCTCATCATGAAGCAGATATTCTAATTGCAAGAAGGTAATGGTAAATTATTTTTAAAAATGGTGCACATTACATAATAGAACTCAACATAAAATTTGGATGAACAAAGAAACAAATGTAAATTTAAAAAGTATCCGTGGCTTATCTTTTTTTTAATCAACATATATTTTAATTAGTTTCCTAAGAACATATTCTTTTTTAAAAAATGTATTTATTTTTTTATTTTAAATTCAATTTGCCAACATATAGTTATAATACCCAGTGCTCATCTCATTATGTGTCCTCCTTAGGGCCTGTCACCCAGTTACCCTATCTCTCTGTGGCTCATCTTATCTCCTTTGAGCTTCCACCTTCTGGTTAGTGAGAGGAATATTAAAAGTCTCCTCTAGTTTAAACAAATAATCCAAACAAATAATGGGAACGGTTTTCCAGGGCAGTGATTCTCAAGTCTTGGTCAGTATCAGATTGTGATAGGGAATGAAATAGGGTATCAAGGCCTAGACCACATTCCCTTTCAAGAAGCCTGGGCTTCTGTGGACTTTATTAGCTCCCCAGGTGGTTTTGATAAACCAACCACAAAATATGAGAACCATTGCTCTGTAAAATGCCTACTCTCTTTTAGACAAAAATGCTCAGATTTTCATTTAGCCTCTCTTCTAATTATACTCCTGACAAAACGGAGGATAAGTCAAAGCTCTAGGGTCAGGTACTTGGTTGCTAATTATTTGATGTTTGGAGCAGAAGTTTATGGTGAGGGAAGCTCATCATCATGTCTTCTCTGGGCCGAGACAGGGCCCAAAGCCTTCCTTGATGATTTGGATTCCTCTCAGTTACTGCTGGCACTAGAGGCTTTGGGTTTGATTGTGGTCCCTTCCAGCTCTAACTGAGACCCTCTTCAGAACTCACTATAAATCTACCTGCTTCCTACTAAGGTAATTCCCTCCAAAAATCTTCCCTAGCCAGAACTTCAGAGTTATAGGTCCTGTTTTTACATTGTAGAGGGCAAGGGGACTCAGGATAACTAGCTCTGGGCCTCATACCTCAGGCTATGCTGTGCCCTCAAGGTTACTATCTGTGTTTTGCTTGAGGGCAGCTTGTGATAAGACCCAAATGTGGGAAGGAGGGGCTTCCTCTCCTCCCTCTTTCCTTCCATAGTTCTCAGAAGGTAGAAAAGGATAGGCTTCCTGGTCTTTTTCTTCTGTCTGGGTTTCTCTTATATACATAAAGTTCTCTGATCTCTTTCACAAAAGCCTGATCTTTTATAAACTACAGGAGATAGAAGAATTTAGATAATCCTTTTTTCAGGACCAAAGCATGGCTTTTGAATTTCAAAAGCTTAATGTTCCCTAAGACTTTCTCAGTACAACCCTACTGGAATTAATCCTAATCAGCAGGTGGATGGTTCTAGAAAAGAACCAAAATTTAGTATCAGAAAGGCAAAAACAAAATCACCTTAATCATTTAAAAGGAGAATTATTTAACCTTTGCAAAAATAAACAGTAAACTTTCAACACAGTGATAAGCTCTATTAATATAATTATAAACAGACTAATGTGGCAGATCAGGGCTGAGAAGAGGTGAGAGTGACTTTGAGTAAGTGGTAAGGAAATGCTTTCCTGAGTAGGTGATATTTGAGCTGAGACTTGAATGGTGAAAGGAAACAGCCTTGAGATAGTCTAGGAAAAAGTGTTCCAGGCAGAAAAATCAAATGCAAAAGCCATGGGAGTATTCATGAATTTGGCATGTTTGAGAAAAGAAAGAGGTCTTGTAAGTTTCCAGTAGAGTGAGCGCTCAGGGAAGTAGGCAGGACCAGATTGTTGAGAACCTAGTAGGCCACTGTAAAGAGTTTGGTTTTCATCTTAAATGAAATACGAAGCTGTTTGATTTTTTTTTTCTTTTGGAGTGGGAGAGTGCTTGATCTGATTTATGTTTTCAAAAGATCAGTATGGTGGCTGCGCCATAATGGAGCGTAGATTGGGGAATAAAGGAAGCAGGCAGACCACTTAGCTGGCAGTTGAATTATTTAACTCAGGGGAAAACTAATGGAAGCTGGCTCAAGCAAGAATGTCAAATGGGTCATGTACAAGGAGCCATGGGTGGGACTGTATCTGGAGAGAGGTGACAGGATTGGATGTGAGGAATGAGAGAAAGAGAGAAAGCCAGTAAAGATGATTCTTGGGGTTTTCATGGTTCTAGGTGGGTAAATATATGTATGCAGGTATATGTATGTGTGCATATGTACGTGTCTATATATATAATGTAATTTTTAAAAAATCCTTTCTTTTAAGAACAATTTGCGGACTGTGGTCTCAGTCATTTTTTTAAGCAGGGTTGCTACATATTGCTGATTACACTGTTCAAGGTAGAAAAAAGAGGGATTGATATTATAATCACATACATAAGAGGTGATGTGCTAAGTACTTTATACATATTATCTCACATGAAGTGTATGCCTCAGCTTTATGAAGTTATTGTTTCTATTTTATAGGTGAGGAAATTTTACTCTGGAGGGAAAAGAACAGACTAATAGATTTTAGACATTCATTCAACCCACATTTTTAAAGGACCTACTGTGTGCATTATATTCATAGTTGAGGACCAGAATGAGTAGCTTCATTACCATACAGTATGGCACTATGACCATTCACTAGGAAAATAATTTTGAAACCCTCCTCGTGGTGTGGCGCATTTTCTGGGTGTAAAATCAGTTAAAACAAAAGACCTTGCCTTTCATTTACTGACTTGAACCAGATATAGCACCTGTAGTCAAAAATATTCTCAAGCATACACTGTACCAGGAAGTCAGTTGAAATACGTATATCATGTACAAAACAATGTTGTTATGGTTTTAGACGGTGGAGTGTGACCAGGGTGGGAGTGTTTAGACTTAGTTTTTTTTATCTCTCTTCATGCCAAGTTCAACTTTTCAGCAGAGTTTAGTTTTCCTTGTAACAAAGCAGCACTGGAGATGCCAGCTGTTCTATGCAGCTGCTCTAATAATCGTCTGCACTTGCTAGTTTCATCATGTCTTTCTTCTGCAGGAGTCTACAATACCCCACGCCCCCCTTCTATGGAATAGACGCAACCCACAGATGCTAATATAGCTTCCAAAATGCTTCTTGGTTAGCTTTTTTGCACTTTTTTCTAACTTAAGCTCACTTGTACCATCAAATTTATCTTCTATTTTCATGTAGAACTTTTGGGGGTTTTTTTGGTTTTTTGTTTGTTTGTTTTTTGCTTCTATACCTTGCATTCATGGTGTGTGCAAGTATGGAAATAAATGAACAAGGTTATTTTTCAGCAGTAGTAAATATATATTCAAAAGATTATTGGCCATTTGGGGAGGTTGCCTGCAGAATCATGTAATGAATCAGTTCATCCTTTCCTCCACCTTCTCTCTAGATGGAAAGGGCAAGCTAAGGACGTGTCAAAACAACTTAGAAAGCCACAGAAGCCAAGTCTGAATGAAAGTGCAAACCAGAAGGAATGATAAACAATACCATTTTGGTTCAAAATAAAGTGCTATTAGGAGAAGAAATTTACTTTCTTATAAACTATTAGGTGGGTAGGATGTCAACAATTTTGGATTAAGTGTATAGCCTCCCAAAGAAATTTCTTCAGGCTTTGAGGGCAGCACTCATATAGGAGACTAACTTCTAAAATGCTTGCTAGACACTGGGTCATACTACCCTTACACCTTCTGCTTCCACTTTCCAGATTGATTGATTGATTGATTGATTGATTTCTACCTGAATTACAGCTCATTACTACTACAAACCTTTAATCAAACTCTGGGCATTCATATTTTATTGTCTTTTTTAAAAGGATTTATTTTTTTAGAGAGATTGAGAGAGAGGAAGAGCACAGATGAGGGGCAAGGAGGAGCAGAGAGAGGGAGAGAAATTATCTCAAGCAGACTCCCCACTGAGCATCTGAGTCTGATGGGGGGAAATTAGAGCGGGTGGTTAGGGAGGAGGCCTCGATCTCAAGACCCTGAGATCATGACCTGAGCCAGAATTAAGTGTCAGACACTTAACCAATTGAGCCACCCAGGAGCCCCTAGGCATTCATATTTTCAACTTCTACTAAAGATTGGGTACTTTCTGCTAAACATGTTGAAAACACAAGTCCTCACTTTTCATCCTCCAAATCTTGCTTCTCGCATCATTGCTTTATGGTGAGGGCCAAAGAGCTGTCAAACTCAGCTTCTGTGGCAATACAGGCCAGCTAGCTTATATAAAGATTCAACTATAAAGTCAATATATCCAACTTAATAATCTGTTCAGGACTCTGGTTGAGGACTCTTCTCTCTCTTCATTCCTCACAGCTGCTCTATATGCTCAAACCTTCAGCACTCTCCTCAATGCCTCTGGCCCGTCACTCCTTACAGGGGATTTGGCCTCTTAGCTGATTTCTAATATCATCTGTATAACTGTGACCACAAGTCCCAACCCTAAGACCAGACCTTATAGTTGAGCTCCCTGATCAGCCGACCTCTGATCATATTCATCTAAATTTTCTAGTGACCACAAACTCAGTTCAAAACTGAACTTGTCCTTCTCCATCATCTCTCTTGAAGTTAACACCATCTCTTGCCAGGACTTTTTGAACTCTTTAGGCTTAGTCTCCTTGCCTCCAGTCTAGATTTCTGTCAGCATTTGTATTTATTTCTGTATTGCCTAAATTTGTCTAATTTAATTTTGCTTAAAAGTGCTTCATCCAAGTTAAAACTAACTTTTATGTTAAATTTTAGATAAAGGGTCTTGAGGATCATCAAAGAAGTGCTTTTGGTGTTTAAAAGTAGATCAGAAAAAAAAAATCAAGCACTCAATGCAAAAAACTGGAACCATTAGTAAAGTAATCCCCCAACAACTATTCAGTAGGAAACTAGATATTTTTTCAAAATGACTCTGAATTTTAAAGATGACTTTAAAATATAAAATTTCATGGTTGAAATTAATAAGAATATGAGCAACACGTTTCAAACACCTGTGGGATATGGTTAAGTAGTACCCAGAGGAAAATGGTTATTCTTACGTGAACTTATTAAAACACTATAAGAATAAAAAATAAGTGAACTCCGTATTCACCTGATGAGGCTGGAAAAAGAAAAAAAAATGAGTCCTAGAGAATTGTAAAAAACGCTTTATTGAGATCCCTGGGTGGCGCAGCAGTTTGGCGCCTGCCTTTGGCCCAGTGCGCAATCCTGGAGACCCGGGATCGAATCCCACGTCGGGCTCCCAGTGCATGGAGCCTGCTTCTCCCTCTGCCTATGTCTCTGCCTCCCTCTCTCTCTCTGTGTGACTATCATAAATAAATAAAAATTAAAAAAAAAAAACGCTTTATTGATTAAAGCATTACTTGACAAAAGAAAAAAAAACCCTAGATCCTTATTATAGACAAAGCTGAGTTTTTGAGAAGACCACCATAATAGAAAAAAAAAAAAAAGTATGCTTGACCGAGAAGAGAAAGCATAAATAATGATGCCAGGACTAAGAAAAGGAATAATTACAGAGTTGAGTTAATGTAAATGAGAAAATAAATTACAAAGGTAGATAAAAAAGCATGTAAACCACTAAAAATCAATCCCTGTAGAGGCAGAATGTCTTAATAGTCCAAAATGAGATGGTAACTGCTTATCTCCACAATGCAATGAGCCCAAATAATTTAAGTGTTTGATAGACAATTCCTATGATACTTAAACTCTTTCTGTACAAAGAAAGAAAAGTAATTCCCAATTCTTTTTCTATTGCTAGTAAAACCAAAATATCCAATTATACAACTGTTTTTTTTATATAGCAACAAAAACGTGCACCAGTCTTATTTATAAAAATGGATGCAAAGTCCTAAATAAAATATCACAAATTAAATCCCAAAACCATATTACAAGATTCACTGTACCAGCTAAGTTTAGCTCTTAACTATTTGGAAATATATTAATGTAATATGTAAGAAAATTGATTAATGGAAAAATATATCATCATATTGACAGGAAATTTTTAAAAGATAAGATTTAAGATCCAATTGGAAAAATCTTTTTGCAGAAAAAGCTAGGTATTTTTCAAATGAAACTCACAGATTGTTTCTAAAGTTGATCTAAGATAGTATATGCAAAAGAACAGTCAAAAATTTTCTAAATAGGAACATTATTGCCATCTTACATTTGTGAAGAATTTACAACTTCCAAATCATTCTCATCTGAGTTATTAAATTTGTTTTGAAATGTAGATAGGACCCATACTGCTGCTCTCTACATCAAGTCACCTTTATCTTTTACCTTGATTTTTGAAATCCTTGCTTTGCCGGTCTCACAGCTTCTACTTTTGGCCCCATTTCATCTATTCTCAATACAGTACCCTGAGTAATCTGTTAAATATAAGCCAGAATATTATTTCTCTCTACAAAACCTTATGATAATTTCCCATCACTTTCAGAGAAAAAGACAAAATCATTCCTTCCTTATAGACAACTCACTCTACCTCCAATTCCATTCCCTTCCTCACTTCCTGGCCCACTGATTTCTCTCACTCTCCTCCAACCACATTGGCTTCCACGCACTTCCTATATATGAGGGTTATACTCCCACCTCAGGGTCTTTGCACTGGTTCATCTCTGATACATACCTTTTCTTGAGACATTTACTTTCTTTAGATTTTGACTCAAATCTCACCTCGGTGTGGTTTATTCTTGAGGACAATACTTAGAATTGCGAGTGCCTTGGTTCTCTTTATCCTTCTCCCCCTTATTAGTTTATTCCATAGCCTTTCCTGCTCTCTAATATAATACACATTTCATGTGTTTGACTTCTGTCTTCCTCTAGTACAGTGTAACCTTGATGATGACAGGGTGCTCTATGCCCAGTGTCTAGAACAGTGCTAAGCAGATGTGAGCACTCAACAAGAATTTCTTGGATGAATGCATGAGTTATAGATGGAGTAACCAATCCCAGAATAGTTAAATAACTTACCCTGTGTTAGCAAGACTTCATTAGGGTCCCCATGTTCTGATTCTCTAATCCAATATATTTTTGATCATACTCTTTTATCACTATGATAGTCATATCATAAGTTTGAATTTGCATTTATTTTGCTTGTCTGTTACTCTTAAGTACTTCCAAGTGAATAGATTTTGTTTCTTTACACAAGAACCACAGAATTTAGAGTATAGCATGAATCTGTTATACTTTCTTTTTTTGAATTTGACTGCTTTGTGTTTTGATCAGAGCTATACCCTTAAAAAGATCCTAGAATGTTCAAATTAGTATATTAAGTAGAAGAGCACATTAGAACAAGTCATGTATAAATACACAAAATGCTATTTTTATGAATGCCATGAGATGTAGATAAGTTCTCTAGAAATGTCATGATTTGCAGAAAACTCAAGGGATGACATCTTTAAATTTTTATATGAAACCATCAGTATTATCCAACACACTAACTTTCACATCAAGCTGCGAGACCAAGCTGTTCTTGAACATTTTTGCCTGAGACTCTTAGTATTTATCAGGGAACTAGAAGGAAAATAAAGGTGTTAGATTTCAGTCTGAACTGTATACATTAAAAAGAAAACCTATGGGAATCGGCGATATTATACATTTTTTTAAGTATTGAAAATATTCCCCGGGGATTTTTGTTTTAACCTGAAAGTTTCCTCTGTGTTGGAGGTTATGCGTATGGCACTTCTCAACCGTCCAGTTAAATAATTGATTGTCTTCCCAAGTTTGTCTTCTAAACGTCTCAGTCATTCTTAAGCTTACTAATATAAAGGTTGATATAGGGCAGCTGTCATAGTTGTTATGAACTTGAGCTGTTTAGAGGGGGAAGTGGTTAGACATATTAGTATAAATCTGTAAGGTGATATTTTCTCTATTTCTAAATGAGGGTTACCAGACTGATGGTAAGCCTCCTGGGGAAGCTGGGGTGATTCATTTTTGTTTGTACAAAGCGAATGATCTTGAATTTTAAAAAGTAGGAGTGCTCAGGTTAAAATCGCCATTCCTTGTTCTATTTGTCTTACTTCCAACCATGTCTCTTTGTGTTTATATTTGATAGTTCAGGGACATGCAGGTGATTGCTAAAAACTGCGAATTTAAGAACATAAATAAGCACAGAAAAAGGATGGCAATTGCAAATGTGCTATATTCTCTGTGAAAACTTACTGGAAAATAAGGAATGTGACGAAAGCACTCTTGAACATTATTTCCAGAAAAGGTTTAATTGAATGTGAGATCAAGAAAAGTTCCATTCTAGATCCATCCATCCTGCAGTTAATCTTTTAGATAAAATTAAGAGGTGGTGAACCCATTTCTTGACATTTTTTTCCTATTTCAGGGCAGTAATATTTTCTTACCAGGTGAATCTAATAGCAGAAATATCTGACTAAGGACAGAGATGCAGAGAACATTCTTTGTCTTTAAAGATCATAAAGATTAAAGAGATAGAGGGAACAGGAGACAGTGAGAGAAAGGGAGTCTAGAAACATTTAAAATGCAATTTTAAGTTTTCACTGAGGAGCCTCACAAATGGATTATTAGCTCACAGCAGAGAGACAGACAAAATCCTATGATCTCCAGCTTTATCTAGAATTGTCCCCATTGGAAGCAAGGGCTACCTAAGAGCCATTTCTGCACAGTGGCAGGGTCCCATTCTGGTTAACCAGAGGGTCACTAGATATGCATGGAGGCTGGGATGCACTTAAGTGTGCATCTGGTCTCTTCAGGCTAATAACTGGACTCCATCTAGTGGTCAGAATAACAAACTGGGATGCTTACAAAAAGAAACTAAACCGTCCATCGATGCTGTTCTTGAGATTTGACTGCTCCTGTTGTCAGAGGGTCTGAGGACACTAAATCACAACAAAGTACAGAGCCTCTAGGCCCTGGTATCACTCTGATACCTCCTTTTATAGGTAGGAGCCTGTTATGGCTGAGGCCCTGCAGGCCGGGCAGTGCTTTTGTTCACTCTGATGGTTTTGTGAGATTCATTTTATTGTTATGTGATACAAGGGAGGATGGTAGAAATAGTAGTCGGTGGAATGTCAGGAGAATTGTCTCTGCTCTGTGACTTTGGGCAGGTCGCTGGGGCTAAACATTTGTGGGACAATTTCCTTGTGTCTGAGAAGGGAGATACAAAGCTTTCCTCCTCCAGTTGTCTACTTAAAACCTGCCAGGCCCTCTGCTGGGTGCTTTGTGGGGCTCAAGGAGTTCACAGTTGAAGAGAATAGATAAAAGTTTAATGAATGTATCAAAAATACATTACAAGAGGTGCAAAGTTCCATAGAAAACCACGAGAGAGTTCCATGCAGAAATGTGAAGGTCAGATAACTACTCATAGGAGGTAGGAGTGAGAGGTACAGAGAATGTTGAATGTCTGTGACTGTCCATGACTATATGCATGTCCTAATCTCTGTGTGTGCATTCATATAAAAATATACATACATATTAATATATTCATACGTACATACTTGCAAAAGCCAATTTTAAAATTTTGTAATCAATTAAAGACAACCACCTGAGGAAAACATCTGGCACGTGAACAACAGATAAAAATTTTATATTGTTCACATATAAAGAATTCTAACAAACAAATAATAAAAAAAAGAAACAAACTCCTTTTGGTGACTGAGGGAGCAAAGGAAATGAACAAGTTGCTCTCAAAAAAGACCTACACATGTATAAAAATCCATGAAAACTATATTAGGTTTACCAACCATTAGCAAGATTAGTTTAACTTTAAATAATTAAATTAGTGTGAACTCCTGATTATTCAGTTAACTAAATTGTTAATAATCATAAATTACAGATTTCTTGTTAAAGCAGCAAAGTTTAAAGGAGTCGAGAGCCCTATCATTGAATGACTATGGAGAGGAAAGGCTTTTGTGCAGATGATGGGAATGTAATCTATCTGAGTAGAGCTTACTGATGTGAATTAATATAGGAAAGATTCAGTTGTTAGGAGTGTATCTAAAAGAAACAACTGAATGGACAACTATTACAGAAATATATTTATAATAATCATCATTTTGGGATTTTATATAATAGCAAAAAAAAAAAAAACCCTAAAAACAAAACACAGCAAATATCAACCAACCAACCCTAAATATTTTGCTATTTGGAAATGATAAAAATAATTGGGATATAGCCACATAGTATACTATTTCAGTGTAATGAAAATTTGGATCTACATTTATACCATAAAATATTTATAATATGCTAAGAGAACACAGCTTACAAAAGTATGCCACAATTTTATTGAAATAATAAGTTGCATATGTACATAAATTAGCATGGAAAAGTATCTAGAAAGATATACATTAAAACATTACTAGTAGTTATCTCTCAGTGGTGAGATTACAATTTCCACTTTTTTTTATATTTTCTCTATTCTCTGTGTTGCCCACAATTACGATAGATTACTTTTATTATCAGATAAACCCATTAAGCAATTTTTATTGAAGATGGGAATAAAGCCTGAGCAACTGGGACAAATTTCCATGTAACTCTGTAACCATGCCTTCTACAATGTTTCCTAGTCTGAAAGTATAATTTCCTGCTTCAGTTTATAGTACTGCAGAGGTAAATAAAGGGACTAACAAAAGAGATGTATCTTTCACAGACCATAAAAGTTCCATTTCACTGGTGAAAAATTCTCTCTTCTTGTATCCCTTAGGCACTATATTAAGTCTCCATATGGAAGGGGGTAAAAAGGAAACTTGCGAAGACACAAAGACTCTCTCTGAAAGAAGCAGGCCAACAGAGAGCTTGCATGGTTGGGACAAATTCCCACCCCTTGCCTCCACACCCCCGTTCCCTCTACCCGCCCCCTTCCCCTTCTGCAATCATCCATCCATGTGCCGGTGCATGAGCTGTGGTCCGAATCCAAGTGTCTGAGGTCTGAGTTGAAGAAATGGTGATGGAGAGCTACGCCTAGACAAGGAGAGGGTGGGGATGGCTAAGGATGCAGGCCTTTCATGGGTCAGTGAGGTCCGTAGATCTCCTGTCTCTACACTGAAGGTCCAGGTCCTGAGTGTCTCCTACCCAATCAGTAGTATGTTTTCCACGTCTTCTCTAATAGCCTTCTTCTCTGATCCTTAATGTCATTGTCAAGGGGCACCTGGGTGGCTCGGTGGCTCAGTGGCTGAGTGTCTGCCTTCAGCTCAGGTTGTGATCTTGGGGTTCTGGGATCAAGTTCCACATCGGGCTCCCTGCATGGAGCCTGCTTCTCCCTCTGCCTGTGTCTTTGCCTCTCTCTCTCTGTGTCTTTCATGAATAGATAAATAAAACCTTAAAAAATATATATATAATGTTGTCAAACTTACTCCATCTGCTGCTACAAGGAGCGAGACGAACTTGTGTTTGAATCCTACCATCGCCATTTAATCTTTGTGACCCCTGGGCAAGTAACTGAGCTCCCTAAAATTTCACTTTCCTCATCTATAGAGCTCACACAATACCACTGCATCTGACTTTTGGGAAGGGCGAGGTGGCAGTAGCACCTAGCACTAGGCTTGACTGGCACATAAGTCAGGGTTCCAGAAATGAACATTAAGCCATTTCCTGTACTTTAAAGCAAAGCAGGTATTAACCTCCATGAGCTGTAAGTTGGATGACCGTATAGTTTATCAAACAAGCAAGATCATTTTTTTAAGGTTTATTTATTTATTTATTTATTTATGATAGTCACAGAGAGAGAGAGAGAGGCAGAGACACAGGCAGAGGGAGAAGCAGGCTCCATGCACCGGGAGCCCGACGTGGGATCCGATCCCGGGCCTCCAGGATCGCGCCCTGGGACAAAGGCAGGCGCTAAACAGCTGTGCCACCCAGGGATCCTGCAAGATCATTTTTGAGAGTGAGAGCAGGGTACTTTGGTTATGCTGATGCAAGATGTGATCTGGGAACTGACCTGGGCAAATTAAGACACATGGCCATCCTGGTTCTTAATTCGATTCTACCAAACTGTACAACATTCATGTTGGTTGATGCATTATTATCAGCACTGAATCTAAATGACTGCCTACAGGATGTGTGGCAGGAGAATCTGATGATGCCCTGAGTACATTATCTATGGTGCACTTATGTTGTTATTACTCTTATTTGCTTGCATGTCACAGTCCCCATGGTATGTTGTGTGACTTTACATCCCTGGTGCCCAGAATACTGTACACGTTCAATAAATGTTTATTGAATTTATGAGCAGATGCCCTGAAGCTATTAGTCTCAGATGCCAGGAAATGTCTCCTACACTATCCGGGTGGTTCCTGGCTGTAAGCCCAGCTTCCTAGCAGTTGGATAATTGCACCCTGATGGTCAGCCAGAGGCAGTAACGAGCATCTCTACTACCTGTTGGATTGAGAAAAAAGGTTGCTGACTGCTGTTCTCCAAAATGATGTCTAGGGACTTTCTGAGGGGAATAGGATCTTACCTGGCCTTCTTGGCATCCTGGATGTCACTCTGCTCTACCTGCTGAATCACCTGTTGTGTCCATAAGACTGTGAGCTCTTTAAGAGCAAGTAGTAAGATCGTTTTGATTACATCTTATAGAGTGTCCGCATGGATCTCAATAAATATTTGTGGGATGAAACATTAAACATGGTAATAATTAGTTATGAAATAAATATCAACAAATAAAAATTGGAAAGAGTATTGTAATTTGCCATATAAGTTTGGAAAGTTCACTTAACTTTGGACCTCATTTCCAACATCTATAGATGGGAATAAAAATATCTCACAGTGTGAAAAAATATCTCACAGTGTGGCATCGGGTATGCCAGTTGTCACCAAAAGGTATAAGGTATAAGTAATATTAATACACTAAGTCTGTAAATCGTAGTGGCAATGCTAATAGCTTTAGATTCAGATGAATCAGAGTTCAAATGGATGCCAAGAAGGCATATTAAAGGTTAGAATTTGAACATTAACTTAATTTATCCGAGTCTCAGTTTCCACTGCTGTAAAGACTAAGCTAGGTGCGCCTGGGTGGCTCAGTTGGTTAAGTGTCCAACTTTTGATTTCAGCTCAAGTCATGATCTTGGTTGTGAAATCAAGCCCTGAGTTGAGCTCCACGCTGGGCATGGACCCAGCTTAAGATTCTCCCTCTATCCTTCCCCACACCTTCTCTTATCGCCCTCTAAGAAAAAGTGCATTTATCAAATATAAATCTTGAAAAAAGATTAAGCTAGATGTTGTGAAATTAATATTTTCTATTGCTTAATAAATGAAAGATATTATTCATATAAAAGGTTATTGTAAGGTCTTAGAATTTTACCAATTTGTTTCTATTATCTACATATCTATTATATGTAAAATAAAAGTGTATTTTTTGTTTATAAGTAATTCTTATTCACAATTAGAAAGCCAGGAAGATTTTATAAGCTTAGATTATTGGGAATTGAGGATGAATTGATAGATACAATGCATACACACCAATAAATACAGCAGGGTCTATGGTATTATATGGTACGCAAAATATTTCCACAAGATTCACAATGTTGGAATAAACATGAACTTTGGGTAGGTTTTCATACATTACTATGGATTGCATTTATTCCTCAGCATATTATTTGGGAATTCCCATGAACACAAAAAAACATATGTAACTCATTTACCAGGCTGATTTAAGAGGAGTTTGATGGCTTCCAAAAGTTTCCACTCTCTCTTTCCTAGCCAGAAAATAAAAATGCAGGTGCATCAGAGAGACTGGGAGGAGTTTAATGTAGATTTGTTGGGTGGGGGAGAATACTGGGAAAAACACTTTCTGTAAATGTGTGTGTGTGTGCGTGAGCGCGCGCAATGAACATAACAAATATCTCTAAGAGCTAAAAGAGTGGAGAGATAGATACAATGCATACACACCAATAAATACATGAGAAAGAGCTAAAAGAGTGGAGAGAGCCCCTCTTGCACCCAGTGAAAGTGACAAGGAATCTTAACAACTTTCTCTGAGCCCTTGAAGAGTTTCAAAGCAGGTGCTTAGAAGTCTTTACTCTCTGGTCTTTGGAAGTCTCTCATTTGCCAAGTCTACTTAGTTTACTAAGTTCACTTACTAGTGTCTCAGTCAGAACTTGGGAACACTTCTCAACCTTAACAGTGTATATATCCACATGGTATTATATTATCATCTTGATTACTTATCATTGTTCACAGTTTCCAATGAAAAAATTCTACTTCAGGTATTAATTTTTTACTCAAAACTGGCTTTTAAGCAAGAATGGATAATTCAGTACTAATTTTCATTCATCCATTCATCTCTGTAGATGGGATGCTGAGTAAAAAACACTAGAACTACACACACATTTTGAAAACATAACTAAGATGTATTTCACACATAAAATCCCATTCTAAGTCCAGAAACATTAACACTTCCCATCATTTGAGGCAAACTTTTGTCCCCTGGAGGGTTAAAAAAAATTTTTTTTAAAAAGAGTTTTTAGAAGAGTATAAGTCCTTCAGAAATCAGAAAGCAAGTATGTTCTCTGGATTATAGAGACCAAAGCCTTCCCTTCTAAAATGAAGGCTTCTCTGGGCAAACACCCAGTATTACATGGAGAATCAACAAAAGAGTTTAAAACTGATTGCTTTTATCTAGTTTATACCCACAACTGCCTATTTTAGCCTTGAAAATGGCTGCCTTTCTGATATAATTATTTTTAACTGTTTATTATTTATTTTGATAGCAATCTATCTCAAAGGAAGGAGAGCTATTGGTATATCTGGAGAACATTTCACCCCTTTTATAAAATACAAATATATAATTTTAATAATACTGTGATTTTTTTCTATAACATTTACATATTTGAACTAAAGCCTTTTTTTGTCAAGTCATTTGCTTGGAGAAAACTCATTTTTAAAACATATTTTACTTATGTATTCATGAGAGGCACAGAGAGAGGCAGAGACACAGGCAGAGGGAGAAGTAGGCCCCGTGTGAGGAGCCTGATGCGGAACTCGATCCCAGGACCCCGGATCATGTCCTGAGCCAAAGGTGGAGGCTCAATCACTAAGCCACCCAGGTGCCCCCTGCTTGTGGAAAACTTACTGAACAGGGCAGCCCTTGTGGCTCGGTGGTTTAGCACCATCTTAAGCCCAGGGCCTGTCCTGGAGACCGGGGATTGAGTCCCATGTCGGGCTCCCTGCATGGAGCCTGCTTCTCCCTCAGCCTGTGTCTCTGCCTCTCTCTCTGTGTGTCTCTCATGAATAAATAAATAAAATCTTAAAAAAAAAAAACTTATTGAACAGAGTCATCAAAAAGGAATTGAAGTAACTGTTGATGAAAAACAGGATAAATGGTTTAACAGTATTTAACTTCATCTATCTATCTATCTACTTATCATTCTCATATATTATGTATGCATATTCTGAATGTTCAGAAAGGGCAAAAGAGCAGTTATGTGTAAAAATGGACTTAATGAATTTGGAACATCTGTGGACAGATTTAGTGTTATCACATAAACTTGTTAAGAGTCAATGGAAAGGCATGTTGGGAACATTCTGCCATATGTGATGTAATGCCCAGTAAGAGTGGCCCAGCTGGATCCGAATGGTAATTAACATCTGCATTATAAATAGCAGGTGAGTAAAAACTGGACCTTGTGCCAGGACCAATGACCTGAGGCAGCTTTTATATCAGAGAGCAATTAACATATAATCCTAAAGAAGTATGGCTTATAAATTACATTTTTAGAATGGTTTTTCAAGTTTAGTTAGCCATGAGGGCACTCAGAGCCTTGTGTATTGGCCAAGAATCTTCCTATTGATAGTGCACTTGTTCAGACGAGGGACAGGAAATAGACGACATTTTCTTGAAGAGTCAAAGTGAAGCTACTTCTTGTTTATTCCTTAGATCAGCATTGTCTAGGTGAAGTTTTTGTGATGACGGAAATGTCCTACATCTGCGTTGTCCAACTAGATGGCCACTAGCCATGTGTGGCTACTGAGCATTTGAAATGTGATTTGTTGGACCGAGGAAACAAATTTTAATTCTTATCCAATTTTAAATAATTTGAAGTTTAATAGCTACATATGATTAATGGCTACAGTATTTGTGCAGCTTCAAATTCAAGCTTTCCTAATTCTGATGATGATGAGGGAATTTTTCTGGATGGTTTTAGTGTTATCAGATGCTGGACCCTTAAAACCTTGGCCAAAACTAAAATTCAAGCTGCCTGTCATCCAAGAACCTGAAGAACTTCTTATTTAGGGTTCCTCCGCTTTTAGCCACTGGTGTTTATGTCAATTAATGAATAAATTACTATCTAGGACCTTGTGTCTCTGGCAGTGGTCATGGTAACAGTCTTCAGATTCCCAGAGATTCAAAACAAATGTTTTCCTTTCCTTTCTCTTTCTCTTTCTTTCCTTTTCTTTCCCCTTTCTCTTCCGTTTTCTCTCTCTCATTCTCTGAGTAAGTAGCTTTATAATCAAGATAATTACTTTTCATCAGTTATAAATATCCAGGACATGACTCTGACATTTTCTATAAAGCCAATAAACTTAAGAGAAAACCCTTCCAGTTAGTAAATGATCAATGTGTTGATCTGATCATTTCATTTTTCTTTGTATCCTAATTGAGGTATGTTGTACATTGTCTATATGTGCCTGATAACCATGCTAGAGGCTATTTCGGCCTTTTCACACTAAGTTTATTACTGAAAGCTATAAGAGACTTGAGAAAGAATAATAATAATGAAGTCGAAGATTCATTAAGATTTTTTACTCTAAAAGGTGACAGTTCAGTTCAACTCAACTTACCCACGTTTATGTGATCTCTCCCTTGTTCTCAAGGCTGGGTCATTTTCTACATGTCTCACAGGTGATTTAAAGCAGAATGCACTAGAAGAGGCTGCCTGCTATAAGACAGAAATATCTCATCTTGATGATGAACCCTAAATCTCAGTTTTGTAACTAGAGAGGGTAGGGTAAGATTTTAATATAACTTCTAGAATGCTCTGCTAGGGAAAATGGGAACTGCTGATGACATTACAGGCAAATATAACTTCAAAATGCTCTCAGCCCAACCTATCACAGCTGAAATTTATCTTTGCGACATGTTGCTATCCCTTGGAAGTATTACAAAGTTGGATTCAAATTAAAGGTAGTAGAAAGCACAGCTCCAAAGGGCTCAGTTATCTCTTGATGCACACCCCTAGCTAGGCAGGCCATGTTACTTCTGCATTATAAAATCATCCAAACATTCCAAACAGCTCTGGGTTTTCTAATCCATGTTATTGACACCAGAATATAGACTCCAGATTCCACACAGCATTTGTCTGTTTCAACTGGCAAAATTTTGATATTGTGTCATTAATTTATCCTATTTCTAACAAGATTATTTAATGAAAGTACATATGTTGGACCCAGTTTTAAGTCTATGTTCTTGTATATGTATACCAGTGTTTATAGTGATGGAAAATCTCCAGAAAGCAGGACTGAAAGTCCTAGAAACATCAAAATGTTTCTCTTAAGCAAGTCCATTTTGGGAAAAGCTCTGTCACATGGTTCTTGCACATAATTGCTTCACCTCTGGACTGCTGCGTTCACATCTGGCCCGAGCCCTCATGAGGTGGGGGGTGGTTTTGACTTTAACTTGATGGCAGTTTGCCCATGTTTTGAGTCTGAAAATGTAGTTGGCTAATATTTTAAGCCAAGGGGTTGGAACATAACCATACCTCACTCTCTGCTTCAGTGATATTGCAATGGAGCCAGCATGTCTCTGTGTGTGTGTGTGTGAGGGAGAGAGAGAGAGAGAGAGAGAGAGAGAGAGAGAGAGAGAGAGAGAGAGATTGATATTGATATTGGGTATGGGGCTGGAATAAAGGGATTGTGGGGGAGGAAAACACCTGCTACTCTCTGATTTTAACTTCTTCTAGGACTGGATTTCTTACTGCCCTCAGAGCAGCACTGCAATGTCTCAGAAGGAAATGAGGACAATGAAAACCAAGTTGTTGCAAACTAAAATGGACAACATTAAGGGTGGAGTGGGGAGAAGTGTGCTTCATATTCTAACCTTGTTAATTATAGCAGCTTCCAACTCTTTCACAGAATAGACTCCTCTGTGCCACAGGCTGAAGCTCAAATACCCAGACCACTATAGCCTTGGACTCAAAGTAACCAAAGTCAGATTATTTTTTCCAGATATTTTGATGGCCCTGAAGAAAGTAAGAATAATAAACAAGACATGGGATGCCTGGATTGCTCAGTGGTTGAGTGTCTGCCTTCGGGGTCCTGGGGTCCTGGGATCGGGTCCCACAACAGGTTCCCCGCAGGGAGCCTGCCTCTCCCTCTGCCTATGTTTCTGCCTCTCTGTGTGCATCTCTCATGAATAAATAAATAAATAAAATCTTATAAAAAACAGAGCAGAGTAATTCATACAAAACTAAATCCCAACAGCTAACTGAAATGATTACCATATACCATATTTGTTACTTTTCAATTCATAATAAAAGTTCACTAAAATTTTAAAAAGTGATAGGAGATGGTTCATAACGTAGTTTATGTTAGTCTGGTCACTTTTACCCCGTTCTTCACCTTTCTGTGAATGAGGTTCAATTTTACCCTGCTTGCTAAGAGGGCACAGTGGTAGAAGACATGTCCTGCTTCTCCCTTCTCTCCTGGCTCTTCCCCATGGGAAGACAGTAGCTGACCCAAACAGGGACAGAGTGAAAATTGGCCATCCACCAATTGGTCCATAGTTCTCAGTTGAGGCGAGGTTAAGATTTAAGATCGTAAACAAAGATTATAAACTTATACTTTTGGGTTCTTCATGCTTAACGGGATGTAGGGAAGGCATTATTTCCCATTGTAATAGCACTGTAGGAGTTGGAGAAAGGAGGCTTTTAGTAATACCTGACTTCCAGTTTCCCTATACAGGGAACAAGAGTCCTGTGTACTCTCTTCCAGGAAAGTACTGAAACGATACTTTCCATTCCTATCTCCATCCTTTCTTTTGAAGGGGGCCAACTTACCTGTCTGATGGTGGGGAAAATGGCAATCACAAGTGCACAGCTCAGCTCCTCTAAGACTTTTTCCCTTTTCAGAATTAGCTGCTCAAAACACACATTTTCCATCTTTCAGGACCTTAGCTCACCAGCCGGTCTCCATGCCCTTCGAGGTTTGCCTGCAATTGGGCAGGAAATTCAACTCACGCAAACAGCCTCAGATCCAAACACTAATCAAACATGGCATTTATTAAAACTTATTTTTTAGTCCCTATCTGATGTTTTTGTCTATTTCCTTAATATTTCTCTAAACTCTGAGAAAATATTTACTCTGATGGCTCTCTTTAGGAAGAGGCATCTGAAGCAAAGTTGAAAAGAATAGGAGGACAATCAGAGCAATCTACTACTACTTGAATCCCAGCTCTGACACCAGCATGGCTCTTACCTTGTTTAGATCAAATATTCTCCCTGATGAATAAACTGAGACTAATACCTAAGACCCTACTTCCCAGATCAAAGGAGGACTCACTCATGGAAATGCATAAAGTACATTTAATGCATCAAAAAGCTAATATTATCAAACATTTACTTTGGGGACGCCTGGGTGATTCAGTCAGTTAAGCATTTGCCTTTGGCTCAGGTCATGATCCCTTAGTCCTGAGATGGAGCCTTATCAGGGTCGGGCTCCCTGCTCAGCAGAGAGTCTGCTTCTCCCTCTTCCGTTCCCCACTCCTCCATCCCCTACCCCCCCTTCGTGCTGTCTCTCACTATCTCCCTCTGTCTAAGTAAATAAATAAAATCTAAAAAAAAAAATTTACTTTTCACTGTGAATATTTATAAGTGTTTCATTTGTTAACAACTCAAGTAATCCTCACAACTCTGCAAGGTAACTTCTGTGTTTCCTTCTTATTTTACACATGAGGACACAGATGCACAGAGAGTTTTTATAACTTGTGCAAGCTGGTAAGTGAGAGTCGAGATTCTGATGCAAATAGTCTGACTCCAAGCCTAAGCTCGTAACTCCCATGCTGTACTCTCTTTACAAAGAACATTACATAAATCAAGTTATCGTTTGTCCTTTTAACTTTATTTGAGTGTGGTTGACACACAATGTTATGTTACTTTCAGGTGTACAGCTTAGCGATTCACGACGAGTCCACATGTTACTCTGTGCTCACCACTAGTATAGCTCCCATCTGTCACCTTACTAAGGCTATTACAATATCTATCGTTGACTATATTCCCTATGCTGTGCCTTTCCTCCCTATGACTTATCCATTCCATAACTGGAAGCCTGTATCTCCCACTCCCCTTCACCCAGTTTGTCTATCCCTTCCTTCCCTCTGGCAACTGTCAGTTTATTGTCTGTATTTATCAGTCTGATTCTGCTTTGTCTGTATTTATTCATTTGTTCTGTTTTTTAGATTCCACATATGAATGAAATCAGAGGGTGTTTGTCTTTCTCAGTGTGACTTATTTAATTTAGCATGATACCCTCCAGGCCTATGGATAAATCTAGTTTTTAAAACTTGATTTTGCTATTAAAATGAGAGAATGAACGTTTTAAGTATAGGTACGAAAGGTTCAAGAGTCTGGCAGATGCCATCCCATGACGGAAGTGAGGTAGAATTTGTGACCTCCTTCCAAGTCGAGGGAAGGTGACCTATTTCCTATTTTCTTAGTTCTTTCTCATGTTCTCCCCACTTCTCCTTTCATTTTTGCTCTTATTATTGTTTTTTCCTAGGACACGATCATGACTGAAATGCTTATGAATTGTGATTAAGTAAGGATATTTGGATTATAGAACCTAGTGTACTAGAGCAAGAAGAGATTCTAAAGACCACCTAAGAGAAAGCTAAAGCCACCAGGAGGCGAAGCAATATAGCAAAGCCCACAATCCCAGAGCTTAGCAAAGATGGAACTAGAATCCAAGGTTACAGCAAATGCAACTGATACATTCTAATACAAATATTAGAACCCCCTAAAACTCAATTTAAAAACTCATACTATGAGAACATCTATTTGAGTGTGTTTGAACAAAAGAGCACGAAGGAAATTTTCATGTATTCTTAATTTTGTATGTTGTGGACCTAACTGTATAAAACCTCTGGCATTGTGCTTTTTCCTATTCTGTTTTAGTCTTACTGGTTGATGTTCACTTGATAATAGTTACATACAGGTAATCTCCAGTTCTGAGACGGTGGACAATTTAGATATTGATACTCTATTTCAACAATCACATCTCCACCAACTAAGACAGGGTTTTGTACAATGTGAGCAATCTTTGGTAATGCTAAAATAATTTTTAAGATGATGCGGATTTGTGCTCGAAGTTCTTATCCTCTACCCCGATATCCACCACATCTTCTAATAGCTACAAAGATCAATCTTAAGAGATATATCAAGGAAATCCTCTGGCACAAATATTGAGTCAACCTATTACAATAGTGACTTATTTTGGAAGTCATTATTAGTCACAGAACTGACCACCCCAGTGTTTTGATGAACCCATCAATATTCCTCAAAGGCACCTGTCACCCTGGTAATGACTGGCAGTACAAGGATTCCTCTGCAAGACTGTTTGATCTCAAAGATCATGCTCTCCCCATAATGTTACACAGGGTTCTGAATCCCAATTTTTCCAGTATTTTGTCATATGGCACGAATATACTCAATGTTCAATATATTGTCTTCGTAATCCTTTTTGGTTATAATTTACAGACATTGGCTCAAATCTGCTTAATTAAGAGTGAAAACTTTATAGAGTTTGCATGGGTACCTCACGTAATCCAAGGACAGGAAGTACAGTTTATGAGAGGCAGGAATGGAAACTATAATATCGTCAGGAAACAAGGCAGCCACTCTATCTCCTCTGTGAAGCTCCATGCTCTATCTGTGCCCATTTCATTCTTTCTCTCTGAATGCTGAGTTTGAAAACTTTCTTATATGCCTGATGCAAAAGAGTTACAACCCTCCTTGGTAGCATTGCTGCTAAATATCCTCCCAGCTTTACCAACATTTATTCAACTCTTGTCCGATACTCATGTTTGTCATGTGTCAAGAAACCCATCTCTGTTGGTGGGAGCCAATTTTTAGGGAGGGCATAGTCAGTAGACATCCAAATAGATAGCAAGTCTACATTTCCTTATTTGGAAAATGGGAAGACTGGATTAGATAATAATAATAACAACAACAATAATAATAGATAGTAACCGAGTATTCTGTTTCAAGCACTTGGCAAATTAATTGCCATACATACAAAGCATGTATTGTCTTATTAAACTTTGTCACAACTTTATAAGGCAGGAAATTTATTGCCCCATTTTATAGGTGAGTTAAACAAGGCACAGAGAGGTGGAGAAACTTGCTCAAGATAATCTTTAAAGTGCCTTATAATTCCAAAATGCTATAGATTTTAATTAGACTTCGCAGTTTGAATAAATTTGATATAGATTAAATGAGTGAAAATAATATGAAAGTATATTTTTACTTCTGAACCTCAAGTCCTTCTTTTTCTTAAAGGGAAAGCTAGAGCTTAAACAAAAATAGAGCAATATACCTCGCTTATCAGATTAATTACATTTAGATGTTTATCATCTAAAATGTACCTAGAAGATGGTAAAAATATGTCCTAAAATAATGTTATTGTCAAAATAGGGAGTCAGGCACCCAGAAAAAAATACTTCCAATTAGGAAATGGGGACTTTGTGGTTAAACAGGAAATACAAAACCAAACAAATACAAAAGAATTCAGATTCAGTTTCTCCAGTTTAGAAGCTAAATTTTCCCCTTCCGGATGTATTTCAGTCTTGTTCCACATAGTAATCATGCTTTGTTGATAGTAGGTTATGATGTTCCATTTATGATATCATTGGAAAATCTTCAATTCTGGGCCCAACCTTTATCACCTCTTTTCAAATGCAGCATAGTTGGAAAAAGTTTTGGAAATGTAGTCTTTCCCAATTAATAGTAAAGAATGGGGAAGCATTCAATTAAGCAATTTTTATTTTCATACTATATAATGAAAAGATCTTATTACTAGAGGAAAATGATACAAAGTCAGCAAAGCTTATACATCAGTAGTGAAATGTCCTGCACAGTTTCACTGCAACATGTCCCTTTAGTGGATTTGACTAAAGAACCGAATTTCATTTTGCATGTAATAACTATAATAAAAATACTTTTTTCTCACCCTCTAAGGATGAAAATTACCATTATAGAAAAGCAACAGTCATTAAATAAATTAAAAGCACCTTTAAAGTTTCCCATATATATATATAATATATAAAATATATATTTTAAATTGGCATTAACTGTACAAGCATTAAATTCTGGACTAAAACATTTACAGAAGCTAGTGTGAAAAGCTGAGGGAAGGCTAGGTTTCCGGAAAAGGGGGGTCATTTAATCACTTATAAACTACATTAAAATATGATTCTCAAGGGGAAAAGACACTATACGGAGAAATGAGATTTATCCAAACTTTCTTATTTAATTTCATATCTAATCTTACACACTTATGTGCATAGCTATTGTTTAACCCAACCTTGATTCAACAAGAAGTCAACATCCAGATATTAGTTACTTGTTAGCATAGAGAAAAGTGAAAGCAGGAAGACTAAACTGAATAGTGTAATTATAGAAAAAAAATGTTGTTACAGACTGATAATAGTATCATACACATATGATTGTCTATAAAAATATTAAACCGGCAACAAGAGTTTTCCCAGAAATATTAAGGTAAAAAATCTTATCTTAATGAATAAATGATCATCAGTCAAAATACAGCTAGGTGAATGTAAAAATGTATCTGGAGTATTGTAGTCCTGAGATCTGGGGATTCCAATCATCCAGTTTAAATTCCACAATCACAAATCTTGTAAATTGTATATTATCTACACAGCTTATAGTAAGATATTTGAAAATTCTATATTGACATCAGCAGCCTCTGAATTTGAATTTAAGAAAATAGTTATTGAAAAAAATTCATTTTTAAATGACTCTGTGTGTGTGTGTGTGTGTGTGTGTGTGTGTGTGGTGTCTAGGAATGGGGATGGAATGGAGGTTGGGAAGGAGAAGGGGGGAATGGGAGAGAGAGGAGGGAGGGACAGACGTAGACACATTATTTAGGAAATGGCATTTCTAAACATAATTTCTCTTCTTAGACCATTGCCACTTTTATACCAGGAGATTTATAAAAAGTCTATGCAACAATTATGCATACACTAGTACTTAAGAAATTGTGAAATGGTCAATTTTCCAACTATTTCAAATAAATTTTTATTAGTTAAAACACCATTTCATTTATTTCAACCCCTTCGACTGAAAATAAATCTTCCTTTATTTTGGGGGAATAAAATTTTTTCCTGTTTATAGCAAAATATGTCCTCAATTTGGTAGTGAAATGATGGTTACAAGGCCACTCAGAAATAACTACTGGTCAAAAAATATTTAGATTGCTAAAAGACTACCAAGCTCTTTAATTATGTTGTAATTTTGTTATATAAACTGCTATTTAAAATCTTAGTTTATACTCATAAATTTTTATTATTTAGAGGCTTTCCTGGCCATTGTAGGATTTAATCTGTAGGAAGTGGTTATCAACTAAAATTAAGAAAGGTAATAGACATCTGGATAGAAGGCTGAAAAGTAATGATGAGAACTGCTAGAGGAAAATCTAAACTAAGAATTTCATCATTTCTGCCAGCGAAAAAGAAGTTTTCTTTTTTTTTTTTTTTTTTAAAAGAAGTTTTCTTTATTGAAAGATGGTATGACCAAGATACGATTGGCATACACTGGCTCACTTCTATTATATAATTTTACTTTCAAATTGTTGATAAAGTTTATTAAAAGTAATTCCATCGCCTATCTCATTTCAAATATTTAAGATAGTGCTACCAGAATAAAAAGTGAACTATAAGAAACCACAGTAACTCAGGCATCAGAGCTTAATTTATTATTCAGAACTACTGTGTCTCATTCATGGAGTTAATACACACTCATACAACCTCTGTGTACTCCAAAAGTGTCAAAGAGCTTCTGTTCATAGTAATCTTCTTTAATGGATTTCTATTAAGTTGCAACGTTAGAAATATGACTTAAACCACAGAGAATTTCATACTCACTCCCAAATGCTGAAGACTGAATGTTCTTGCCTTTGGTCTATGAACAGAGATACTTGCAGTGTTTTTAGATCTATCAGTACCATCCATTCAAGGAAGATGTGTATGAAATCTAGTAGTAAAAGCCCAAACTTTCTGCGTCAGAAAGGCCTTCTAGCTCAACTAGTCAAACTCTTCATTTTACCAGTGAGAATGCTAAGGACACAGAGTTAAAACAATGCCTTTTACAGAATAAATGCTCAATAAATATTTATTAAATGATGAACCAAGATAGGTAGCTACTGGAAGAGAGAGAACAAAACCCTATGTCTTCTGATACTTCACAGCCTCTGAAATGGCTTAGTTGTCTCTGCTCAGGTAAGACTCAACTAAAAGGACTATTAACCACAGATATGACATCAACAACAACCCATGGTCTGTTAACATTTTTGTCACACATGTGAATTTAGTGAGAGAGAGATTTTTGAAACAAGTTTTCAAAGGCAAAGTATAAGGATATTTATGACACATAGAAGTAGGCAAAAAAAACTGTCTATAGTTGACTTCCTTTTTTGGGTGAATAATTTGCTAAAATGTAGATTTATGGTTGAACCTTGGTCCATATGACAAGGTGTCTGGCCCTGAATGTCACCGGAGAATGATATTTGACATGTGACTGTGATTAATTTGGTCATTTTAAGAAATCTCCAATATTCTATTAGTTTTTGAGCCTCTGTATCTATGGATTACTTCACATCGAGTAAAGACATATCAAGAAAACTGTAATTTTAATTTAATTTAAAAAATTTAGTTGAAGTTTTGAATTCAGTTTAAAAGAGCAAACGCAGGTACTTATGACAAAGAAATACAGAAGGGGAATTACATCTGGGTTTTTGAAAATTGGGTTGCTAGTTCCTTTTTCTAGGAGGCAATGAAATGAAAACAACTGTATTTCAAATTGCAAGGCTAGGCCAAGTGGTAACTCTCTGCATATGCTCTTGGATCACTCTACCCTTTTTGGTGAAGTTCTCATAATTGAATGGTGCTTGCCAGAACATGAAATGAAGAAATCAAAGAATCCTGTGTAGACTGAATTATAAAACCAGGTTAAGCAAACCTTCCTACAGAGGACACAGGCACCTAGCAATGTACACACATACATACGCATACACTCTCCACTCATTGATTCACGCAATTACACATGGAGGAAAGACACAGGTAAACAAGAGTCTTAAATGTTTCTAAGATAAACAAACATTGATTGGATTATTTAGCACTTGCTGAGTTGCTTAGGAATCTATGGCAATAAGCTTACTTCAAAATATGAAATGTTTCTAATCTCAATGAGTATAGCTAATGATTAGCTATTGGTGTTATCACAACATATTATCAAAGCCCATTACAAAAATAAATCAGTGTGTCCTCTAATAGCTCTAAAAACAGTTTGATCATTTTTCTTTCATGATTTTTTTTAAAACAAGAAACAAATGTCCATATTTACTAAAATCCCACAATGAGTTACATTCAAAAACAAACGCAGTCCAGTTCTCCTGGTGGAAATCATCAGTCTATCTGCTCTTTCTCTTTGACTATGAAAAAATCTTTTGGGATGAAATGCATTGGCAGTGCAAAAAAAAAAAAAAAAGAGGAGGGGTAAAGTCCATTAAATAAACAAATGATTGAATTAAGCATTCGTATGAGTTCTCTGCCAGGTTATCTGCAAGCACAAGACTCTACTGTCATGTTAGGATACACTTTAAGTACCACATTCTTATTTTCATCAAAGAATAAGATACTGAGTGAAGACATCTTTTCTGGCACGCAGCAAGGCTCAGGAATTCCGGGCACAACCCCCACAGCTCGCACTATACTCTGGATGGTGGCATGATTTGATGGCTTCAAAGACTAGAAAAGAAATGAGAAAAGAACATGTAAGTTAGGTGGAACTGCTTTTCCACTCTTCACCATTCATCACAAAAATACATAGAAAATGAATTCGTTTCAGCAACTTAATAATGCTCTGACATCATTACCCATTTGGCACAATCTCCTGTATCACTATTTGGCACAATCTCCTGTATCACCACCATCATAATGGTTATCATTTATTGAGTACCTGTTATGTGCCAAGTGTGTTATACATAGTATCTCTAATCCTTATAACAAAACTAACATTTTTTAAAATATATTTTACAAGGACAGAAACAGGCTCAAAAACTCAGATGACATGTCTAAAGTCAAATAACCAGTAAGTGATAGAGTGAGGATTTGAATCCAGTTATCTAAACCATAATCATTTACTTAAAAACAACTTAGTCTCCAAATAGTGGATTAATACATCCTAGGACATCTTCAATAACAGGATTGCCACAAAAACGATTTGTTCTCGAATCTATGCTAATCATAATGAACCCTGACAAACAACATATTTAACATAGATATGTTATTGCCACTGATATACTGATATTTATACTTTGCTGTTAAAATAAAACCAAGCTTCAAAAAAAAAATAAAACCAAGCACATCAAGGAACATTGATTTATTTACTAGTTGGCACCGGGATGGATTGGATGGTAATTACTCCACTGTGTAATTCATTCACAAGGGAGCACAACCTGACATTAAGAAGACCACCCCATTGGCCACTGGGGGTCACTGTTGCTCCACAGGTTCAGCCTTCAAGGTGGTTGAGTTAAAAGTGTTCTAGGAGTGGGCCCTATCTATCCTCTGGGAATAGAGGGAACCTAAGTTTATTCCATGGGTATCAGAGTTTGACCAAAGAAGCCTGGATAAAATCCATTCCTGAGAAAATGCCAAATGGAACCATTGAAATCCACGTGACACATATGATTTTATTTAGAGTGCCATGCAGCTCTCTGCTCAGCATTGAAGGACAGTCGCTTTTCATGCCCAGAATGTTCAGGTATTGCCAGAATGGTATGACCTGCTTCGGGAGAGATGCTGCGCTTTTCAGCATTCGTTTTCCCCAATGTCTCTTTTAGACAGGTGAAACCAGTTGTGTTTTAAATAGATCTAAAAACAGAAATCTGGTAACTTGCCAGAGATCACATGTTGATTCAGAAGTGGGATTTAGGCCAAAACTCTGGGTTTTTAATTTCAAGACTTCAAGCCATGTTTCTTTCTCATGGCTCAGAGGCAGTTGGTATTTTAATTTCATACTCCTAAAACTCCCAGTATGGGAAACTGGAACAAGTTTAAAGGTTAAGGTAAATACAGACCAAGGGAGAAGCAAATACTATAGAAAAGCTGGCATTCTATTTTAAAAAAAGGAAAAGGATTATTTTTGTCAGAGAAAGGGCAAATCCAAATTGTCTCATCCCATCTTTCAACGTTAATGAAAGACATTATCCATATTAGACTTTAACTTTATTGTGAATAGGCACAAATTATTTAAAATATGGTCTTAATGAGGGGCAACTGGTTTTTTCCTCTTTCTTCCTGGAAAGTTTCAGTATGTGTTGGAAAGGATTTTTCATGTTCAATCAATTAGCTTTGCAAAGCCAGTATTCTCCCTTTAAGGAAAGGAAGTCTATGTTCTGTTTTGCATATCGTGTGCCTTACAACATCAATAAAACCTGTGTAACTGAGCCAAACTTTAATTGTTATTGTACAATAGAGATCAATAGCCATTGTCTATTATTTCATCAGTATTGGTAATTTCCAACGAAAATTTTCGCAGCCATCCACTTTTCTCTGTTGATTTATTCTTAAGACTCGGTGATCCAAATAATTTATACTAATGGCACCAAAGGATATTTTTAAGCCATAGATTTTCTGACATTATTCTGTAATTTTTAATGTTTTAATGACCCCTATAATATTGAAATTTCATATGAAGTGGATCTATTTAAGTAGATGAGGTCTCAGTTGACCAATACTGCTGTGTATTGCTATTCTCCAGTGCCTGGAACGGGGCATGCTCTGGGCACTGAATAAATACTTGCAAAATAGACGAAATACTCATAAGAAATAGCATACCCTCCACTTTACCTATTTCTGTGGAAATAATAACCATCAACAAAAATAAAAGTTTCTGTGCAAATGACCCAGAGTAGATATGGAAAATATTCTTGGGTGTTTCCTAGGAAAATTCCTGTCCTTTTTTTTAAGCTCTAACTCACAGATGATAGACTCAGAAACTATGAACAGTCTCGGTGGGCTCGCTGGAATTCAGGCATGGGCCCTTAGCTCTGGGTTGGTGTGTCTTATCAGGAGCTTTCAATTTGCTAGGGAGTTGCCCTCATTTTTTTTTTCTCACTATGGAATCCTCTGATCAAGCTGCCATTACCAGGAATGATTATGTCATGCACAAAAGATCCATGCAGTAATTGCTCGTTTGAAGCATGTTGCCAATCTATAATTTGTTTGTTTTTGAGTTCAGATCATACTTTTCAGACTCTCTTTATGTAGCTTGAGAAATTTGTCAATCACAAGAGAAATCTGTGTTATTTCCCTCCCTAGTCTCTCTCTTTAATGAGTGTAAAACCTGACTTGAATGTGAGTCTAGGGAGTTTCTGTGTGGGTAACTCAGTACATCAAGATTTAAGATTTTTAGGTCATTTTTTCATGATCAAAGGTTGGAATTGGAAACTCGGGAAATTAACTGAGGGTGTATTATTTTGAACTCATTAAATGTGAATTTCTTCTTTGTATAGGATATTTGGTTCCAAGGGTTTAGATCCTTTGCTGCCTGGTTCTGTGTCCCTGCTATTGTTAGCATTCACGCCATTCCACGTGAAAATAACACCATTCCATGCAAAATTAACTCCATTCCTCTAATCCTTGTTGGTTCTCTTGTATCTCGGTCAGCAACAACAGCTCAATCATTTTCATTTCATTTGCAATCTCTGTTTTCCATCTTTGCTAATGTGGTGAGGGGGAAGCAGAGGCATAGGACTTGGCTTTAGCTCTATGGGTATTTTTCATCTCGTGGCAGAAGTCCAGGGGTCTCTCCCTGGGAGAACAGTTTGGCTGCAGGGGCTAGAAATCAGAAACATCCACGCGGCCGTGTCTGTGAATGAAATCTGCAGTGGTCCGGCCCGCACCTGCCAAGCTGCACATGATGTCCTCGAGTCGAGCGCATTAGTAAGGAAGGCTGTGTCATCAGCTAGGAGCCTTCATTCCTGACCTGGGCCATGGGGTTTTGCTCCGCACTCTTCCAGTCCAGCCCACATGGGTGTGATAGTCCAGAAACTATCTAATTGGAATCAGTGAAAGGGCAAAGCCTGGAATTTGGGAAAGGCAGGACACAGCTGTTCTGAATTACAGAACAGGTTGTCAACTTTTGCAGATGGAGAGCCCCGCCATGTAGAGCAGGCTTTTGCTCAGGAGGCCAAAAGGAAGGAGGGCCAGCAGAGGAGTCTGGCCTGGGAGAACTTTCCTCTGGGGCAAAATGTAAATATATCTAAAGTCTAAAAGTTCTTTGGCACCCCAGTCATTTCACATGTGTTTGTACTGACCTGGTCGGAAACCTTGTCATCCTCTGCTGCCTGGGCTCTATTTTTGTTTAAATAGTTCAGTCTGGCTACCATGTTGGAAGCTGTGCTGATAACAGCGACGCTCATTGATTACCCCGAATGTAGCAGCTTCATATTGCTGCATGCCTCCCATCCTTTTGGTTATTGTACCACCTGAAAGCCACAAGGCCTGGAAAGCCAAAGGGAACCACAAGAAAGCCTTAAAAGTTAAGCAGATCCACATAAGGTGATGAGAGACCGAGAACTCCATGTAACGGCCAAACTTCCACTCTCAACTTGGCAAAGGGAAATCTCAAGCTTAGAGAGGAAACTCCACACTTATCCCTGTTATGTCTCCCTGGAGTTCTGATGCCATTCCAAGTTTGGACAAATATTATGATGAGTTCAGTTGTTGCAACCAATGCTGTCCTGATTCTATTACTCTCCAAAAACCATTACTGGAAGAGCTTACAGGCTATTGAACCTGCAGGGAGAATCCTATTTTAGGCTTTGTGATGTTTGAAAAGGGGCTAGAAAAGTTTTAAAAAACTTTTTCTTGTCTTACATCTTTTATTCTCTTGATCCCTTCCCCTATTTGATCTTTCTTCAGGCCCCTATATTTAATTTTCTGTTCTTGTCAGTTTCAGCAATGACCGTTAATAATAATATCAGTAGCAATATAAAATACTATTAGTAGTATTTATTGAGCACCTGCTATGTGCAAGGAATCCTACCGTTTTATTTCCCCACTGTTGTTCTCATATAGATACTGTTGGGTTTTTTTAAGGTACTATTGTGCCCAACTCAAAGATGAGAAAACTAACATACAGTTGCTCTTTACCCAACATGTGTTTGAACTGCATGGGTCCACTAATGTGATTTTTTTTTTTATATAAATACACTACTGTAAATTTATTTTCTCTCCCTTATGAATTTCTAGACATTTTTTTCTAGCTTACTTTATTGTTAGGAATATAGTATAGAGTACACACAACATAGAAAACACATGTTTAATCTACTATTTATGTCATCAGTGGGATTTCCAATCAACAGTAGGCTATTGGTTAAGTTTTGAATCAAAACTTCTCTATGGATTTCTGACAGTGCAGGGCATCAGTGACCCAACCCCCACATTATTCAAGGGTCAACTGTATACAGTATGAGTCACTTCTCCCAAAAGCCATAGCTGGTAAGAGTAGAACCAAGATTTGAGCCAAAAGGATTTAACTCTCAATGGTGCTACTCAAAATGGGCTTTGTGGACTGGTGGCATCAGCAACACCTAGGAGCTATACTAGATACATAGAATCTTAGGCTCTATGCCCAGAGCCACTGGATCAGAACCTCCATAGCCCCAGATAATCCGTAGCCACATGAAAGTTAAGAAGCCCGGCCATGAGCACATACATTTCATCATTCTGTTGCACTAACACACTTCTCTCCCTGAACATATCTCTGTTATTTTTAACTTATCCCTCATAAGGTTTTAAATAATTATTCTTTGGATCATGGAGAACCATCATGAGGATCTACTGAAGAACTGCAGGATTCTGAACAGTCAAGGCAAGTGTAACCAACAGGAGATGGGAGGGTCAAGGTGGGGTAATTGGAGTGGAGTGGAGACCAGACCAGGTCTCCAGGTGGAGAAGTTGAAAGCTCACTCAGCAGCTCCTCATTGCCATGGCTCCCTAGGTCCTAACGCCTGGAGTTGGGAAGGAAAACACCTTCCCCAAGCTACACAGAAGAAGTTACAGTTTATGAGCATGAGAGATCATTTGGAAAACTCACAGCCCCACTTAAAATCAGTCATCCTGAGTTTAGAGGAAGATTTTGAATTCATTTTGCCTCTCAAGGCCACAAAGCAACCCACGCAATGAAACCCATCGCTGTTACAATCTGCATCTTTGTGGTGTGTGTTTAAATGCTATCCTAGTTGGGACAAGTTTTGTTTGATCTGTGATGGACCCTTTATGAATATTTAGACAAGATAAGGCTGTTTATATCACAGTAAATGTACTTAGTGTTTAGATTTACATAACATGGAATGGACAACAATTCTTGGGAAAGACAAGTCTTCGACGCAATAGAAATCTTGTCCTTCTGAGACATTCTGATAAGATAATGGGGATTTCAGTTAAGTCCCTTGTGCTGAGGCTGACCTGGCCTTGTTCAGTCTGACTTTTGTGCACGTGTTCTATTTAACATCCAAAGATCATTGGACTAGGACATGAACACGAAACTGTAAAGAGTTATAAGCAGAAGTTGCTCAGTCTTTGAGGCAAAGATTTTTTTCTTCATTATTCTAGAGCAGCAAAAGTTGATTCATTTCAAGTTTTGAGAAAAAGAACAAAAAGTACCGAACTCTATTCTTTCTCCCAATTCTATTCCTACAGCCCATTTTATTGTATGGCAGAGATGCACACTGTTGTAAGCTAAGAATAGTATTTCGGAAATAAGCTTAACTGAAGGTCAGGGGATATCACTGTATTTTACTAACTTTGAATTGAAAGAGAATAGAGTCACTTGGATTTGCCGTGCAAGGCAGAGGTGGGATGGGGGAAGCTTCTGAGAGTATATTCCTCAGGATACTGAGTACTGATATAATAAAGTACAGTTTCTGTTGATTTTGGAAGAGACACAGGTAAGCTCTGACTAGTTCAAAAACTAGTAAGTTTTTGAAGAAACTTATAGAGTCAGCATATCCTATTTTACCTTCCTTTTTGATGTTTATTAGGGAAGCAAATGAAATAAGCAACTGGTGGATTTCATGAGCAAGTTTACCTGGCCCAGCCCTGATCCTGATCCTGCTGGGTCCAGGGCCATCTCATGAGAGACTATTCATCAAAATATATTCTGCACGGGCATCAATCCAATTAAGCCTTCCCCTTCCCTTTTCCCATGACATCTAGTCATTTTCTGACTGTTCCCTCCAAAATCAGCCTTCTGTCCTTTGGGGCCTGCTTAAGGTAGGCAGGCATAGATTCACACATAGCTGAACAGACCACATCGCTGAATATGCACTGTGTTTGGAAGCAACACAAAAAACGTATTTCACACATACATTTTTTCTCATATCCTTCTTCATATCAATACTGACTTCGTATTATGTTAACAACCATTAAAGAAAAACCAAGTGTAACAATTATTGCCTAGTGCACATTAGAAGGCAATAAATAAGTGTCCAGATGGATTTTGTAAATGAAAATACACAGTCAGTGTGTATTTCTACTCTATGCAAGTAGGAAGTATAGGACAGAGAACAATGGCTACCTTTGGCATGGGGAACTGGCATGCTCCAGAGCAATAATAGGCATCAAAGGACTTGGGGGAGATAATCCATTCACTCCAGCCAATATCTGCGAAGTCCACTTTAAGATACCGCCTGGCACAATTCCGAGGCTCAATCCATTGCTTTCTTCTGGCCTTTTTTAGGGTCTGTTCATCAAACTGGAGCGTCTGGCTCTTTTGGTGAAGTCCCTTTCTCTGTTTCTTTTTGTTTTTAGTCTTCTCAGGGGCCTGAGTCTGAAGGGTCTTATAAGGCTTTCTCTCCTCCCATACCCCATCCTCCCTGTACTGATACTCTGCCCCAGGAAGCTCATTGTTCTGCAAAGGTAGCAGGACCCCAGCAGAGCGCTTCTTCCTGCGTTCAATAGAAAGGGCAGCCCTGATATGGCTAGCCAGTTTAGGCATAGTTCCAGCGGCGAAATTCCGGTGCCCTTGTAGGCTTGACACCACGCTCTCTGGCTCAGAAATGGCAGCATCATTGGCATACACTAAGATATAAGGCTCGGGGAAGGGTAACCTCTTCTTTGGCAGCTGGTGCCCTTTGGAGGTAATATTAAATCCTATGAGGAACTCCTCATTTTCCTTGGCCTTCCTCAGGAGTTGAGTGATGTCTTTAGACAGCCAGGATCCAAAGTCTCGATGAGATTTGGCTACATCTACTGAAAGATGACCGAAGAGTTGACTTTGGTTTCTGTCAGATTTAAGGATAGACACAGAGAGATCAATCTGCATGTGTTTCCTCTGAGCATGATGTGAGCATCCTCGGGACTCTGGACAACTCAGGCTGATGTTTATTAGCTCCCCAACATAGAAATACAGTGTGGCAGATAAAATGTTTTCAGACTTGGTTAGAGAAGTCAGGTTAAAAATGTGCAGTCCCTTGCTTCCAAGGGTTCCTAGGAAGAAAAAAAAAAAAGAAAAATAATAAACAGTAGTAAACAGGACTCCTACCTGACACCACACACAAAAAGTAGCTCACAATGAATTAATGATGTAAATATAAGAGCTAGAGCCATTAAATTCTTAGAAGAAAACATATAGGTAAAATCTTCATGGCCTTAAATCTGGTGAAAGATTCTTAGATAATGACACCCAAAATATGAGCAGCAGAAGAAAAACATAAATAAATTGAGAAGATAGATAAACTAGACTTCATCACAATTAAAATTTTTTGAGCATCAAAAGACATCATCAAGAAAGTCTGTACAACCTACAGGATGAAGAAAATATTTTCAAATCATATACCTGACAAAATGCAGTATCCGGAACATATAAATAAACCTTACAACTCAACATCAGAAGGTCAAAGAGATCAATAAAACTGGGCAAAAGAATCAAGAAGACACTTCTCTGAAGATGATATGTAAAGGGCCAAAAATGCACATGGAAAAATGCTCAACATTAGTAATCATTAGGGAGATATAAATAAAAACCACACTGTGGTACCATTTGACATACACTAGCCTGGTTATAGTAATAAAAAACGAAATAAGTGTTAGCAAGGATGTGAAGAAACAGGAACACTTTTACATTGCTGGTTGGAACATAAAATGCTTCAGTTGACATGGAAACGTTTGGCAGGTCCTCCAAAAGTTAAACACAGAAGTATTACATGACTGCACAATTCTATTCCTCTGTAGCCAAAAAAATGGAAAACAGATCCTCAGACAAGTACATATATATGCATAATTCCACTATTCACAATATCCAAAGGTGGAGACAGCATAAAAGTCCATCAACGCGTGAATGGCTAAACAAATAGTGCTATATCCATGCAGTAGAATATTATTTAGCCATTAAAAGTAATGAAGAGTTGATACATGCTACAATGTGAAGGAATCTTGAAAACATTATGTTAAATGAAAGAAGATACAAGAGGTCACGTAGTGTATGATTCCATTTATGCAAAATATTCAGAGCAGGTAAATCCATGGAGACAGGATGCAGACTGATGTTTTTCCAGGGGCTGGAGGCATGCAGAATGGGGAAAAAAAAATCTCTTATTGGGTAGGAGGCCTTATTCTGGAATTACAGAAATATTTTGGAAATAGGTAGATTTGATGGTTGTACAACATCGCAAAGGTATCAAATGCTGAATTGTTCACTTAAAAAATAGTTAATTTTATGTTATGTGAATTTCATAATTCAGCAAACATTAAACAAACAAAAAAGATGACAGGGATAATTTTAGAAGCTAGAGAAAGATTAAAGCAAGATCAGTCATGTTTACTAATTTGCTGAAGCAGTACAGATGTGTAAAAGTTATAACACAGCAGTAAACTTACTGGTGTGAGAGCTGAAAGCTCTGTCTTTTCATTATAAGACTACCAAGAACTAGTCCTATAAATTTGGCACAGGATTGCAATAGCTTCTTATCTATGGTCGTGTATAGCCTATTGGCTCCGAGCACTGGTGGGAATAGACTCACCTTGGTTCAAGCCCTGGCTCAGCCGCTTTGGTTATGCTAGTGTTCTCATTCATTACGTGAAGGCAATACCTACCTCTCCTGCCATCAGAATTAAATTAGATGTGTGTAAAGCAGTTCATAAGGCACCCAGTAAGAGTTTCTTAAATATAAATTATGGTTGTTATTAGTGCTAGCATTGACCGTATTATGGGGATTATATCTTCTACTTGCCTCACAAAGTTTACAGTGTAGGATGAAGGTAGGTAAGCAAAACCATACATTTTAATATTCAGGTAATTTATGTGAAATGATGAGCCACACATTGAAATTATCACACAGAAGTAATGCTGTTGTAGAGCTTGCCTGGAGTTTATGACCTCCCAACAACTTAAGAGTTGAATTTTCTTTGTGGTTTGATGAAAGTATTGAAATAGGTCAATTGTGTTTTAACTCTTCAAAAATGAGAGAAAGCAACAGAACAAACACAACAAGAGATTGATTAGTAAGGGCAGGGGTTGGTTCCTTCTCTTAGGATCATCTACCAAGTTGGTGGTAAGGCTAAACCCAAGAATGCCCAGTCCTCGGATCAGTCACCAGAGCTGGAGCCCTCCTCCATGCACTTGTTCCATATATATATTGGTTTTAGAAACATACACGCAATCGTGAAATTATGTTCTTGATCAAAAACATATTTCAGTAAAACAAAACATTTTTATAAAGATGTGGGAACTTAAAATGAGTTCATTGAGTCCCCAAGCACAAGGGAAGTGCAATGGGAAACATATTTTACTCATTTTTAACACTGTGAAAGAAAAGGAGGAAACTGCCATTTGTGCACATTTGTATAATCCATGACACCAGGATAATATTTTACAGACCTTTATAACAAAGCCATGGCATCAGGGTTGTTCAGAGACTCTAGCCTTAATTCATACCAGTCACCATAGCGTATACTTTTACCCAAACTTCTTGTAGCAGATGGAAGTTTAAAATGGAAGGAAGAGAAGTCTCTGTTCTAAGTATGTGGCAATGGAATGGTTGCCAAACATTCTGGCAAGGGAAAAATGAACTGCAAGGGGTCTGGATGGTAGCATCTTAATGGGTAAAGTAATAGTACTCCTTCCCCCAACATTTTGTTTCAAAATGTTTCCTCCTCCTCCTCCCCTCCTCCTCCTCCTCCTCCTCCTCCTCCTCCTCAAAAAAAAAAAAAAAAAAAAGTTTCCTTCTTTCAAACATGTTTCCAGACACCTTGTGACCTGCTGTTAAGCAGCCTCCACCCGTGTCTAATCTTCAATATCCTCTCGTAAATGCTTTAGAATCTTCCATACCGCCTCTTGTGATGGCTTTCATTTTAGCTCAGTACACTATTTTGAAGTCCAAGCCTTATGGCCCAGGCCCAGCTCCACCACACCCACTAGCTGTCCTTGGGCAAATAACCTAAGTTCCTTAAATCTGCTCATTTGTAAAAATAGCCCAACAGTATCAACTGCAGAGTTGTGAGAATTAATTGACAGAATGCAGGTAAAGCACGTAACACATAGAAAAAACTCAGGGAATGTTAGCTAACTAGCATCGTGCTGTACAGAATGATGAGCCATTTAAGGTTAAACTGAAATATACTGTTAAGCGTAAAATACACGTTGGATTTCAAATACTTAACACAAAAATGAATGTAAAATATCACATGAATAGAAGTCTATAATCGATTGTATGCTAAAATGAAAACATTTGGATATCTTGAATTAAATATTATGATATTGTGATTTATAATAAGTATATATATATTTGATCTTTGTCCCATATTTGGCACAGAGCCCCAAAAACACTTGGTATTGCCTAAGAGATCTGTACAGGTGCTTTTTGTTATGTTAATGCGGTGAATTTAGAGGACTGGTAGGAAAAGGGGTTGGTTGACAGGGGAACCAACCCACTGATTGGTTGGAATTTTTGGTCTCATCCCTGATCAGGGAGGAAAGAGGACCTGGAGATTGAAGCCATCACTAATGGCCAATGATTTAATCAATCATGCCTGTATTATGAAGCCTTATAAAAACCCAAAAGAATTGGTGTTCAGAGTGCTTCCAGGCTGGTGAATACATGGAGATTTGGGGAAAACAACATGCCTGGGAAGGGCATGGAATCTCCATACCCTTGCCCCATAATTTGCCTTATGCATCTCTTCCATTTGGCAGTTCCTGAGTTATATTCTTCTATAATAAACTGATCATCTAGTAAGCAAATGGATTTCTTGACTTCTGTGAGCTGTTCTAGCAAATTATTTTTTTAAATTTTTTTAAAGATTTATTATTTATTTATTTATTTATTTATTTATTTATTTATTTATGATAGACATAGAGAGAGAGAGAGGCAGAGACACAGGAGGAGGGAGAAGCAGGCTCCATGCCGGGAGCCTGACATGGGACTTGATCCCGAGACTCCAGGATCACGCCCTGGACCAATGCAGGCGCTAAACCGCTGAGCCACGCAGGGATCCCTGTTCTAGCAAATTAATGGAAACCCAAGGAGGTGTTCATTGGAACTTCCAATCTGTAGCTACCTGCAGGGCTGGTGACTGGCATCTGAAGTGGAGGGGTGGTCTTGTGGGGCTGCCCTCTGCCTGTGGGATCTTATACTATCTCCAGGGAGATTAACTTGAATTCTCAGATACTCTGCTGGTGTCTGAGAATTGCTTGTTGGTGTGGGGAACTTCTGACCCACTTCACCCACATGAGATTTGGGTACAGAACATTTTCAGTATAATAATATAAGATTAAAATTAATTTCACTTGTTGCTTTTCATATTTTTAAGTGTGGCCACTAAAAATCTTAAATTACCTATGTGGCTCACATTTGTGGCTCAAATTAAATTTCTACTGGACACTGGTAGTCCAGGATAACCACACTTTTATAGTCATATTGTCCAAAAGGAAAGAAAAAAGGCATCTATTCTTTTTTCAAAGTGCACAGAAAAATTAGGATTTTTGCTAAACATGAATACTCAAACCAAAAAGTAAGTTAGGCAAAAGGTTCCCTTTTTGGAATGCAACAGACTTTCCTTTACCAAGAACATTAGATAATTTTGGTGATGACTTTTTTCTTTTTAAAGATTTTATTTATTGGTGAGAGAGAGAGGCAGAGGGAGAAACAGGCTCCATTCAGGGAGCCCAACGTGGGACTGGATCCCAGGTCTCCAGGATCAGGCCCTGGGCTGAAGGTGGCGCTAAACCGCTAAGCCACCCGGGATGCCCTTGGTGATTACTTTTTTTTTTTTTTAATTATTTATTTATGATAGTCACAGAGAGAGAGAGAGGCAGAGACACAGGCAGAGGAAGAAGCAGGCTCCATGCACCGGGAGCCCGACGTGGGACTCGATCCCGCGTCTCCAGGATCGCGCCCTGGGCCAAAGGCAGGCGCCAAACCGCTGCGCCACCCAGGGATCCCTGGTGATTACTTTTTAATCTTCCCTCCAGCTGTGGCTAATCGGTTCAATCTGCAGTCCGAAGTCTAAAATTAGCAAATTGCTCTACAATAGAGTTAAAAGAGTTAAATGGGCAGGTTAGCAAGAGTGCTTGATGGCACATCGATTCTATACACAGCTTCAGTTGTGTTATTTGTGTAGTACACAGATACATCCACTACAGCCAACGAGGAACCAGAACCAAAGCAAAACAAATGTTTCACTTAAACACATATGAGTCGAACGCCTACTAGGTCCCTGGCCTGGGTCTCAGGGCTGCACAAACACCCACCAATGTCCACACCGTGGCAGAATGATGGGTGTGTGTGTGGGGTGTTAAAGTAGCAACATGCACCTACACCATGACACCTACCTACACCATGACAATGCTGGATGCTGCTTGCTGTCAAAAGTGTTAACCACGCTCTTGGAGCAGCATCAAAGGGAGCAATTAACTCCGCCCTGACTAAGGGGAAGGATACACAGGGAAGAGTTAACCTTTGAACCAGACTTTTAAGATTGAAGGGAAAAGAAGGGATGTTGGAGGTGGGGAACCAGACGGAGCCCATTCTGGCAGCATGCAATGCTGCATATCTGGATGCTTTTGCATAGTAATATGTCCAATATTTTAAGCAGAAATATATTAAAACGTCCTAAATTAATCTAGTTTTTTGAAATCCTAACAGACATCTATCTAAGCTACTTAAATTCAGAAAAGGAGTAGCCAATTTACATTCAGCTCCTAACTCTATGTGCTGTATCAAGCGCAGCACTTGATGTCTTTGCCATTTCTGGGGTGAGGTGGGGGGTTGATGGTGATGCATTATCCCTGGTGTTCTAGATGACCTTCTCTCCCACTTTGTTTTAACAATAAGCTAGAAGTCTTAACCATTTTGCAAAAAAAAACAAAAAAACAAAAAAACAAAACAAAACAAAAAACATTTCTTGGCTTCTCTAACTCGTCCTGTATTTTTGCCTTCTTCCACCTTCAAATATTTAATTTTCTGGGCAAGTTAATGCTCTTGCCCTCCAAATGACTCAACAAATAACTTCATTACAATGATTGAATGAGTATAGAGAAAAAAAAAAAAAGGAGATAAATACCTCCCTGCAAGTGGAGCGAAGTGATAATATCTATTCAATTACTCTCATGCTTTTTATTTAATAGATTTTTAAAATTAATTTAACTTTTCAAGTGAGAGTCTTCATGTAGGTAATAACAGGAGTTTTGAGGTAGGCTTCTCTATCTTCTCTGGGAGTGCTACAGTTTTCTCTACAGACACAGCTATGTATGTTCAAATATCAATGTGCAAGAAATGCTGTAGTGCTCACCTTTTCTTTTCTTCTGAAAGATTCTGATACCTATTTTGAACTAGAAACCTGAGGCATAGCTTCTGATTAATAGGAACAAACTGACATCATAATAATATAAAAACCAACGGTGGGTTTTATCAGGTTAAAAAAGCAATAGCTTATGCATTTTCAGGCTGTTTGTAGTCTTCGGGTACCAGGAGACATTGACTGCCACATAGATCTAATTACATCTAGAGTTAGTTGCATACTTCATTCTGGGTGCCCTCATTTTAACCAGTTCATTGATACAGGAGAGAGTAACCAAGATAGCGAAGGGTCTGGAAACTATGTCTTACAAGTTTGAATTGAATAAATTGAGACATGGCTTGAAGGGGAAAAAAAAAAGGATGATATGAAAATTGATTATAAATACTTGAGAGGCTGAAGAGCTATCAAAGGGTTTTTCTTTCCAGGGTCAGAGATGAGACTGAAGTCTAAAAGCGATAGTTGAATGGAGACAGAATCCAGAACAGTGTGTGTACGGAATGACTTTCTATGTGTCTAGTATGATGGTGAGACCCGTCTAGGGGAGTGGGCAAACATAAGGTAGTCCTAATTCAAGACCATTACAGGAGGATGTCTTTATGGTGTGGAGGTATGAGAGATGCATTAGGTAACCTCTCAGATCCCTTGCAAGGAACTGCAACAGGCTTTATTTTCAGCTCTTCCCAAGGAAATGTTTTGATGCCAAAATAGAAATAGAACTACCGATAGGTGGTGCTGTTTTCTTACTGTTTGCTGGCACTAGCACAAACTTGGATTTTTTTTTTGCTGGGAATACATCAATTGCAGTCTAGTTAGGATTGCCATTGGCATTATCTTCTTATTTTGAATTTTCTAGAGTCGAAAGATTTGTGAATTTAAATAAGCTTCAGAAGTCAGGTGAGTTTTGGGCTAGACTCCTCTTTGCACACCTGTCAGGATTTTGCACCTGCTGCCGCTTCTCCCGCCCCATTGAATGCCTTCACCCGCCCCATTCTTCTTGATAATCCAGACTTGCTTTTTTTAAGGCAAAAGAAAGCCACCACCTCTTGAGGTACGCTTGTCGTGACAATGCATTCCTTCGGTTGGAGCTCTGCTTCTAATATGATTTTCATCTTATTATTGTTCCTTTCCTTCCTACAACCAGAAACTTCTTAAAGGAAGATCCCGTAGTAACTTTATCAGACTCTTCAGCCCCAAGCATAGGGCTTAACTTAGAGCGGTGCTCAGTAAATGCTTCTTTCATGAATAAACAGACTGAATCCAACCTATTCATTGTAGAAATGCAAAAATGAAGAACCAGCAAGTTAACATTGATTTTGAAGAGGAGCCCAGCTCTTCTATTAACTATATAGACTTTTTTTTTTTTTTAGGAGTTTGATTAATAGATAAAGGCAGATGATTTATGTCTGTTTTCATCTGAAAACAAAGCACTTGAACCTAATGAAACCAAGGACTCAGTTGAGGAAACTATAACTTAGGACCTGCCGTGCCATCGTGACCGTTCGGCTCCTGTCATGGAGTCATTGAGGCAGTGCCCAGGGAGTGGTAAGTGGAAGTTCACCTTCGTGCTGGCCCACACAGAATGTTTTCAAAGGGAATTAGGACATACAATGGAAAGCTTTCTATGTAAAGTCTGATTTTAAAACAAATAGACTAAATGAAATCTTGATGATTAGTTAAATCCCCAGAAAGCAGGGAAAACATTTTACTCATACAGAAAAATATGTAACTAAGGACAAATTTTTCCCCCCTCCTTCTTTCTCCAAACAAAGTACAGCTGCTAGAAATGCCAGGGGTGCCTAGGAAAGAGCCACCTCCACCCCCCAACCACTGGCTGAATGCTTGCATATTACCGAGTCCAGATAGCAGCTTCTCTCTGCCACCTTCAGCTCTCAGGCAAGGCGAGATGGAGACTCTAAATAGAACGCGAAGTCACAGAATTTTGTTTTTCTTGCAGAGTGCCAGTCAAACAACTGAGTTTTATGGAATTTCAAGACAACCATTCTCTATGTCCAAAGTAAAACATGGCCAAGGATGATAATAATGTTACGTTCTTCTAGAATAACAAAACGTTCATTAATCAGTTTATCTACCCTTAGCCTCCACCTGAGGGCATTCCTAGACTGTGAGCTCTCAGAGGGGAGACCCACGTCCCAATAAATCTTTGAACTCCTAGTACTTTGAATGGTCTGGAGTATTTATATCCTGAAAAATATTTGTCAAATGTGTTGAATGAACAACTGTGTAAACTTACCAGATTCAAAAATGTTTCCCACTTAACACCAAAGTAAAAAAACTTCCAAGTTTTTTCAACTTTTCAAAGTCAGCAGAAGCCCTTCTTGGATAGAAGTACCATATAGCGTTTCCTTTCAGCTCATCAGAAAAGAGGCATTATTAGAAGAGTTGTATATAAAGTAGAACAGCACTGCCATGTGACATATACACAGTAAAATGCCTCATGGGATCTTCATTCATGGCAAGTTTATTTTTAAAGGCTCCTTTGGTTGGCTGATAGCTTTTCTACTATCTCTTCTTATCTGGTCCCCTGAACATCTCATTTAGCTCAACTGAAATATTTATTGAGTGCCTGTTATGTGGCAAACTATACCAGGTCCTCAGAACACAAGAATGAAATGAGACATGCTCTTTGTGCTTCAGAGACTTGCTTTACAGATCCCTGTCCCATGTCCTCTTTCTAGCAAATCTATTAGGCCCCAAACTCTCTGCAGCTATGAAAGAAGGGTAAAAAGTCTTTATTAACTTCTTTTGAAGTCCACTCCAGAGGAAAAACTGCCAAAAAGACAGGAATATACCTTCCAAAGTGAGAGAAGCTTGCCATTGTATAAATTAATAAACCATTTGTCCACAGAAAGACCCACTAAAAATGTCAGATGAGACCAGGACTTACACTTTAATCAATCCAAGATTTCAGATGCTGGTTATAAGGTACTCAAAACTTTAGGGACATGAGCTTGGACGAGTGTGTCTCAAACATGTGTCAGAATCACTTTGATGGCTTATTAAAATAGAGATTTCTCTGTCCCATCTCCTGAGTTTAATTCAGGTGGTCTTGGGTGGGCTGGAAAATCCCCAACGAGGTCCCTGTTGAGCTGAAACTGCTTATCCAGAGACCATATTTTAGAATAATTAACTTCAAGAAATTACTATAAAAAGGTGCAACTCTGCTCCATTCAGCCACCAAGGCCAGGAAAGAAATAGTGACTTCTTGAATGTGGATTTGGGATATCACAGATTGTATTACAAGAGGACTACCACCTCCCTATGTTTACATTGCTGCTGAAATTATATCCTTTGTGTTATAAACAATTGCACATGAGCAACAGTTTAGGTATGTATAAGGCTTGTGAGAAGCTAGAGAGAGATAACCTTTTAAGATTTAAGAATATTTCATTTATATAGAGCTTCTAAACTTTTAATGAATTTTCACATTCATTTTTTTTCAATTGAGTTTTACCATCTTTCTGTGAGGCTGGCACAGTAAGTATGACTTAATCATTTGTTAGATGAAGAAACTGAGCCTAGCTACATTAGATATCTTTATCAATTAGCAATTCAGCCAAGATTACCCACTAGATCTCTTAACTCAGACTCAGATAATAGAAAAATTAAAATACCAGGAATCTCTTCTTTACTTGAAAACCATTTTCCTTAACCCATGCCTAAGTATAGCAGTTACACTTAATTCAAATAGTCTTTTGCTTAATAACATGCAATATTTTAATTTTAAAATGTTCTTTGAAAGAAAAGCAAATGAGATCATGCTGGGTCTCAGTTGTTTTAATGGTAAAATTGGAGGATTGGACAAAAGATCTTGTATTTCTACAATTATTAGATGCATTTATTTTATAAAAGGAATATTTAATAGAATTCAATCAGTAAAGTAAGAAGTCCTTGCTGAAGATGGTAACACAGTAGTCCAAAAATTTTTGTTCAAAATTTGTCCAAAATGTTTATTCATAGTGTGCCCAAATAAAATCTAGGCACTGCATTTACTGTGGTCCTGTCACCAAGAAATGATGGTCTTAAAGGTAGGTCCATCATTGAAGGAGCCAGTAAACACCCCATGCTCAATTGGCTCTATGATTTATATGCATAGGTGTTTTAAATAAATAGAGGCATCTATGGCTTTAAACATACCATCCCTGAAAAGTATGGGTTTTTTTTTTTTTTACATTTGTTCTTATTTCAGTTCGATTTGCCAACATATAGTGTAACACCCATTGCTCATGCCCATCACCCAGTTCCCTGAAAAGTGTGTTACCGAAAGTACTGCTTCAGGTACCACCAACATGGTAGGACACAGCACTACTAGCATGTGAATAGACTAGCAACTTTACGCATTTCCAAATATATTCCATATATGAGTGCTCTTCAGTTACATTGTCTTCATTTACTATCCAAAGTAGATATTATCCTGGTATACTTGTGTCACTTGATTAATACTATGTCAGTGTTTCCATTACATAATTCTATGTTCATGGGTTCGTAACATAATCATAACAGTGCACTCTGAATTGAAATCTGGCATAGGCAAGTTCAAGCTGAGACTATTTGTGATGATGCCAAATTTATTTCCACTACTCCCACCAAAATCAAGTTATTAAGATACTGATTACTAGGATATACAAATTGAATAAATGGGAAAACCATCCAAATTTGGGGAGAAAAGTCTTGATGTTGTTGAAAAAAAATTCTGAGCAGTGAATAGAAAGTATATGCAAAGTTGCTCAATAATTTTCACTAGGCTTTTTGTTTTTTGATAGGCATGATTTTTGTTATGTCTAATAAATACAACACACATTGGTGATTATATAAGGGATTTGATAGGTGTCTTGCATGTGTCTTTCATCAAGATATTAGTGGTGATGAAACATAAAGTGATGTGTATGGTCTCCAGTGAATTTTTCCACAAATAAAGCAGCTTTTCTGTTAAAAGCATAACACTAGTTGTGAAATAATGAATATTAACCCTTTGGAAGAAAATAAAGAAAGAGAATTCATACAGAAACAGACAAAATGGAAATTTAACGACAGTGAGACTCTACAATTCCATCCAGAGAAGTTTAAAACATGAAAGCAGGAAGGTGGTACAGTGGCAAGTGAACCCGAGCCCAAAAAGTAACAGTGTAAAAAAACATCCTGAGATAGGTACTAATCGGGAAATGAGAAATGAGACAGTTTTCGGTTGTGATATTTACTTGAATTTTGTATATCATCCTTTTCTGAGAAATTAAGAAGGCTCTTAACCAGTGGTTCCCCAACTAGATGTCTTAGAACCACAATTCTGTGAAATGCTCACTCAGGGAGTAAATGATCCACTCTTAAGGGGACTCACTAGCATTTAATGGCCCCAAAAGTTCCCACAGCAAGTAAAAATTATATTTTTTTCCAAACCTATTTGACCACAAGACCCAATTTTATGTAATGCCTATTAACATCTTCCAAAGACCCCTTTTTACAAAATTTCCTTCTAGAAAATTAAACTAGACTATTAGAAATAATAGGTTTTGAGATGAGTGGAGTATGTTTGAAAAATTGTCTGGTAAATACATCATGACAACCAATTCTTCTTGCCTATAAGGGGGTTGAACTTGCTTTCCTTAAAGCCTCTTCTAAATACAAACTTGCATAATTCCAAAATGCTGAGAATAGATTAGACATTCATGTCCTTATTTAATTTTTAGAGATATCTAAACTGGGTCAGTCAAATGCTTATAAACTTCCACTGCTTAGATAAAATGTATGTAACCCTCTTGATATATTCTTAATTATATATATATATATATATTTTTTTTAATGTAGAACTATTTCCTGAGTGAATTATCCACTTAGGGGATTTTTTTTTTTCATTGACCCTCGCGGTCTCTTGGTCTCTTTGAGTGTGTCTAACTATACTAAAATGCTAGATTTAAATAATTTTTTCATGTAACTCATTCTCTTCCTCTTTTCCATTAGTATGGATAATCAAGAATTCATGGTTGGCATTATGGATTTTGAAATGTCAGAGATTGTAAATCTCTCTTGACTATTACAGTAAAAACTTCATTGGGAGCTATCATGTATTCAAAGCAGTGTGTAATTCAAAGCAGTTGCACATCCAGCTCTGCTTCTCTAGATGTACTACCATCCTTTGAATGAAAACATTAGATAACCTGAGTACTCTTTAATTTCAAGCCTAGCTTCTAGGTGCCAAAAATTTTAAGATAACTATGTTTTAATAAAGTTATTACATTTTCTTGCCATTAAACCCATCAAAAACGATGTTCACTCACAGGCCCATGTATTTCACAGGAATGCTTATTCTATCCTATTAGAATGCTCATTCTGCCCTTAACTTTATCTCTCCCAAAGCCTTATCATTTAGCCTTGTACTTCAGAAACACATCAAATGGAAATACTTTATTTTTAAAGAGTTTTGGTCATGGTAGGAGAAAGACTCTTCCCTTTCTTATTGAAGGATGATATTCACTTTTGGGTCCCGATTACCTCGGTTTTGTCTTACCTATGAAGTTTGTGTGATTTTTTTTTTTAAAGGTGACAAATATTCACTGAAATACAATCTTTTTGTAGTTATATGTCATAAATTAAAATAATGATACTTTCCTAGTAAGAACATGTGTGCTTTAATCACTTTCCTAAAGAAGTTAAATTTATGGGTAAGAAAAATAAGAGTGACTATGGGAATGATGAGAAACTAATGAACACAAAATATGTATCTTAAAGGATCAAGCCAGGAGAAAACCTCATGTAAAATACTCTTCTTTTATTACACAGTAGCCAGGAACAACTTAAACTGAGATCAAAATAAAAGCTGATTTCATATGCCTCTTGCCTTCCTTCAAAGATGGTATATTTTTATAAAGCTAAACTTCTCTGTCACCAATAGTTTTGTAAATTACCTTTTACAAAGGGAAAGATAAAACCTATCTTTATGTAAACCTTTACACATCACAAAAAGACTCACGAGCGTTCCAAACTTACGGTTTTGGCACGCCGACTGCATAGCATTGAGGGAGGAGAAAAAGGGGTTAGCAGAGAGTGTATTTAGGACGAATGCCACCCACCATCAAGTAATGATTTAAGTAGAAAGTAATCAGAGGGATACCACAGCAGCTAAATTTCAACCAAAGATATTCTAGATTTAGAACAATAAATAATTTTAATCAGGTATGTTCCAAGGAGCAAATAGTGCTCTAAGGCTATAACTCAGCCTGAATAAGCACTTGGAAAGTCTGCGGGATCAGCAGCCACTGCATATATACAGCACACCACCTGACCCTCCACTAAAATCTGTAACATCGCTGCTACAGAGAAGCCTATATGTTGTGAAACCTAAACACCAGGGACCAGAAAACATATCTGATTTATTAAAGCAGACTGCATCTTTCACTTACATAGGAACATATGTCACGAGACAAAGCCTTAGCACCTTCATGAAGTCGTGCCTTCTTAGAGCCAGAACTGCCTTATAATAAGGTCTTTTTAGTGTGTTAGTAACTAAACACTCTTGGAAAAGGTCCAACATGAACCACCTCTCCAGGAGCCTCCGTCGATGCAGTAACATGACACTTAAGCTTTCACAAAAACCAGTGTCTACGTTTGATGAATAAGTCATTAAGACGGTCTCTAGGATGCTAAAGGGATTACTTTTCTTATCAGGGCACACAGCCTTGTATATATGCTTCAAACTGCAATTCATCATTTCAAAGGAACTTCTGGCCTCCCTATCAGAGTTTATTATTTGCTGGTGTAAGACCAGTAAGACTGGTAAGGGATGCTAGAAAGTATAATGCCCAGAATGAGCTGAAGCCCAAACGTACATGGGGCCTGCCTTATGCAAATCCTTATCCATCTCCAATGCATGGTTCACTCAGCCTAAAAGAAACAAACAACCAGGCAATTGGGTGTGAGTGAAGCAAACTCACATTCCACCTCCCAATCTTATGATTCATGCTAAAAATGAAACTTGTTGATACCAAAAAAAGCTATTCATCTCTCGGGTGCTTTAGCTACTCCCAGAGAACACCAGGAAGAAAATGACTATCAAGCTAAGAGTGACTTGGGGACCTTCATTACTGCCACCTGCCTTGCCCACCCAACTTCTTCCCGATTCCTGCTGCTCCCACACTGTTCCTTCATTGAGCCCTGCCCTCAGAGTTGCACTGAACTAAACAGGGCATTGACTGGAGTGGTCAGCTGCCAGGACGGCCTCCTCAAGTGGCTGGCATACTGTGGATAACCCAGAGCAGAGGGCAGCCCCTTACAGATTACACTCACGGTTTTAAGGACAAAGTAAAATCTGATTCAGGTCAGATTCTAGTGAAAGACTTCTGCATTAGAAAGCATAACTCACATTTATTGTAAATGTCATCATGCCTAGGAGCTCTAGAGTGTATTTACAGTGTCAACCTAGGGCTTTCCTTGATGGATGCTTTGGTTTTCCTTTTTTCCAGGAGTCCTACGTATCAAAGCTTTGGGAAATTTCTTTCTAGTGATTCTGACAGAAGTGATAGAGCATGAGTCAAGGCCTCCTTACTTGAAGATTCTTGGCTATTTTTCAACGGTTCGCTGAAGATAGGCTTTGCAGTTACATTTCCCTTTATCATGAATGTAGTGAACAAAAAAGCCTGATGCGTCTTCAAAGCATATAAACCGAGTCAGTGTCCAGGAAACTTTGCCTCAGGCTGTTAGCACAAGGGAGGCAGGCTGTTAGCCTAAGTTCTGCGCTCGCCACAGGGGGCAGGGAAACCTTGTGAAGCCGGGGCTTTCAGTCTGCAGGGATCTGTGTGTTGAAAAATGGGATGAGCAGATTTCCACCCGCAGACTCCAAGAGGTGTTTACACCCCCACCTCTCAACCCCTCCCAGGTTGGAATAGGTACAACCTCTATTTGTCCAGATGGGTTTTAAGGAATGGAAACACCCGACCACCTGGTTTAGTTTGTGTGTTTGCCACCAGGCGACTGACTATCTAATAGAGAGCGTCAGCTGCAGTACCGCGGAGCGCGCGGCCTAAGAGCGGTGCGAGGTCTGGAGAAGCCACCGTCTAGGAGGCGAGGGGAAGGCGCCTCGTTCGAGCGTGACTTTCCTCCCTGGTGCCTCGGAGTTGGCATAAAATGACATCTGCCTTTCGGTAAACACGGCTAGAGCCCAGTCCGAGGGAATTTCCGCTGGCTGGCTTAGGGGCCCTCGGCACGAGGTGCCCCGGGGGTGCTCCAGACGCCCAGGGCAGGAAGGCGCTGCCGGCAGGGGGTAGCCCTCCCCCCTTGCAAGCAGTTCCCGCAGCCTCACCTGACCCGCTCGGTTGCTCGGCCCCTTACTTCTCTCCAGATCCCCCTCTCAATTCGGGCTTTAAAACTGGGATTACTCGCTGGCGCGAAGCGGGGTGTGGCGGAACCGAGGGGGCTCGGCGGGCAACTGCACCGGGCGTCTCTAGGTAGCGTCCGGGAGCAGAGGGCGGCGGGGAAGCTGGGGAGGGGGTGCCCCGGAGACACCTGCGGCGCGAGCGCGGCAAGGGGGCGTCTCGGCACTCACCTGCCGCTCCGCCTCGGAAGCTGCGGACCGTGTTGCCTTCGCGCAGGGGCTGGGGGCGCGCGGGCTGCGAGCCCCGCTCCGAGGGCCCCCGCGCGCGGTCCGCCTCGGCCCCGCCGCCGCCGCTGTACCTGTCGTAGAGCCGCAGCATGTGCTCCGACACCTTGTCGAGCGGCCGCAGCACCGGGCCCGAGCCACCACCTGCCGTGCGGTCTCCTGACCCAGCGCCGCGGAGCCGCGGGAGACTCGGCTGCGGCCCCTCCGCCCGCGCCAGGCTCCCGCAGAAGCAGCCCAGCCACAGCCAGAGCAGCCCGCGCGCCCCAGCCATAGCCGGGGCTCCCCGCCAGGCGGGCTGGGGGACAGGCGCTCCGAGGCCGCGAGGGGCCCGCGACACAGCCGGGGGCTGAATTTCAAATTCGCGGCGGCGAGCTGGGGCGGGACGCGGAGGGCGGCAGGTGGGCCCCTCCCGGCGGCCGCGCGGGCCTCACCCGCCCAGGGCGCTGCGGGCGCCGTCCTCACTGGGGCGCCGAGGAAGAGCTTAAGTGGAGGCGCGTGCGGCCCGGGCGTCTTCAGGGTCTGATCCTGTGCTCCTTCTCCTCGTTATGTCCCAGGACACCCGGCCGAGACCGGCGCCGGCCGCTGGGGAAGGGCACGAGCTGCGTCGGGCGCAGCGCCGGGGTCTGGGTGCGCGCAGCGGCCCGGAGGGCGCTCGCCGCTTGCCTGTTCCAGGGATTGGAGCAGCAGCGGGGCGGCAGGTCCGAGGAGTTTTGAGTGTGTGTGTGTGCGTGTGTGTGCGTGTGTGTGTGTGTGTGTGAGAGAGAGAGAGAGAGAGAGAGAGGGAGGGAGAGAGAGAGAGAGAGAGAGACCACTCGTTCCTCGGCCGCTCTGCGCAGTCCGCGGCCAGGCTCGCTCGCCCTGGCCCTCGCAGGCAGCCTGGACCCTGCTGGAGCCCGGAGAGGAGCGGAGGGGGAAGTAGCCCGCGAACCAGCAGGGGGAGAGAGAGAAGAGGAAGTAGGGGTGGGGTGGCTGGGAGAGGAGGGGGAAAAGGAGAAGATCCAGGAAGAAAGGGTAGAAGGCACAGGGTGTTTTTTGATCGCTCCAAGAATATTGATTGTGCCCAGGCCTTCAAGAGGGCAGAGGAAAATAAACTTCCTCCTAGTTTCTTTCTCCTCTGATACCAAACAAAATCAAGGTGTGAGCACCAGCCTTGCGTGCTTCCTTTCCGGAGCCTCTCCTTATCAAGCTGTGCACCCTGCACCTGTGCCTGGGTGCCACCCCTCCTGTCTCTCTGAGGGCTCACCCATCACAGCTCCTCCTCTGCCACATCTTCACTTCACATCTCCCCCCAGGAGAAAAATAGGTGTGAGTCAATCCTCCTTAAGGACGGATAAACAAGCAAACGTGCCACAACACCCACTCCACCACTTCATTCCCCTTCAGGGGTTTCTCTGTAGGACGGTGGCTAGGGATGAAACAACCACTTCTGGAACATCCAGGAATCCAGAGCAAGCGCTTAGGGTTTCTAATTCTGAGATCTGTGCTCATTCTTTTTTTGGCTGTAAAGTGGAGGTCAGACTCTTAGTTAACATTTACCCCACACTCCCCAGGCCCTAAACACTCATTATGCTTTATGTTTCACCTGTATTTTTTTTTAAAGCAATCTCTACCCCCAAGGTGGAGCTCGAACCTACAACCCTGAAGCCAAGACCCGCAAACTCTACCAATCTAGCCAGCCAGGTGCCCCTCACCTGTATTATCTTTAAAGAATTTTCACAAGGAAGCTCTTTTTACAGATGAGGAAACTGAGGGGGAGAAAAGGACACTCCTAGGTGACACAGCTGATCTCCAAACTCAGAAAAGTCTGACTCCTGGCCCCTACTCACCACACTATTACTAATGAAGTTAGCACTTAAACTGACTTCTCAATATGACAGTTATGGAAATGTTCTTAGCAGGGAGCACAGCCTGGTGCAGTAAGGCCCTTAGTGAACATCTGTCGTGCTATCTGTCCCCTCCTTGGGAGCAGAGTGGGGGCTTACCAAAAGGAAGATAGGCTCCCAGATCACAGTGGGTTTCCGAATCCCACTTTTTTCTTTGAAGGAGAATAAGGACATGTCTCTTTTAGAGTTTTGTTTGGATGGAACTGGAAAGCAGTGCTGAAGTGATAGGCGCCCTGACTAGCCTTTAACAGGAGCTCAATCCCTTTTTATCCCAAATTTATCCCAAAGGCAGACTGCATTCTCCCCCACTCTGTCACTTCTCAGCCCCTTGTGGTCTGCATTTTGCCCCCAGCCACCCCTAGAACTGTTCTGCAGATAATAATGCATACTCCAAGGGTGGTTGTGTGGATTGTGGGGATCATGTGTGTGATCTTTCCTTGGCATCAAGAGCATAGTAGCTTTTGCGATTAATAATGAAGACCCAATTGCAAATTTCAATAGACCCTGGAAAGTCTCTCCTGATTTTTCCCTGTGAGTCTTTGGTTCTTTCCTTCTCCTTTCTGCTTTAAGTTCTATGAGCTGCCTCCACTTTCCAGGTCTGCCTCCAATGTTCCTTACATCTTTATACTTAGCCCCAGAAGATGCCAAACTGAGAAGAAAAATCCTCTGCTTCAGTGGTCACCTCTGACCTTTCAAGTTATGCGGTCCTGGGTCTCTACCAGCCCCCCTCTGCATTGCCAAAATTTCACCCGTCTCCTCTCTGTAGCCATCCCTAAGGCTTCTCTTCCTTCAGCCCTAGTGTATAACTCTATGGCAACCTTTGCCACCTGCATTCAACATAATTCTTCATCTGTAGAAGCTGTAGGTGGTGGGGTTGACCTCATGTCTTCAATGCCTACCTTCACTTCACTTCTTCCCAGATTTATATACTTCACCCCTTTTTTGAAGATTTATTTATTTATTTGAGAGATAGTGCAGGTGAGGAGGTGGGAGGGGCAGAGGGAGAGGAGAAAGAATCTTCAAGTAGGCTCCCCACCAAGCATGAAGCACCATGCAGGGTTCAATTAACCCTGAGGCCATGACCTGAGCTGACATCAAGAGGCAAACGCTTACCCACGGAGTTACCCAGATGCCCCATGTACTGTCCCTTTCTTGTGCTTCCATTTTTTTTATTTGAGCCATAAGTGCAAAATAATAATTCCTGTCTCACAAGGTTGTTGTAGAGAATCATTGAGCAGTCAGTGTCAGGAGATTAAGACAGTGCCTACCACATAGCAGATGCTTAAGAAGTGTCAGCTATGAGCTAAGATAATTGCTTGTATATTTTTATGTAAAGCAGCAGTCAAGCTGTGTCCAGCTTTATATTCCAGGGACTAGCCATCACATTCAGAATAGACAAAGTAACAAGGAGAGGATTAGCAGGTAGAATAATCCCTAGCTGAGATACTCAGCTGTAAGAGCAAGGCTGGAAAGGAAAGTGTAGATGAAAGCCAGCAAACTGAAGAATCCTGGTGGAGGCCAAGTCCTGGACCCAAAGAGGTTCATTTGCAATGAGCCTACACCCAAGAAGATGGAGCAAGGGATGAAACAGGTGGAGGCAGCAGTATCATGTCCAGGAATGCCAAATAAATGGCACCCATGCCAGACACTCTGAGTGACCTCCTAGGGAACTGAGACCAAATAGAAATGGAATTAATAGTTCCTTCATTAGAACATCTGGAGATGCCATCTTGTGGTACTTCAGTACCACAGCGTTTCTTTTGTCAAAGGCCATAGAAGCTTAGATCTGGATGGATTAACTAGTCTCCAAATGCTGGCATCTTTAGATGCCTTCCTCTCCAAGGAAGAAATTATAGGACTTGTAATTCTGGCTGGGCATCTGGCTTACTTGATGTATGGAGGATTTAGAGCTATTCAGAAAGAGGAACTTCAGAATTGAATATGATTGTGGTACAAGTGCCTGTGTCTGATTTCTTCTTGAGCCTGGTTAATTTAAATTTGCTTTATATTTTAATAACAGGAATTTCCTCTTTTATGCTAGAGAATAAGTGTTACCATTGCAGCCTACCAGTGAATCAGAGGACATTTATATCAGTCTCTTTTCCTAAAAGGAAGGAAAGTTAAAGACATTTTCATAAAGCAAACACCAATTTAGAATTTTAGTGGATTCTTTTGAATTGAGCTCTACTTTTCACCACAAAATCCTGCCTGTGTATTTTTGTGTATTAAGCATGCCTTTATTAGATCCCTTAAGCACGGTATACCTTTATTTCCAAAAAACTCCATCAAATTATTATTGAGGATGTATGTAAGGCTGCATTAGCAGTTGTGGGGAGAATATGCGAGGAGAATGTGTCTTAGACTGGGAGGAGTTTCCCCTCTAGTAGGTAAGCCAAAGAAACCCACACAGGACAGTGAACAAATAGTGGGAGATGGATTAATTCAGTGTCCACCCATATTTTGGAGACTAGGTCACAATTTGCTGTGTCAGTAATAGGAGGAGATCAGTGGGAGATGCAGCAGCCAGGGAAAATTTCCTGGAAAAGGTAAGGCTTCATTTAGCCTTGAAAAATGGGTAACATTTTAGAGCCAAACATGAAGGACTTGTAAGTTAGGAAAGAATAGCAGTAGGAGAGAAGCTGCAGAAGTGGGCATGAGCTGGCTGTGTTACTAAGGCTGAGTCCTGTGGGACAAAGGCTGATCTGACTTTATGGAGTATTTATGCAGGAGAGCACAGGAAAAATAGAGATGGGATGCAGGGTGGAATGAGTTTATGGAGGACCTGGAATGCTAGATCAGGGGCAAGGAGGCAACCCTAGAAAGTTTTTGAGAATAGAAGGTTGTCTCATGGCCAAAACTTTCCAAAAATGGTCTGGAAAGTTTTAGTAATGAATAAATTTCCTGCCTCCAGAAATATATACACATAAGGTGGATGACAAAGTAAAGATAGTTTAAGGTTGATTCAAAAGCAGCAGGCTGATTGAAGATATCTATTATTTTTTTAGGATTGTATTCATTTATTCATGAAAGACACAGGGAGAGAGGCAGAGACACAAGCAGAGGGAGAAGCTCAGGACGCAATCCCAGGACCCCAGATCACAACCTAAGCCAAAGGCAGACGCTCAACCACTGAGCCACCCTGGTGTCCCCTGATTGAAGATATTTAATACTTTATGAGTTGCAAACTTATCTGGGGCAATAAAACATGTATCTATTTGTATATACCTGAATCACAGTGACTTAAACACATAGGGGCTTATTTTTCCTCCTGTTGTAGGAAGTCTGCAGTTAAGGAGCTGTTGGTATCTGTTCAGGGCTTGATGAATGTCATTATTAGTGTTTATGGGACTCATTTATCATTTCTCTACTTTTTGCTGCCTTAAGGTCACAAGATGCCTTTTGCAACTTCAGCCATCAAGTGCTTTCTCAAGGGAGAAAGGAGAAGGAGAGGGGAGGCACCGGCTATATCTGTTCCTTTTCACTGGGAAAGCGAAACCTCTCTCAGAGCCCTGGCAGGTATCTCTTTTTTCTCACTGGTCAAAATTTTGTCACATTGGTCACCCCCTGCAAGGGGGACTGGGAAATCAAGAGTCTTGTCTGGGCCTCGGCACACTGCCATTGCAAGAGGAATTGGAGTTCAGTTGTCAAGGAAGAAGGAGCAGTGAAAATGTAAAGTCACTAACGGGGTCTTGTATAAGGACCCTCCAACGTGAACAGTGAATGAATCTTCAACCCATGTATGGGTTATTTTCTGTTCTACTTGTGAACTTGCTTAGCTTTTCTCCAGTTCCCAACCAAAAACACATCAAAACTCTCTTCCTTATCTAGCTCACAAACATCGATCACTTTCCTTTCTTTGATCTTTGAACTACTTCAAAAAGTTCACTTGACATTTCACTTTCTCACTACCTCCAAATCACATCACTTCATTTTATTTCTAACCATCTGTAATCTGATCTTTGTACTCGTACTGTTCTTGTGTTAGGCGCTACACTTCTAATCACCAAACTAACAGCTCCCCACCACTGAGTCTTCAGCCTTATTTATCTTGAAGGCTTTGACACTATTTACCACCCACTTTTGGGATCTCTCTTCCTTTTTATCTTATGTGTGTGGCACTATTCTGGATCCTTCCTATCTTTTTGATTATTCCTATCTTTGTTTCATTCACTCAGCAAATATGCAGTGTCTGTTGTGTTCTTGACACTTGATTTGGTGTTGAGAATGCAAAGATGCAATAAAAATGGCCCCTGTCTTCTGAAAACTTAGTCTACTGGGGAGATAAGAATATTGCCACTTAAGAAACCTTAAGATAATGTTGAATGGCTGCGTAAGGCAGGAAGTGCTACAAGGAGGAGATGATGCTTGAACTGAGATTTGAAAGTTAAGTAGGTGGTTTTCCAGGATTATTTCAGATAGAATATTCCAGGCAGAGGAAGTTTCAAGAGCACAGAAGTGAGAGAGGCCTTTCCTCTGAGATCTTCATCCAACTTTATACCAATAGTTTTCTCCAGTAATTTCCTCAGTTAACTCATTGTAGCTGTGCATTTTTATTTATTTATTAGGAACTCCAAAATGACTTTCCTAACCTAAGCTTCTCTATAGAATTTCAGAATCCCATTTTAAAAAAAGATTTATTTATTTATTTATTTATTTAGAGAGAGAGAGAAGAGAGATAAGCAGACTCCCCATTGAGCATGGAGCCTAATGTGCAGCTCGATCTCATGACACCGAGATCATGACCCCAATTGATATCAAGAGTCAGGTGCTTAACTGACTGGGCCACCCAGGTGCCCCAGGCTCCCATTTTTTAATAAACTTGTGGATATGCTGTTGGCATCACACAAATTCTGTGCATCTTAAATGAAAATGGTCATCCTTCACCATCTTATTCTTGGTTTCCATTCTTCTATAAATGGCACCATTATCCTTTCAGCCATCCAGGTTCCCTGTCTCAGACTCACATTCCCCTCTCTTCCTCTCTCTGACCACTAGAGCATCACTAAGTCACACAGAGGCTACCTCTTTGATCTCTCTTCCACCTGTCCTCTTTATTTTTACTGCAACCTCTTTCATTAAGTTGCTAGTTTATTCTAACCTAAACTCCCAAATGGTTCTCCATTCATCCTCACTCCAGCTGTATTTGATTTCTATTGCTGTATAACAAGTTACTACAAACTTAGGAGCTTAAACCTACACCCTCACAGGTCCTCCAATCAGAAGTTCAGGTGGGCTCATCTGGCGTCTCTGCTCAGGGTCTCTCATTCAAGGTGTTGGCTAGGTGGTGTTTCTATTGGAAAGCTCTGAGTAAGAATTCTCTTCCAAGCTCATTCACTGTTGGCAGAATCCAGTTCGTTACAGTTTCAGGATTGAGGGCTCATCGTCTTGCTGGTTATTATTAGCAGGGCTTGTCATTAGCTTCCAGAGGCCACCTGTCATTTCTGCCATGTGGTTGCCTTCATCTCCAAGCTACCAGTGGAAAGCGTCTTACATGTTAAATACAGTATTTCTAATTTCTTTCTTCAAAAAAGGATCCCATTCTTTTTAAAGATTTTTTTTTTAATCTCGTGAGAGACAGAGAGAGAGAGGCAGAGACAGAGGGAGAAGCAGGCTCCTTGCAAGGAGCCTTATGCGGAACTTATCCTATATGTTCCAGCCATACTAGATGGTCCTTTTCTGCTTTTCTCTCTTGTTGTTTTCATATGCCTGGTTTGTGCTCTTCAAGACCCATCTGAAGATGCTACCTTCTCCATGGAGTGATTCCTAATCAGTCCAAGGACTTGTGAGCTCTTACTCCTCTAAATATTCATAGCATTTAGGACCTCTTCTAGCACTTAAGAGATTCTGTATGTTGCTATTGTTTGCTCTTATTAAGAAATGGCTGCCTCTCTAATAAAACCCAGCTCCCCCAGGGTTGGCAGTAATGGGAGAACATCCACCTGGGAAGAAAGGCTGGACCTCTTGTCACACTCTCCATCCCCAGAGATTTTCCAACTGTCGGATCCTTCTCTGGCTGATTCTGATTTTTATCATTGTGCTGCACTAAAGGATTCTGTTACTCCTCTCTCACTTGGGCTAAGTTTTCTCATATAGCTCATCCTTAATTGTTGATTTTTGTCACATAGCTGAGGCAAGCCTAGAACTTGTGAACAACACTTAAAGGTTCATGGAAACAAAGACAAGGAAATCAACACACAACTCCATAACCTGGCTTACACAATGTTTTTGTTCTTGATTTTCTGCTTTTTAGGTCTTTTTTTCCCCCCTGGTTCTTGTTCTATCATTATTTTGCAATATATATATATATATATATATTTACCGAACATCCATTATGTAGAAGTTCTTCCAGGGGCTAGAGATGAAACTGGGAACTAAATGAATGTTCGTCTTTTTAAAGAAAAATCTAGGGTCAAGACAATAAGACCCAGAGAGGCAGAGGCAGGTGTTTTTTTTTTTCTTCTTCTCTCATTTGATCATAAATATTCATTGAGTATACATCATAAGCCATATACTATTCTAGAAGCTGGAGATATAGCCATACAAAAGACTCCCTACCCTCATGGAGTTTATATTCCAAGGGAAATGGACAGTAAACCTAAACAAAAAAAAAGTACAAGAATTTCAAAGGATTACCAAGTAATAGGATCAAGAATGGTGTGGATATGGGAAAGGGAATATTGGCAGGGGTGATGTTTCAGGATGGTGAGGTGGTCAAGAGAGGCCTCTCTGAGGACCCAGCATTTGAAATGAGACCTGGGTGATGGCAAAGTCAGCCTTAAGAAGGTCTGGAAGAAAAATGTTTCAGACCCTAGGAAAAAATTGGAATGGAGAGCCTGCTGAGCACTGTCCAGTGATGGAAAACAACTAGTCACTCAGAGAGTTTCACCCAAAGGCTTGGCCCTGTTCTCTATCCTAAATAAGAAAATCAGACAAAGGACACCAGGGTGGCTCAGTGGTTAAGCATCTGCCTTTGGCTCTGGGTGTGATCACAGGGTCCTGGCATTGAGTCCTGCATATGGCTCCCTGCAGGGAGCCTGCTTCTCTCTCTGCCTATGTCTCCGCCTCTCTCTCTGTGTCTCTCATGAATAAATAAATAAAATCTTAAAGAAAAGAAAATCAGACATGAATCTAAGGCACAAATTTGGGATTAGGAAGAGGTGGAAATAACATTATATCGATCTTACTTCTTATTGGATGCAAGAACCTTGAAGGCAGAGACAGTCATTCATCTCTTACTCCCATTGCCTTCCCCTAATATCGCTATACCTTGTTATGTGTTTAACCAGTATTTATGGAGCTGAGTCCAACTGAATAGTGACAAGCTAAGAGGTGTTATGTCAAATATCTCCCACCAGCAAATTTGTTGTCCTATATAAATATACAGAATACAAAATATTTCTGTCTTCCTATTTAGTTTTAGCCTTTGATTATTCTTTTTTTCTGCATTAATTTTAACCATTTTTCAACTATGACATTTATTAAAACTTTAAAGATGTTAAAATTAAAGATGATTAAACAGATATAGTAAGGAATAAGAATTAGTCAACTCCTTGAGGGTAGTAACTATATTTTTGTATTTTTATGTTACCCGTAATCATAACAAACAAAACCAAAATTAGTATATTGGGATATATCTTGTCAGTCTCCCTGTTTCTATGCCTAGAGCATAGAAGATCTCCATGTGTTAATTGTATCTTTATAATCATATAATGTTTTGACCTTTCCTGTTTAATTAGAAAGGAATTATATTGTGAGGTGACTGTATTCCTTTTTTATGCTGTTTTATATTCTGTGTCATGATTAACATATCAGAATAACACACAAAGATTATATAATTAATTGACATGCCTAGTCCTATTTCTCCTTGTATTATTCAACTCCACCTATACTGAAAATTTTCTACTGATAATGGTGCTGTGAGAATTTACCACGACACCAACCCACAGCCACCCTGAAAAATGAATAGGATTTTACTTATAATAACTGCTGTCTTTCTCCTTGGTAGAATGTTTTCTGTCATGCTTGCAATCACAGCATGAGAAATTTTACAAGCCCACCTTGAAGGTTGTTCTTTCACTGGCTATTGGTTTAGTCTTTGTGATTTTGATAGTTGGAGTGTCTCATTTTTTTAAAGTAGCTTCTATATCCAGTGTGGAGGCCAAAGCAGGGCTTGAAATCATGACCCTGAGATCAAGGACTAAGCTGAGATCAAGAGTCAGATGCCCTGGAACGCCTGGGTGGCTCAGTCAGTTAAGCATCTGCCTTCAGCTCAGGTCATGATCACAGAGTCCTGGGATCGAGCCCCATGTTGGGTGCTCTGCTCAGCAAGGAGTCTGCTTCTCCCTCTCCCTCTGTGCTCTCTCATTCTCTCTCAAGCAAATAAATACTTTTTTTTTTTTAAAGAGCCAGACACACAGCTGACTGAGCCACCCAAGGGTCCCTAAGTTGGGTTCTAAAAGCATAACACTTAAATTACTTTGTGACCAAGCAATGGTGCCATACACAATTCCATGAACACTTCCCTTCCTATTTCCATACATTTTCCCAGGTAATCGTGTCTCTAGGCTACCATAGCTGGCAATGCTGAAATACGCGTGGCTCTCTCTCTCTCCTCTCTCTATCTTCTACTCTCTAGCTCAAACCCCTCTCCACCTTCTCCCATTTTCCTTTTGTCCTTCTTCCTTGCCACCAACACTTCCCCTAAATACAGCCCAGGAGATAGTTGGCAATGAGACTATGGATGGAAGAGGTTACTGAGCCTCCAGTCACCTGGAGCTGAAAGGCAGTGGCAGGAGGCGATCTCATTTGTCACCTATGCAACCCAGGGACCCAATGATTGTCACGCTTGTAAGCATCTGCCTTTTCATCCTGCAGACTTCCAGGCATAGCTGCTCATGGCATAGCTGTGGCCCATGTGAAACTTTCACAGGATCAATTAAAGTTGTTTAGGTATGGTGATGAATGCAGAAATGATAAATATCACCACTGGGAACTAATTTTATTCTTTACTTTTGCTTCAGGATTTCCAGGTGTTTTTCTGGCATTTCTTCCTTGAGGGAAGTCATTTTAAACTGCCCCTGGATATCTGCCCACAGAAAAGCAAACAGCTCTCCTTGACCACAAATGATCACCAACAACAACTCCTCCACCCTGTTTTTCAATTTTTGAACTCTAGGGTAAATTCTTGCCTTATAAAATTAAGATCTTGATAGCTTTGGCAGGGAGCCAGGTCCTGCAAACCAATTCTTTTACTGGGCAATGAAGAGTGATTGCATAATATAGATATTTCAGGTATCCATGTTGTCAATCGTAGTAACTATTGCTGAGCCATAAACAGAGCAGGAGTGTCTGGACAGTGCTGGGCAAGCTGAGTAGAATTTGGCTGGGCAGGAATTAAGAGAGAACGGAAGCTGATGGATCCTAAGCTCCGGGAGACCAATGGTTGCTGATTTTCCTTTTTTTTTTTTTTTTTAAGATTTTTTAAAATTTATTTATGAGAGACACACAGAAAGAGAGAGGCAGAGACACAGGCAGAGGGAGAAGCAGGCTCCATGCAGGGAGCCTGATGTGGGACTTGATCCAGGGTCTCTAGGATCAGACCCTGAGCTGAAGACAGTGCTAAACCACTGAATCACCTGGGCTGCCCTGCTTTTCCATTTTTGTAATTCCCACATTTATACTAAATGTGCAACATATTTTTTACTGAAGTACATATTTTGGAGGAAGTGTAACCAATTAAAAAGGGATTTATGATGATCTTTATAGCTAAGTCAGTATGTATTTTTGAATTTTAAGGAATTGATGAGGAATAGCCTCAAGAATATGTTGCTGTCCTGTGGCAGTTGTTCTTGCTTACAAAGACTCTCATGCGAATTTCCTCCTAATATGACACACAACCAAGCCAAAATGTTTATTCTCCCCAGATTAGCAAACTTCGGATTTTAATGTTTTCATAAAGCCTTCTTAGATGAGTCAAGGCCATTATTATTTGGTACATAAACATATGGGAAGTTAACTGACCATATAAAATGAGTATCTGTGTACATGTGCATCTGTATTTAAGATGCAGTTTCTTGGGATCCCTGGGTGGCGCAGCGGTTTGGCGCCTGCCTTTGCCCCAGGGCGCGATCCTGGAGACCCGGGATCGAATCCCACGTCGGGCTCCCGGTGCATGGAGCCTGCTTCTCCCTCTGCCTGTGTCTCTGCCTCTCTCTCACTCTCTCTGTGACTGTCATAAATAAATAAATATTAAAAAAAAAAAAAAGATGCAGTTTCTTAAGGTTAAGAATCATGCATAGCAACTGGGATAGTATTTTGCCAACAGTAGGTATTCTTTAAATGTCCTTTAGAAGAGCAGCTGAAAGAAGAGTACGTAGGCAGAATCAGTGACATCCTCATGCTGTCACCAGGATGGCAGAAAGATGAAAAGAGAGGCTTCCTTTTTTTATTTATTTGTTTTTAACTTGGGCATAGTCTATTACACCTATGCAGCCTCCACAGAGCTGTACAGAGGAACTTCAAGTTGATAGAAATTTGTTTCCTTTTTATATATTGAAAAACACTACTACTTCCTTTCAAAGGTGTAAAAATTGGGAGGGGAAAAATGTTCAGTATTTTTCTCTGTGCATTCAGCCCTTATACATAATGCGTGGTTGCCTCCTCCAGAGCTTTGAAGCGATGCATGTCATAGAAGATATGCAAGTGATCATATAGCAAACCTCATGTCCTAAGTTCCTAGTTCCTACTTTCCTCCGGAATCATGTGTAATAGCCTGGCTATGTGAAATTACAGAGAATTGAATACAAGTCCTAACAAAGGGCAATGGCAACCAGGCATTTCCCGGTGGTTTCAAATTGTTCTGTTCTCTCCTTTCCAGGTAGGAAGAGATCTTTAATGTTGTTGAATTTGGAAATGCTGTGGAAAATGTCACGCTAGATGAAAGAGATCCCACCTGGTGGCAGTGTTTGGATTGTATTCCTAGCACACTTCAAGAGACGATACACTTGCTAACAATATTTGGCCACAAAGAATGTAATTACAAAATACACAGATGGGACCAGGTGGGTCCAGTGGGTCCTGATGTCGGGTAGTTCTGGGCACAAAGAGGACTTTGGTTCCCACTCCCATCCTTAAGACAAAGCAAAACCTCAGTGTACTGGATGATGTAGTAGGGGAAGGAGAGTACTCTGGGGAAGGAGAGTACTCTCCGGGCGGCAGTACAAGGGTGAATGACTCCTGGGGTAGTACACTTTGTGAGCTCTGAGAAGAGAACAGACTCTCCAGCAGCAAGTCAAAGAGCTCCTTTCTTGGGTTCTTGAAATTCAGCCAGCTTTCAAGAGCCCCCTAATAAAAGGTAGATGTTCCTGGGAAGGCTAACACTTTGAGCATTATCAACTGGTGTCAGTTAATACCTTGGGGGAGATGTAGTAAATCAGGAGAAGTTGGTAGGGAAAGAAAGAGGAAGAGGAAACAGTACTTGGGATGAAGTCTGACTTCCCTCATTCCTTTGTTGAGCATCAGCCCTGCTTTAGTCTGTAGAACAAGTGGACTTCCGTCTTACCTCAGTGGCCTTGGGCCAGTTATTCAGCAAAGTTAGTTTCTGGTTTAACTGTTAATTGGAGAGGGTGATTATTCTTTATCTCATGAAGGGTGTTGGGAGAATTTATGGTCTATAAAACATTTGAGATTTTCAGTGTGAGGCAGTTCCTAAGTACAAAGTGTTATTATTGGTTTTATTATAGGATTGTAAAGGAGATCCAAGTAGCATCTTAGAGTAATATTCTGGGGAAGTACTTATCTCTACTTCTGCAGAGAGGTGGACCTTTTCGTATCTATTTACCAGGTCATGGTAGAAGTCCTGCTAAATATTGATGAGTATAGATGGAGTCCTGATCTAGGGGAGATGTTATTGACATATATTACCCAACACAGGTGTTTAATGGTTTTTCTTATCAGAGTAATAATAGCCGAATGTGTAACTAAGCCCTGCACAAAGTCAGTCTTGATAGAAGTTTTTAAAAATCCTGTGAAAAAGTGGGAAGGCCTTCTTTTCCATCTCCACAGTCATACTGTTATCTTCCTGTGCAATGGCAGACTGCACTCATATTCATGCCCGTTTAGAACAATCACTTGTTTACATTCCCTATCTTTTTCCACACACAGAAATAGGACAAGAATAGCCAAGGATGATATCTTCACGCTCCAGGAATCTATTGAGACTATCTAGGGCCTAACATATTTAACATTTGAACACCTCAGTCCAGAATTCAAGGGCCTCTATCTTCCATCAGCTTCTTCTCTGCTTACATTTTTCCATAAACTCAATACATCTGACCATTTTGCTATTATTGGCCTGCCCTCTGTGTAAACTCTATGTGTGTAAGGACAGTTACGACCTCAGAACCATAAAAAGCACCTGGTCATAGTAGCTGCTTGTCAAAGAGTTGTTGAATGTATGGATAAATGATTTAAATCCTGAAACACTTTTCCTCAGTCTCTCATAATCTGTGTTCCTTGAATTGTAAAAGTCTAGGTCAAAACTTAATTCCTTCAGGCAACCTTTTAATTCAATGTGATATGTCATTGGGCATACACTACATGCTTAACACTATGACCTCCTTAACTGAGCCCACCTGATTGTATTTGTCCTTCTATTTAGACTCCATACTTATGTTTGAATTTAAATCTCCTGAGTTGCTATTTTATAAAAGTGAGTGTTCATGGTTTACTATATTTTTTATATGTAAGAGAATGGGCCTAGGTGTCAGAGCCATGCCTTGGTCTTATGCCTATCTAATTGGGATTTTGGGGTAATGTACTGATCCCACCCCGCCAAGTCTTAATTCCTCTTTATATTAACCATACACACATTTATATATAATATTATAAAATATTTGAAGGATTGAATTAATCAAACTATTCTCTCAAATCTCTAAGCTTCCAAGGAAGTTTGGTAGTGAAAGAGAGTTGCTAAGTGATTTCAGCAAAGATTTGTACATGGAGGACACAGTATTATAGGGTAGCAACATGGTTAGGAGAGGATCTTTGCAAAGTTTATCTTGTGGTCCTGAATGGAAACCTAAAAAAAAGTCTGAATTTTTTTTCTTTCTGTTTTAATTCTTGTCTTGTGTACTCTTATAAAACCTACTAAACTTAGCATAGTGTTTTCAACACATATACATGTCATAATGGCATGTGTTCAGGACTTTATTCTTTCTCATTGCCAAATAAGATTCCTTAAATTGATATACCACATTTTATTTATCCAGTCACCTGCTGATGGACATTTGGGTTGTTTCTATTATTGTGAAATGGAACTGCCATGAACATTTATGTACAAATTTTACCTTGTGTTGTATGATTCCATTAATACGAAATATCTAGAATAGGCACATCCATAGAGATAGAAAACAGATTCATGGTTGCCAGGAGCTGGGAAGAGTGACTGCTTAACAAGCATGAGATTCTGTTTAGGGTGATGCAAAGACTCCACAAGTAGATAGTAATTATGTTTGCACATTGGTATGTTGCTTTAAACTGGTTTAAATAGTAAATTTTATGTTATGTGAACTTTATCATGCACAAACACAACCTAGGGCAGTGCAAAGTTAACATAGTTTGACCTGTTATTGGCTGGATAACTTGTGCCAAGATAATTGTAAGGATCCTGCAAATCTGTATAGCACTAATATTTCCTTTCACCATGCCACTTGCTACAGGGTAGAGATACTTTAATGCAGGGTGACCAACTTGTCCTAGTTGGCTCAAGTCTATGATGACTTTAAAACTGAAATGTCCACATCCCATAAATTTCTCTGTCCTGAGCAAAGTAGGATAGTTGGTCACTGGATTAGTCAAAGTTCTCTGGAAAAACAAAACCAATAGGACACAGACACAGATCTATCTATCTACCTATCTATTATCCTTCTATTTATCAAGAGATTTCACTTAAGGATTTGGTTCACATGACTGTAGATAGATGGAAATTCAGGGAAGAGTTGATGTAGTCTTGAATCTCCAGTCCTTGGAATAGGTCTGGCAGGCTGGGAACTCAGGCAGGATTTCTATGAAGTCTCCAGGCAGAATTCTTTTTTCCTCAGGAAATCTCAGCCTTTGTTCTTAAAACCTTCAACTGATTGGATGAGGCCTGCACATGGAGAATAATCTGGTCTTCTTATAGTCAACTCATTATAACTGTTAATCATATCTACAAAAACTATTAATGATAATCACAAATATCTTCCTAGCAACATTTGGATTGGTGCTCAATGAAACAGTTAGGTACCCTAGCCTGGCCAAGTTGACATAAAATTAATCATCACAAGCACCTCACTTTAAATGCCTCTTGAAGACTTCTATGTCTACAACATTATAGTCTTGAGGAAACAATGGAGATATTTCAAAAAGAAATCAAGGAAAAATAGGGATATTGTTGGTATATTTTTCAGGTCACAAAATATGAAGATGAGCTATTCTTTATCCAATTGACATAGCATTATGACTAATACATCAGAGTCCTGACCTAGCTGTATTTGCAATTAGAGAATTTCTAATTCATCTGAAATTGTATATAAAAGCACAAAGCAGATGAAAGAGGGTTGCATTTTGTGCTGTGGTGTATGTAATCACTGTTAAATAATTATTCTTCAAATACAGATCCTGTAATGATGGACCCAAGAGGAACTGGGAGAAGGCATTAGAAACAAGCTGGCTGGAGTCAGAGTTGAGTTCAAATCTGAATTTCTCTACTAAACTTAGCAGTAAGCTTACACTTAGGTTAAACCTCTATGAGCCTCAGTTTACTCATCTATAAAATGTGTTTTAACCTTTGTCATAGGTTGTGAGATGGACTGTATAAATACCATGTTCCTGGTTCAGTGTACAACTCAGTTGGCATTCAATATATGGTGGCTACAGAGAAAGTAATAGAGCCTAAGAAGTTAATAGTTACTGAGCACTTCACAGCTAAGAACTGTGCTAGTCACTCTAATCCCCACAGCCACTCAATTAATGGTACTTGTTATTGTCCCCACTTCATCAGCGAGATAATCAGGCTTGGTGGGGGTGGGGTGGGGTGAGGTGGTAGTGAGATTCCAAGGGCAGACAACTAGTAAATGGAAGAAGTAGGATTTGAACCCAGCCACTATGTTCCGAATCCTTCCAGTACACTGACTATATGGAAATTTAGTTGAGGTTAAAGTTTCAAGATGAGGCTAATTTTGAACAATTATTGTGCCAGTTATTCCCCAACTGGATGAGCTTGGACAAATTATTTAAGTTCTCTAGGTCTCTATTTCCCTATTAGGATGAACAGACTTTATAATCAATCTTCATTATTTGCAGATTCTGTATGTGCAAATTCACCTACTCATTAGTATGTATTTGTATCCTCAAAATCAATATTTGGCACCTTTGCAATCACTCATGGACATGTGCAGAATGGTGAAAAATGTACACATTTCCTGCTAAAGTTGGATAAGGTGATGTTCTTATTTCAGTTCTCATACTATAAACAGGTGTCCTTTTCACAGTCTACTGGATGCCATATTTTTTTCACATTTATGTGTTTTTTTTTTTGTTGGTGACTTTCCCTCCACTATAGCCCCCAAGCATGGTGCTCAAGTGCTGTTCTTGATGCATAAGAAGGCTTGATGTGCCTAATGGAGAAAACACATGAGTTATATAAACTTTATCACACATGAGTTGTGCTTGAATGTTGGCCATGAGTTCAGCATTAATAAATGAACAACATATAATAGATAAGGTGTCTTTAAGCAGAAACACACATAAAGCAAAGCTATGTGTTCACTGGTTATGGAAAATAACTATGATCAGAGATTTGCAGGAACCTAACTCCATATTTCTTTAACCCGGAACATTATAGAACATTGGTTCTATATCCTCCAATACAGTGTTTATGGTGACTTTATAAAAGGTAACTATTTTGAGTAACAAAGAATTGACTCTTATTTCTAAAGACTATTATACAGATTAAATAAGGTAATCTAATGTACTTGATACACAGAAACTCAGCAAATTGTAGATTTTTTTTCTCTTTCAAGATACTGTATCACTTCATTCTATTTTAAAGATCATTTAATGCAAGTCTTACTATGTTGTTCCCATATATCACTTCTAAAAGGTACCTTTAAAAATATATATTATAAGTGAATACATGAAATAGGTGAAGGATATTAAGAGGTACAAAATTCCAGTTATAAGTAAGTCATGGGGATGAAAAACATAGCAAAGGGAATTTGGTCAATAATAGTGTAATAACTTTATATGGTGACAGAAGGTAGCTATACTTACTGTGGTATAACATAATTATAGAATTGTCAAATCACTATGCTGAACACATGAAACTATTTTATTTTTTTAAGATTTTATTTATTTATTCATGAGAGACAGAGACACAGGCAGAGGGAGAAGCAGGCTGTACGCAGGGAGCCCGATGTGGGACTTGATCCGGGACTCCAAGATCACGCCCTGGGCCAAAGGCAGGTGCTAAACCGCTGAGTCACCCAGGGATCCCCACATGAAACTATTTTATGTCTACTATACTTCAATAACAAATAAAAATTAAAATAAAAAATACATGTTATAAACTATATCTCAAAGAAAGAATAGGACACGTTTTTGGAATGTTAATGTTGGTGGATATATGGCAAAAACTGTTTCCTAGTAGACCTACTATGAATCCTCATGTATCAATAAATACAGTTATGGAACAGCATCAAGTAATTACCATTTCAAAAACCAAACTCTAATTATCCTGATTCTTCCAATCATAGGAGCAAAACATTGATTTCAAAAAAAAAAAAAAATTAAGAGGCTTCTAAATACTCATACAATTGACAGAATCCTTTACTTGTTTTTTTTATTTTTTATTTTGTAAGTGATTAGGCCTTTTCAGTAGAATAACAACAACAAAAAAGAATAAAACACACTAAAAAAACCTGTAAGAACTCATATATTTTGTGAAAATATTGAATTAGTAAGTCACTATTTTAACACATCCTTTATGTTACTCAGATACTATGAGAATGTGAATCTTGTTCACCTATTTTTAAGGCTTTGATAAAATTTCTTAATTTCTCTCAAGGAGCATAGTTTCTTCACATCCTTTTACCCCTTCTCAAAAGAATATGTCTATTCTCTGGGACAAAATACTTTAAGACTTCTAAGATTCCTTTCAAAATACAATATATAATGCCAATCCAGTGGGGTTTAGTTTGCTGATGACTAGTCAGTTCTTTCTTCCAAGAAAGTCATCCTTGGGAGGGTACAGGTGGCAAACTCCTGCTCAGCCCTTACTTCCTTCATGAAGTCTCTCCACAGCCAAGAGGAGCCTGTAGTCTTCTCTGGTCCCATTCCCAACAAACTGTGCTGTCTTGTGTTTCCCTGTTGAGTACCTTGTTTACTGCTCCAGCATTCCCCAGAGTCAAGAACAGTGCTTAGTACAAAAAGGATGTTGAATAAAAGCCTGTTAAGTGAATGAGGGAATGAATGAATGCCTACCCAAGTTCTCAGGTGTGTGTGTGTGTGTGTGTGTGTGTGTGTGTGTGTGTGTATTTAGCTACAGCTTTTTGCTTTTTTTATTCAAGGCACATAACTAGTAAGTGGTGGCAGGGGCCGGGGGCAGGGTTAGGAAAAAAATTATTCCTTCTGATCCAAGGTAATTTACACTTTATCCTTATTCTTTATCCTCTAACATTAAATTTGGGGTCCCTGAGACCTAGTGTGTTGTGACAAGGAGATCCTCTGCTTTGTAAAAGGTAGTAAGTCTGTCAGTATGTCTGTGTCCTTAAGAATAAATAACACGACGACTTCGTGTCGACATAGTAGTCATATATGGAGGCACTTTGAGTCTAAAGGAGACAAGCAGGTATGAATTTAGTTCCTGCCAAACTGTAGCATATTCAAGTTTCCTGAATATTTTGCCTTTGTATATTAAGCTGTCCTGATATAGCAATGGTGCATGATTGACTGAGTGCATCTAAGTCCACGAATATATCTAGTTGTTTATTCATTTGTTTTTAGTTGTTGTTTTCATTAATATTCCAGCATGGCTAAAGTGAGGAAAAGCTGAAACAATGGGAGTTTGATTATTTGATTTCCCTCTATTTCTTCCAGGCTCCTTCCTAGGGAGTCCCAGGCTTTTTTCTCCTTCCACCATTCAGTGAGCAAAAAGTTGAGTAGGAAAGCTCTCCATTAAGTATTTCATAAGCTCAGCTTTTTCTCTCTCTTCTCTATCGCATCTCTAGTGATTCTGCTATTCTGCTCTGTATGTGGGTGCCCTAAGGCTATTTTATTTCTAGGTCAATTTTTACTTAATAATAAAAGGGGAAGGAATAGCTGGGTCCTACCTTACCGGCTACAATATCATTTCATAGGATGAAGGCAGAATAGATCAGCTTTATCATATTTGCTTCTATTGGGAAGAGTCTTCCAATCCTCACTAGTTGACTACCCGTTAAATCTTGTGAATTCTTCCTTGGATTTGACAAAGGCTGGGCTCAGCTGTGACTTTTTAATCAGCTCTCATGGGATGTCCACTCTGGCCTTTTCTACTTCTTTCTGACCTTTTTTCCCCCCCTGCCCCTTCTCCTTTCTTCCTGTCCTCTCTTCAGGTTTGTGCTCTTGCCCAACATCTGCCCTTGGCCCATGGGGCAATTTCCAGCCCTGGGTATTGTCTTTTTTTTTTTTTTTTTTTAACAGCATGTCCCTCAGGGCAATAAACACACATTTGCATTTCAATAACAACTCCTGGCTGTGTTTAGAAAGCACCACCCACAAATAATTAATATTTTAACACAAGATACTCTTTGCTTCCCCTTTCTGAACAGTCTTCCCTCTGCATTCAGAAAGTGGAGGGAAGGAGGCTACATTTCTCACATATTGCTTGATAGGAGTTCAAGTGAAGCTTGAAATAGCCCTGTGTGACTAATAGTGCTTTTCACACCTTAAACTTGTGATGACTGTTCTTCAAATTACTGTTGCCAACTGCTATCTCTCACCTTTCTCCTCAGGGACCACGTCATCTTCCATATAAGCCATCCAGTGCTTGACTTACAGAGGAAAACAATGCTGACTTCCTTCTCTTGCTTCACAGCTTCTGTAGACAGTCTCTCTAAACCATCATGGGGAAAGATAATTGAAGATTCTCTACCTTCCTTCCATAGGCATACTTATTTCTCCCTTTTCCATCCTACCCTTAACTTCATCCTCACACCTCTAGATATATAACGACAGATTGAAAGGGATAGAATCTTTGTAAACATACCAGTGGCTTTTTACTTTTTTCAAGGAAATGAAATAAAAATTACTTAATTGTTTGTAGCATTTGTAAATTCCAGAATATTCTCATTTGAAATTTATAATAGCCCTTTGGAGTAGGAAGGAGCATTAAATTATAGTATTATTACTATATATATTTTCCTAAAGAAGGAACTGAAGTTTAGAGAGGTAGATTAATTGATTGCCATTATGCCAAAAACCAAACAAATAAAAAGCACATATAACACATTATTCTGCATTTTCTACCTTCTTGTAGTTCAGGATCAAACTCATTCATTATTTCTTCATACAACTCACATTTCTTTAATTCCTACTGTGAGTGAGGCTTATTGGCTGTATGACTGGGGTATGCTTATGTTAGATTGTGTGGGTTACAGTTGTTCTGCACATGACTGAATAAGCCTTTCTTTCCCCCCCTTAATGCTTTGACACTACTTCAGCACTACACAGTTGGTTTCCTCATGTTAGAATCTGTCCTTCCATAGTGGACCCATGAGAACTGGTTTTCTACAAGCATCATTTAGTTGGCTTCTTTGTAGTTGTTTACTATAACAATTACTTCTCAAGAATTAATGGATTCTTATTTGTTGAACTCAGATTTTCTTGCTTATACACTTTTCAAGATAATTCCTTCTATTCAGGTTGTCTTTTTGGGGAAAAAAGTCATGTATAAATATTTTCTATCCCAAGTTAAATGTATGCCATATTGGCATTTCATTTGCCAACCTTTTATTAGACATTAAAAATAGAATATCTGATATTAAGTATTATTGATATTGATGTAGATCAAAGAAGAGAAGAGTAAACAAATATATCCTTGACGCAATACCTGAAATAATTTGGTTCTGGTGTAATGAGCAGTTCCATTCATTTAAAAAGTATATGGAGACAGATAATGAGGCAGATAATGCGATAATGCCATCCTGAAAGGTTTTCCTTTAATGAGCAATTAAAGTAATAAGATACTGGCAACAAGAAATTGACAAGAATGTTTTCTCACATTGTTAAGGTACTTATATAACAATATAGTAGTTATATATTATAAATTAAAAGCAAGGTAAAAGATAAGATAATCTAGCATATCAATAAATCCATAGTTCAAGTACAAATTGTATACCCCTCTTATAGTATATGAAGCCAGTTTTTTAAAAAAAGATTTATTGATTTATTTGAGAAAGAGAAAGAGTACAAGTGGGAAGGGCAAGAGGAGAGAGATTCTCAAGCAGACGCCACACTGAGTATGGAACCCATCTCTGGGCTGAATCTCACACCCCTGAGATCATGATGTGAGCCAAAACCAAGAATTGGATGCTTAATCAATTGTGCCACCCAGGCACCCCTATCATGAGGCCATTTTTGAAGTAAAGTGGTAGTATCTCTGTATTGGTCTCATCCAATGGTCAATTAAATTGATTAATAGCTTAGATAAAATATTGAATTAATATTTACTGAGAAGTTAATATCTTAACAACCCATTAGGATACCTATTATTAGTATTCATTTTGCTAGTTGAGGAAACTATGGCTCCAAGGGGCTAAATTGCATTCCCTGGGTCACACAGCAAGTAGGTAGCAAGTAGGGACTATGTTAAGAATCCAGGCAGTCTGGCTTCAGAAACACTAACTCTTACAATGGACTCCTTCAAGTCCAAGTTCTGTGAAGTACATTTTGAAAAGAAATCCTGACAAAACCCAATGATGGTAGATGAAGCAAAAGCCTATTCCAATCATATTTTCCAAACAAAATTTAGGATACATAGTTTGACAAATAGTATGGCACATAGGAGCCATTCAGTAATTACCTGGGGTGAATAGGGAAGGATGTTTGAAATCAAGGTTGTCTTGGAAAACCTTGGAAGATTCTATATCTTATACATGCTCTTCAAAATGCTAACCATAGACCTTTTTTTTTAAATAATAAATTTATTTTTTATTGGTGTTCAATTTGCCAACTTACAGAATAACACCCAGTGCTCATCCTGTCAAGTGCCCACCTCAGTGCCTGCCACCTAGTCACCCCCAACCCCCGCCCTCCTCCCCTTCTACCACCCCTAGTTAGTTTCCCAGAGTTAGGAGTCTTTATGTTCTGTCTCCCTTTCTGATATTTCCCACTTATTTTTCCTCCTTTCCCCTTTATTCCCTTTCACTATTATTTATATTCCCCAAATAAATGAGGCCATATAAAGTTTGTCCTTCTCAGATTGACTTACTTCACTCAGCATAATACCCTCCAGTTCCATCCACGTTGAAGCAAATGGTGGGTATTTGTCATTTCTAATGGCTGAGGAATATTCCATTGTATACATAGACCACATCTTCTTTATCCATTCATCTTTCGATGGACCCTGAGGCTCCTTCCACAGTTTGGCTATTGTGGACATTGTTGCTATAAACATCGGGGTGCAGGTGTCCCGGCGTTTCATTGCATCTGAATCTTTGGGGTAAATCCCCAGCAGTGCAATTGCTGGGTCATAGGGCAGGTCTATTTTTAACTCTTTGAGGAACCTCCACACAGTTTTCCAGAGTGGCTGCACCAGTTCACATTCCCACCAACAGTGCAAGAGGCTAACCAAAGACCTTATGCATAAGATGCATATTTCGATATTCTTCCTCTAGAATGAAAGAGTCTTTGATACTCTTTTTTTCGGGGTGGTATTGGTGTTCATATTGTCATTTACCTAGAACTGAATCATTTAATCTTTTATTGATTTGGTTGTAGTGTTTAATCTCTTGATAATATATCAATTGATGAGAAGCTTGACTTACCTCGTAGAGCAAGAAGTCTAAAATGGTCTTTGTATTATTTATAATTAACTTCAGTCTAGACTTGATGAAGCATTATAGTATATTTTGCCTGTTCAATTGGGATAAGTTTGCTGGAAATTTTCTTAAATAAGTAAAATATTGTGGGGATCCCTGGGTGGCGCAGCGGTTTGGCGCCTGCCTTTGGCCCAGGGCGCGATCCTGGAGACCCGGGATCGAATCCCACATCAGGCTCCCGGTGCATGGAGCCTGCTTCTCCGCTCCGCCTGTGTCTCTGCCTCTCTCTCTCTCTGTGACTATCATAAATAAATAAAAATTTAAAAAAAAATAAAAAAATAAAAATAAATAAGTAAAATATTGTAGACTGGTTGTTATTTATCAAACATAAAATCAAAGTAATGTGAAGGGGAAAACAAATTCTTGGTTATTTATTTTTATTTATTTATTTATTTATTTATTTTTTACTTTTAAAAAAGATTTATTTATTTATTTGAGAGAGAAAGAGGGAGAGTGTGATGGGAAAGGGCAGAGGGAAAGGGATAGAGAAAAATGGTAAGCAGACTTCATGCTGAGAGCAGAGCAGAACGTGGGTCTCAGTCTTATGACCCTGAGATTATGACCTGAACAGAAACCAAGAGTTGGACGCTTAAGTGACTGTGCGACTCAAATGCCCCAATTCTTGTTTGTTTGTTTGTTTATGAAATGAGAAACATTTCAGGAATAAACCTTTTCTGGTTCTGAACTCCAATAGAGGTTATAGCTTCCTAAGTCACTTCTTTTGAAAATTAAAATTACCCTGTCTTCTATTTGAAATTTCAGGATGTTGTATAAGTTGCATCTTCACACAAAAGAGAAGAAATGGAGCTTGTATCTGGCCTGTCATCATTCTTGCAGACCCTCATCTTCTGATGTTATTGATCTTCAAAGGAATCTTTTTAAAATAAATGTATAAATGAGTTCAGCTTACTTGGAACCCATCTTCAGTATCACCAGTGATACAGTAAGAGTGGTACCATGAAATAGAAAGTCTAAGTTCTGGGGCTCCTGGGTGGCTCAGTCAGTTAAACATCTGCCTTCAGCTCAGGTTATGATCCTAAGGTCTGGGATCAGGCCCCACATCAGGCATCCTGTTCAGTGGGGGGTCTGCTTTTCCCTCTCCCTCTACTTGTGCTCTCTGGCTCTCTCTCTGTCAAATAAATAAAATCTAAACAAACAAACAAACAAAAAAAGATAAAGTCTAAATTCACTTAAGTTCTGGTGATTGTGAAATAATTTATCAGTAAAAACACCCAGACACACATCAGGGGGATGGGATAACTAGGGGAAAGAAGTGATGCATCACACTGTTTTATACAATTGGCTTTATATTTCTAGTGATAATTTATGTGTAGCATTTATCGTATGTACTTTTAAGATCATCACTGAGTAAGGGTGAGTGCTATGCTTATGGAAACATGACAAATGGATATTATAAATAAAATTTCATTTTTTTTCAGGCCATTCTCATTTCCAGGTATGACAAATATAATGCAGAGCCAGTTGTACCTTTAATTGTTATATTCACAATCTTTTCTTTAAAATGTCACCTAGATGTAGAGATCTGTGTTCCATCAAAAAATAGAAGTAGTAAAAATAAGCATATGAGATATTCCTAGAAGCAATGGCAGGATAGATAAGAGTGATCTGGGGCTCAGCTGCATGTGTTCAAATCCCAGTCCTGCTGCTGTAACCCTCAGAAATTCACCGCCTGATTGGTGTAGAGTGTATCAATAGGAGATTGGAATTGGCCTGGGTAACCAAAGTTAGACCTGCTGTCATAAACAGGATTGAGCCAACTGGTCCTCCTTGTCAGATTGATCCTCTTGTGGAGACAGACTAATGTTACTCCTGAGTTCATCCAAACCCCTTTGTACTTACTCCATGCTCACTCACGAGGCCCTTTGCTGAGAGGAGTTTGGTTTCTCATGTGCTGGGAAGGAAATAGACTGGCCAGCCAACTTGAGTATTACAATGCTCCTGGCATTGAGATTTCTTGTTATAATTCTTCCTATGATTATTGGGTGATAGCAGGTTCTTGTGAGTTTTACTTAGGAGGGCCATATAGTATTGTGCAAAAGTTTTAAAATTTGAATATATGAAACAATCACTCAAGAAACTTGTTAAAAAAAAAAACTAGATTCCTGCCCCTTTTGTCCCACAGCACACACACACACACACACACACACACACACACACAGAGATTTGGAAGATCTGGCCTGAAGTCAAGGAACCTATGTTGTTAATAGACACTCCAAGCAATTCTCTGATGCAGTAGTCTTTAGACTAGGCCCCACAGTGTGCTGGAATACTGGGGAATATAACTTTAGAGTTATATTCAGATCAGAGTTAGACACAAGCTCTACCTCCTTCTAAACTCTTAGGAATTTGAGGCAAGTTTCTCAATGTTTCTGAACTTCACTTCCTCAGTTTGTAAGAAGGGATATATTATAGGGAAAGTACCTAATATGGTCCTCATGTGGCAGTTACTATTACTTCATCAATGTGAGGCAAGCTCTTGGAACCTATTCCTGTCAAAGAGAAGCAAAACATTTATCAAAATGCTCCAGACTGTGAATTCTCAGGACTAAACTGTAGAAGATAGTGACCTTACCAAGATGCTGCCACCTTCAGAGGCCCTATCTTTTCTATGTACCTATTTAAACACCTAAGCCACAGTGAGTGTTAAATGGATATCGGAGAAGGAACTCGAGTTCCTTCTCTCATGCATGGACAGGTAGCATCCTTTCTGAGATCTTTTATTATGTATCCCTTTGTTTCAGAATTTCCAAAATGACCAAGTAATGTTCCAAAGCACACAGCCATACCCCACACTTTTTTTCTTTCTGTTTAGGGCAAACAGACCCCAGATTAAAATAAAAAAATATGTCTCGATTCTTCAATCTTATCTATGCAGCTAAAAAAGTAAACCCCAGCCTGGTGATGCTTTTATTTACATTCTAGAGTTTTTCAGCTGGAAATGACTTGTATAATCATCTGGCTCTTGTCTGATGTTAAAGATGAAGAAACTGAGGCCTGGAGATACTCAGAGCCAGGTCTGGAGTCCTGCTTCTTGTCCCTTCTGTTACTGCACTTTTTTTTAATGGTCCTCTAGATAGATGTGTCACAGCTACTCAGAGTGCTTTGTGCTGCGAGTGTGGGTCAGGAGTGGCAGGTTGCACATCAGCTGGGTTCTGTTCATTGTAAGGAGGTGGCTGTGTGAGTGACTTTAGACAGCTTTGCTGTGTTTTCCAGATGAGAATCTGACAAAGTCCAGGCACTTTGGATACCACTGCGTGCTGACAAATGGCTTGACAAATGGGAAATGTAAAAAAGGGTGCTGGTGGGTGGGAGAGGAGGCTAATTCTCCCCTTAGGAATATTTAAGACAACAGCAACAGGCTACAAAATGATTCCTGAGTATGTGACTTTTTAAAAGCCCTATTTGATTGAACTGGAATGCCTCTTTTGGTCATGTGTTGTTTTGTATTTCATTTGATGTGCATTGTCAACTACCAGGGAATTGGTCCTTTTTATTATGAAGGCTAAGTTAGAAATTCATTTTAGTGTTAAATGGTGTATTGGACAAGTTCATGATGAGAATAAAAGGAAGTATACTTTGTCCATGACTTATAGTATTATAATTCTTTTCTCTGCAAGATAATGGGATCTGAGAGTTATATGCATCAGTGTTTGGACTTAACTTTGGTTTTTGTGTACTGAGGAGAATCAAAATTCAGCTTGATACCATGGAAATTAACTTTTCACTCCAAACTTTTAATAGGAATGTTTTATGTGCCTCTGGGTAAGTCCATTTGACCTTCACAACACACTTTTGCCTGCTCCATTAACAGATTCTGATTTTGAGACTACTTTTTAATATCCTGTTTGACCCAAATACTTTCTAGACAATGCAGAATGAATTATGTGTGATGTGCAACATTGGCAAATGGTACTGTGTATTATTTCAGAGCCTTGATGATGAAAGAACAATAATAAAATAGTAGTTGGGGGAAAAAAGAAATGAGAAGGAAGGAAGGCTGGAAGAAAGGATAGGAAGGCAGAGAGGAAGTAAAAGGAAGGAAAGATTGAAGGAAGAAGGGATAAAAGAGAAATATAGAAAAAATACAAACTACAAAGAGAAACTAATTATGTGGCTGTGTTAAGGGCTAAAGGGAAGTAGTGGTTTCAGTGACAAGTGAGGGCTTGGGGAGGTAGAGAGAAGATCATGTGAGAGGTAACAGCTCTATTCCTGCTCATCTCTCTCTCTCTCTATCTTTCTGAGAATCATCACTAGATGTTACCAGATATGTCTCCCTTATTGACATATTTTATTGAAGACCTGTCTACTATGTGACTATTCACTTGTGTTTACTTCCCTACTCCTGGTAGAAGCATCAGGGGACTCAAGAGTGACTACGTTCAATTGCCTTAATTCAGTCCCTTGACATCATTCAGATAATGTACTCTAGCGGAGAAAAGTAGGATTTGCAATGTAACATGTCAGACTAAAAGCATATGTCTTCCATATGTCTACAATGTGATCTTGCACAGGTTATAAAACCTCTGACTCAGTTTTGTCATCTGCTGAATAGAGATAACTAATTGGCTCGTTGAGTGGGGTGCTGGAGGAGACTTGAACCAACTCAGAAGAGCCCAAAGTGCCCATCTCTTCTAGTTCCATAGTCAGAGATGTTACTACATTAGTAAGTTCGGATTGAAATATTAGTAATGAAAATATTTACACTAAAGAAATTGCCAAAGACTACAGATCAAGGCCTCTTTTCTTTCCAGAGCCTATTGTTAAACATTTATTGGTACATCTCTGCTTGTGGTAAGATGAGATAATAAATAGGTTCTTATCATTTGTAGGGATGCAATATTAATTTTCTTTCATCTGAGCCATCTCTAAAGAATATATGTATCTAAATACTTTTGATGTCAACACCTCTAGGTAAAACAGAATGACCATATATTGTTACTTGGAAACTCAATTTCATATTTTTATCTCCATGCTTAGTGTTTGTTTTTTTTTATATGACTCTATGTTCTTCTCTTTGCCTCTCTTTCAAGACAGCTCAGAAAAGAGTTTTAAAAATTTACCTATTTTCTCTAATTCTCCTTACATGATGCATAATACAATGTTCTGTGGAGATCATAATAATATTGAATTTTAGTATGATTTTCAATGTGAACATACATGGTTCAGCATCATCTTTAGTGGATTTTGATGAGCTCCAAGTTTAACATGCTAAGTTATAATGGGTTTAACACATATAAAAGCAAGGATAAAGATTTCCTGAGAGAGATGACCTTTGTGCTGATCTGTGAAATATGGTCTGATCTCCCTGGAAGGAGGCCAGAATAAAGGGGAAGATAGATGAATCAGAGAAATCTTAATTGTAGGAGGAAGGGCAGAAACCCGGGATGTAGCTGGAGAGATTTGCCTTGGTAAGGAGTTTAAAATACAGTTGGAAGGTCAGGCTGAGGCTACATCTTAAAAGGCAGACAGAGGAGTTTGTACTTCATTGACTATTCAAGGGAGGGGCACTGGAGTAAAAACAATTGGAACTACATCATAGGAAGACTGACTAGGTAGTGTCAAAGATGAAATGGGGAAGGGAGAGACTAGAGAGTATGTACAGTACAAGAGTATTGTATCAGTCTCCCCTAGTCTCAGTTGACTTGTCTGTCCAGCGTGAACAAGAGTGTTCTCCTCTAGGAGTTATTGTGATGATGTGATGAAGCAGATGCAGCCATGCTTGTAAATGAAGGACATACACCTGGCACAGGAGAGCTATCTAGAGGACCCTCCCGCTCCTACCAAATCCATCTTCCTACGGTTGACTTTTTACTTCCCCAAATAATGGCATACTTCAGACATAACTGGGAGCTGATAACACACAACTAGATGGAAAAGATGCCAGTAATCTGTAAAGAAACAGATGGAAACTGTTTTCCTTTAAAACACTTAAGGGCAAGAGAAAGATGTGTGGGAGGCACACCCGCTATAGAAATACTGTTCTAGTATGTAGGCTCTGATTCTCAACATTCACATAATTAGCACATCTTGACAGGGTGAAAGCGGCCACCCAGCCTCTCTCTTTGAAGGGGCAGAGGTCAATGACAGCTGCTGCTTGGGCCTTTGGGGGGATATTCTGCTTGAGACCAGCTGGGGGAAATAGATCCCCAGGAAGAGTGGTCACTCAATGATGAGAGCTCCGTTCCTTTTTCTTGTAAACAGTGAACACCCTGGAAGGACCATCTGCACTGTTCCAATACATTCTGCACCTGGGTTTTTGTTTTCTTTGCTGAAGAACAGCGGCCTGGTATGCATCAGGAGTTCCCATCTGTCTCACAGATAGTCATGGAGCTCTCAACTGTGTGCATTTTATCTGAGAATGAGTGATTCAGTTCATTCCCACTCCAAACAAAAGTCTTATCCTGTCCCCAAATTGCAATATTATGAATGTTTCAGGGGCAGAGTTCTATTGCAATGTAAAATTAAAAAATTATATGCCTACACATGATGTAGAAATGATACACTTCTTGCCTGGTCATTTAATTAAAGTCGCATACTTTTTCAGACTTCAACTTCAGATTTTTTTGGCAAACTGCAGTGTCTGCAAAAACACTGTTCCTCTGAAAATTCCAAAACACTTTACATTTGTCACTTGGTGAGAAATATTGAAACTTGTATTTTATAAGTTAAAAAAGCAGGAAACCAAGGAGTAAAATACTTGTCAACATCCTTTTTGAGAGCCAGAGAAACAGAAGGGCAGATAATTTATGAATCCATAAGCACCCCAATTCTGATTCAGCCTACTAAATTCTTTACAGTGTCTTTTTGCAGGTTGGTTTTGTTGCATACAGGGGATATGTCTTTCTCAAAAGGCAGGAGCATTTGTTTGCAAGAGGTGCACTTTTGCCCTTTCCTCAAGGAAGGGAGACCCAAAGAGATTTCCCGCCATACCTAGAAATTCTGCCTACTAGTTTATTATGGTGAAAATGTGTCTGCCTTGGTCATTGGAAATAGCTGGGATCTCTATCTAAAGTTTCTTAACAGACAATAGTAATTTTTGACAAACTTTGTCAGCAGAGAGGAAATTCTCTAGATAGTATGCTGCTGATTCCTGTGCCCTCTTCTGAGTCCGAACAGCATTGGCAGTGTGATGTGGAAATCTAATTGAGCACTCCTAGTGGAGACACAGTGACTCCCAAGTGCCTTTCCACAGTGAAGAGGACATCACTGAAAAACTGTTCAAAACAGATTGTGACGTTTACTGCCCAGTCTGCTTAAATGAGCAAACTAATTCCATGAAGACACGATGATAGAAAGCCTCTGTATGTTTTGCATAGAATTTTGTTTGGTCTGTCTCTGTCCAGGCATCTTTACACTGAAAGTGGAGGATATTATGTACCTTACAGAATTGTGGTGACAGTGAAATGGAATAACCCTTGAAAGTTACCTGGTGCATACTAGTTCCTCAATAAATATTTGTTCAAAGATTAACTGAATCAGTCAACAACCAGAAGATAAGTAGATGGTTTCCTTGAAATGCCATGAGTTAAACATTGCCTTGCCCAAAGAAGGGGAAATTTAAAAATTATCTTATAAGAAAGCAAAGTGGACAAAATTGTCTATAAAGTATGTATATAAAGTACTCTTCCAAAACTTTCTGATAAAAGGTGACCCACTGTCTGGAAATACTATGAGAAAAGAGTGGATTATCACTGTAGGCACTGGATTCAGGTCTATTATAAATGCATGATAAGTCAAATTATATATTCTTCCCTTTGAGCAATGATTATAGTTTTGAGGACTCTGTAGTTGTAGGTGATGAGAAACAAAGTATAAACTGCTCAGTGTTCTTTAGATGTTTAAAAATAAAAACTTGGATAATAACGTAAACCTATGTCTGAATATTTTGAATAATCAAACTTGGCTAATAATGTAAATCTACATCTGAATATTTTGAATAATCAGTAAGTCCATTCCTTGTTTAAGATTGATTCCAGGATTCATAAGGTAGGAAGCTTTCATCCTATCATGAAAAAAGCTACATAAGTAGAGAGAGTAGGTTATATAATGACCATATATAGTCTTTTAATAAAAAATTTTCAAACTCTATCAGTCATGGTCAGATACTTACATTTCACCAACAAAATTCACTAAAAAAACAAACTTCTGTACAGTATAGTCCAGTTATCTGAACTATACAACTTAATTCATTTTGTAGCTGACACAATTAAGGTATAGCTTTTGATGTATTTCAAAAGAAAAACTCCTAAAACATTTCCTGATTGAGTCAAATTAGACATGTTTTTGGTTTGTTCCTTTGATGATAATGTTCTTTTTGTTTGCCTGTGTCTCTTATGATCATTTTCACTACATTTACCTTTTCAACATACCTGTAAGGTGGATTCATTATGAAGATGAAGACTCTGGGATTCTGAGAGGTTGTTTTTTTCTGACTCTCACACGGCTATTATTACTTGGCAAAATCAGGATTAGTGCCCAGGTCACCTGACTGGGAGTTCAATGCTCACTCACTCCCCAAGGCTGTAGCTCTCTCTGCTATTTTAAGAAACCGAATTTGGATATGAATTAAGTGAGTTTTCGCTTCTAAGAGGAGCATTGCTCAAATCCTATGTCAATGCAACTGTAGAAAGAGTAGAGGAACTGGTATTAGGTAGGTTGGGGCAAGAAAAGAAAAAGGAAAAGAAAGATATCTGGAGTAAGATGAAGAGGAAAGACAGAAAGATAGATGAGAAAATGGATGGAAGAGGCAGAAGAGAGAGACACACAAGCACTTTCAGATTACTTCCATGGAATCTGCTGCCTTCCATACTCCCAGCTCCTACGATATCTTTACATAGGATGTAAATAGAATAGAATAGAATGTATATAGAATGTACATTCTATAGAATGTAAGATATCTTTACATGTTTTACATAGAATACTGTACCTCTCTCATTGAGGTACTTACCACACTATGTTATATTGATTAACTATTTCCTTGCTATTTGGTAAGGCCCACAGAGATGGGAGATGTCTTTCACACCATTGAGATGGGTATGTAATATGCACTTACTAGATATATTTTTTAAATAAATCTTTTTTAAAAATATTTTATTTATTTATTCATGAGACACACACACACACACACACACACACAGAGAGAGAGAGAGAGAGAGAGAGAGAGAGAGAGGCAGAGACATAGGCAGAGGGAGAAGCAGGCTCCATGCAGGGTGCCTGATGTGGGACTCGATCCCAGGTCTCCAGGATCATGACCTAGGCTGAAGGCGGCGCTAAACCGCTGAGCCACCCAGGCTGCCCTTACTAGATATATTTTGAATGCATTACTAATTAGGGAACAGGATCATACCTTGGGCTATTTGGATGCCACTAAATTTTGCTCACATCTATTCTATAGGCAAAAGATCTTGAAGCTAGGATGCTTGCTTGAAAGTGGATCAGAAATCTTCAAGGATTTGCCATTTAGACTGCTTAAATATTTGATATTATTTAAAAATGTAATGTATATTGAACATTTTAAATGAATTGAGACGACAAGTTCCTCTTTGTTGTCTTAAGGGTTTTTTTTTAAATGAATGATCACTGATTCTACTCTCTCTCTTTATGGTAAGTTTTCAAATTACATAATTGGCCATGATTCACATTACACCCATATGAGATGGTGAGTTTATCTCATAATACTGAATCTGTTTGCCAGTGGAAAGTTTATTTCTTTTTCTTCACAAATTTGATTAGGAAGCCCATTTCATTCTTCTATGATAATAATGGCTCTAATGTTTTTGATTTGTGCCCAAGGTCATTTATACCTCAAGAGCCTTTACGCATCTTTTCTATCTTGTTTCACTTCCTGAGTTAAAGGCTATCTTTATTATGATATTAAATAATTGAATAAGAAAATGGGTAAGGAAAAAAGGTCTTCCTGGGGAAAAAATTTCTTTAATTGAGTTTTATGTTATAACTTATAAGAAATATTTGAACTTTCTAGAACCTTAGGAAAATTCTTTAAGGGCTTCTTTCTCTTCCTCCTATTTGAATCTTACTTAAGCTGGAAAATAGGCACATGTTTTTAAACCACAAAAACTCATAAAATGCAACTCGCCAGCTTACTCTATTTGTTAATTTCTTTGACTAAATTTTGTAATATGGATCATATTATTAATATTAAACTAAAGTAGACATTTTGTTTTCTGAAGCTTAGAACCCATTTAAAATTCTGAGTTTTTGAGAAAATAATCTCAGTTCATTTGGTGAATAGTCCATAAAGATTTCTAGTTAGTGAATGTCATTACTTTTTAAAAAGATTTTATTTACTTTTTTGAGAGAGAAAGAGAGAGCACTAGTAGGAGAGACAAGGGAGAAAGAGAATCTCAAACAGACTCCCTGCTGAGCATGGAGCTTGATGTGGGGCACAATCCCAGCACTTTGAGATCATCACTTGAGTCAAATCAAGAGTTGGATGCTTACCCTACTGCACCACTCAGGCACCCCAATGAGTGTCTTCAAATTATATGAAATTTGAGGACAGCTGTGTGTATGTGGAATGTGTGTGTGTGTGACCTATTCTTTGACAATACTTTTTGAATTGTAAACATGTTTTTAGTGGACATTTTCTGATTGTGCATGCTAATATGGAGCTCTCTACATGGAGGCAGGACAATTGTCAGGTTGGGATAAGGTCTGGAACTTCTGAGAAGAAAGCAAAATTTTAGCCTAGCAATATTCCTGCCTTCATGTAGAAGGTTCCATATTAGCATACAGGATCAGAAGATGCCCACTGACATTTTTACAACTCAAAATGTATTTATATTGTAACTTTAGACAATATAAACAAATATACATTGAAAAGTATTGTTCCAATTCCCATCTATCCCATACCGACCCACAATAGGCAACCATTTCAATTAGTTCCTGTTTTTCTATTTCTAATTTTTGCTTTAAGAAAGAGCATCTACTAACTATTTAGTGTCAGGGATACACTAGTAACAAATACAAGCAGCCCTTGGACATTACAGTCTAGAGAGAGAGGCAGACAGTAAAAATAGACACTAATAGTAGAAATATTACAAATTGCAATAAGTCGCTTAAATAACATAATGGGTACTGAGAGGTTAGTGGTTCTCAAATCTGAATGGGCACATCTTTTTTTTTAAAGACTATGCTAATACATCTGCACTGCAAAAATAAACTACATACTACAGAAAACTATATAGTAAAAACACATACATCTCCCCAAATGCTTTTCTCCAAAGGTTAAGTTGTAATATGTATACGTATTGCTCAGGATATTATATATATAAATTCAAATGTACTTAGAGATACACATACAATAAGATGTTAAAGACGACTTGTTATCTCAGAATTTCTGCTGAGGCTCCAAAAGCCTAGAACAGTAAAATAGGTATCAAGCTCTCCTCTCATAGTAAAGCAAGACATGAGACTGTTTATATACGATATATTCAGAAGCTTAAGGATTGTGTGGCCACTGTTGACTCATTATCCATAACAAAGCTATAAAAAGAAACTTGAGAGGACAACATTTTTGGAGTATTGTTTTTCTGCTTATGGATTCCTTTCCTCATGGAGAGGAACTTGGGGATCCTTCGTCTTCACATTAACCAAAGTGGGAAAGGATGCTTTGTGAGAATTACTGAGAGATTCTGACTTGTGTCATCTGGAGTTTGGAGGGCACAGGGATCCTGACTCACGTTTGCAAAGTCAAGGGCAATAGACTCTTGAGAGGCAGAGCTGATAGCAGGCTGCAAGTGCCTATTTTCTGAGGGAAAAGAAGTGGACTGAGGGCAAATGTGGGTGGGCGGGAGAAATCCTACCAGGTATCATCTTAAAAGGATCTCATCTAAGAAGACTACTTGGAAGAGCCATGAAACCTCAATAGAAGACCTGACCCTCTGAGTCCAAAGCCTGAGGGAATGACCTAAGTAATCAGCCAGGGAAGTATCCAGAGACCAGCAGCTGAAGGTCTTCTGCCTAAAAACTCTGACCTCAAAAGAAACCCACAGAAGGGAGTCCTGGGTGGTTGAGCATCTGACTTTGGCTCAATGCGTGATCCCAGATCTGGGATCAAGTCCCACATCAGGGTCCCTGCAAGGAGCCTGCTTCTCCCTCTACCTATGTCTCTGCCTCTCTCTCTGTGTTTCTCATGAATAAATAAAATCTTAAAAAAAAAAAAAAAACCCACAGGAGAAGAGCATAGCAACTGTGCAGCCAGCACAGTCAGTGGGAACCAGTGCCAGATTACAATTGCATCAGGCACTTAAATCTGTGATCTTTATCCCTGACCATCTCCTCTTTGAAGCCCAACCTTAGAAAGATCAGAAACAGCAGTTCCAAGTGGGAGAGGATGATTATTAGAGCAAGAAAGGAGAGTATAGAAGAAGCTGGTCATGTCCCTCTGTTCTTCTCCCCCATTGTAGGCTTCTAAGTCTCAAGCTAGCTATAGTCTTGGGGTTAAGGAAAGGGAGAGTTATCTTATCTTAACTTTTTTTTTTTTTACTATTTTTCTTTTTATTAGCATCCATTTTATGTAAACTTCATGCTTACCCCCAATGTAGGCTTCTAAGTCTCAAGCTAGCTATAGTCTCCCCCATTGTAGGCTTCTAAGTCTCAAGCTAGCTATAGTCTTGGGGTTAAGGAAAGGGAGAGTTATCTTATCTTAACTTTTTTTTTTTTTACTATTTTTCTTTTTATTAGCATCCATTTTATGTAAACTTCATGCTTACAGTCCAAAGATTTTAGAATGGGGATAGTTTTAAGTTATAAAAACAATAGAAAATTGTTACCCCCAAATGGTATTGGTAAAACAGGATCTCCTCTCCCTCAAACCCTGATTTTTAGCATTTGCCAATTTTGTGGTATAAATACTCCCACTATGAGCAATATCAACCTACCAAAGCTTTAACACCACTCTGAAGAATCTCTGAATAGTAGGCAAATTTAAAACATAATTGAGCTGGTGCAAGGTAGTTGAGATCAATTTTGAATAAACAAAGATGAGAAAAACTATACAGTACATTTCTCCTAATGGAGTCTTGTGTAGGGATTGGTGTGAGCAAGAGAACAGGCCCATAGAATCAACCTAGCAGGAAATGATGAGAAATAATTACATGTCTGTATTAGGGTTCTTTAGAGAAACAGAACCAATCAAGGTATCTTCCTCTCTTTCTCTCTTTCTCCCTCTCCCTCTATTATAAGGAATTAGTTCAAACAATTATGGAGGTTGATAAGTCCCAAGATCTGCAACTGACAAGATGGAGACCAAAGTGGGTCAATGGTATACTTCCAATCTGAGTCCAAAGGTGTGAGAACCTGGGGAGCCAATGATGTAAGTTTCAATCCAACTCTAAGTCAGAGGACAATAGAAGACCCATGTCCCAGCTTGAAGGTAGTCATGCAGAGAGATAGAATTCTTTTTTACTCAACATTTTTGTTCTAATCATGCCTTCAGTGCACTGGATGAGACCCACACACATTAGGAAAGGCCAATCTGCTTCTTTTTTTTTTTTAATTTTTTTTTTAATTTTTTTTAATTTATTTATGATAGTCACAGAGAGAGAGAGAGAGAGGCAGAGACACAGGCAGAGGGAGAAGCAGGCTCCATGCACCGGGAGCCTGATGTGGGATTCGATCCCGGGTCTCCAGGATCACGCCCTGGGCCAAAGGCAAGCGCCAAACCACTGCGCCACCCAGGGATCCCGGCCAATCTGCTTCTGATGTCAATTTTATCCAGAAACATTCTCATGGACATATAAGAAATAATGTTTAACTAAATATCTGGGCACCCCCATGGCTGGCTAGTCAAAGTTGACACATAAAATTAACCATTACAATCATTTTATTATTGAACTTAGCTTACTGAGTTTAAATATCTGTGGAACAGGATATTAAAAATGGCATCCTGAATGTTGGCTAAGCTGAAAGCTGAAAACAATAATAGATAAGTATTTCCATATTCTAAAGAGAATTATTAAATTTATGTCCTCTTTTTGCATGGTGAATGAACTTGTCTCCTCAAGTAGCAGGATTTATCTCCAGCATAGAGAAGAGAAAATTATTATTTAGAAACATAAGTTTTCTTTTTTAAAAAAATATTTTATTTATTTATTCATGAGAAACACATAGAGAGAGGCAGAGACACAGTCAGAGGGAGAAGCAGGCTCCATGCAGAGAGCCTGATGTGGAACTTGATCCCAGGACCCAGGATCACTTCCTGAGCCAAAGGCAGACGCTCAACCACTGAGCCACCCAGGCATCCCTAGAAAGATCAATTTTCTAAGGAAATTTATAGAAGTAGAAAATATTTTGGCTTTTTTTCCCCAGAGATAAGAAGGTGCTTCTTTTCTTGGCCAAATAACAGTCTCTAAATCAAGAAACACTTAGGGAGATTGGGCAGGCATGTACTGGAATTGACCGGACTGCAGATTTATGTGCTGAAGTAGTCATGGGCTTTGACGAAAGCATCAGGTATGACCTCAATGCATGTTTCCCAGTGGTTGGGAGTCTACATTGCAATAGGGATTAGTGATTCCTTCTTACGTTGAAAATTCTGAAAGTAGGAAGCTGACAGGTTGAAGAAAAAAGGCCACCATTGGGCAAACTGCCCATTGGCGGGGAGATAAAGGGTGTCATTTCGGGAAGATAAAGGGTTATTTAGGATGGTGGCTAGGTCTGAGCTGTCTTGAAAGGAGCTTGCCCCCAAGGCCTGCCTGTTGGGCCATGGAATTCCAACTAAAAGGGGCTCTCTCATAATTTTTAATGACAGTAAATGTGTCACTGCCTGAGGATTGTGATGCATTAGAACTAAGATGTAACTCAGAATATGTATTTTTTAAAAACTCCCCCCCCCCACAAAAAACTTTTCCCAATTATGTCTAATATTGGACCAAATTTAGGATCTACCAGATTTGTAGATAGTAACCTATTTGAACATCTACAACTACCGAAATATCCTCATCACTGCCTCTCTACAAAAATAAACAGTCTGGAAATAGCATACTTTTCAAGCTTCTTGGAAACCACATATATAAAAATGCAAATGGGAATACACATGCAATTATATATGATTTTTTTATTTCCCTATTGCTCAAAAAAGTGCATACTCTGTTACTTCCAAATATAATCTTTTTCTTCATTGCTATCTGCCTAGGAACTGACAGTCAGCTACTCAGAGAAGTTATAGCTGTCCTCAGTTCCACCCTGTTTTAGAAATTAGAGGGATTGATTTCAATAAAACATAATTGCTTTCTGATATTTTCCTTTGAAGCTGTAAGTTGATTTTGCTCTAATATTTCAGCATCCTCTACAATTTTCTGCAATCTCAGCTGACTCACCCAGAAATAATGCTGTAAAGCAGAAGACAACATGTAAATGATGTAAAATTATTCTATACTTTTCTCAGGGGAACACGTTTCTGCTGCTGGTGTTTTCTTGTTTGTTTTAAGGTGTAATTCTTTTCGCTGTATTTCAAAATATCACTAGTAGTATAAAGAGAATGGCAGTAGGGTTTAGCAGAGCAAGCTGTTACAGATGAGAATAATCCCCTGGCCCGAGTACACAACTGTACTGAAGCCAGCTCAGCTCTGACAGCCGTCTGGAGAGCTGAGCTTCACTAGGTGCTTTGAGTTGAATGTAATTCCTAATATTGCTTTTCCTTATTACCATTCTGAGACACTGCCCAGGGAAATGGCCAAGATCTGTGCTTAGGACTCATGGCTGGCCTCAGTAATTTATTTATTAGCTTTGATTTCTAATCTATTATAAAGGTCTATCTCTGAGAAGTTGGAGGAAGTGAGGTGCTTTCCTAGAGTTTAGCCCATGTAACTGCTCAGAGACCTGCTGCAGGACTTTCTGGAATTGTCCAAGTCTGGCTGAAAGTCGCATCCTTGAATATCTCCAAAAAGAAACCAAGGAACAAAAACCATCAAAATACACATAACTCTATATTCCCTCTTCTGAATAAGAGAACATCTTAGTTTTTGTTCTTTTACATCTAGAGATCTATCAGGTACAGATCCCCTTCTTTTATTTCCATACGCCATCCTTTCCCTTCTGTCTTAATACCAAATGTCTGCCAGCTGACACTGTTCTCCTCATTTCTTCCCCCTCAGATTCCTAATGTGGTGTCATGATATCCCAAACAGACCAACATATTAAAAGATTCCACAGATTTCCCAATTTGGGGGACAGTGACACATATTTACACCCAGACCACATCCAGTTCAGAATATGCTGATCATATGTGGATGCTGCAGAACTATTGATGGTCACATTTTGTACTGGAACAGAAATTATTTGAATGTGCTCAGATTCTTAATTTCGCTATAAGAAAACTTAGCCCTTGGCCTTCTGGAGTTAATTTACTACACGTATTGTTTCCATCCTTAAGGATAATACGATCGACCTATTGCAGGTGTTTGGATGGACAGACTGGCAGGTTTCGCCAAATGGCCTTTTCTCTTTTTCTATTGGCAAAACACTATGCAAGTCTCAGAGAGCCAGAGACTAAATAGGATTTCAGAAATGAAGCTTTGTTATGTAAACCCTATGTAACACTGGCCCCAACAAGGGAAGTAGACATCAGTCTATTTAGAATATTGCCATCCAGTGTCCAAAGGATATATTACAGTTTTAACTTACACCACACAAGACCAAATGGATTACTACTTTCCCAAAGATGTACAAAGCAAAGTGCTCTTGAAGTATAAAGTATCACTCGATGGCCTACACTTGTACTCAGAAATAAAGAGCATTTGCTAGTGTATGACCTTGGACACAAAGAGCCATTACAGAGTTAATGTTTAGGCTACAGATGTAGTCAGAGATTACTATCTCTAAGTTTCCTGAACTTTCCTGCATATTGCTTTCTTCAAATTTTGTGAGTATTAGAGGACATAGTATGTAAGCAAAAATTCTCTAAAACAGTACTTGCACATAGTAGGCATTTTGTAAATATTAATGTCTTTTCCATTTGCTAAGTAAAAATAAATAGAAACTCTAAGGGGGTGGTGCAAAGGCCATTTTTCATACACCTTATTTTATGTACCAATGGCATATTTGGGTAAAATTTTAGAAATAAAATTATTTATTTTATTTTATTTTATTTTTTGAGAGAAAGGGAGGGAGGGAGGGATCGAGAGAGGAGGGAGAGGGGGAGACAGAGAGGGAGACAAAAAATCTCAAGCAGACTCCATATTCAGCATGGAGCCCAACATAGGGTTCAAACTCATGACTCTGAGATCATGACCTGAGTTGAACTCTTGAACTCTTGAACTCAAGAGTCAGACACTCAAGTGACTGAACCACCCAGGTTCCCCTAGAAAACATTTTAAATGACACATCATAGTAAATTATAAAGTTTTAGCTATTAGAAATCTTTAAGCTATTGAAGACACTGGGCTAATATGTGGTCATTAACACAATAAAACTGTTTTAGAGTTTTCCCCATGTCCACCATGAACTCTATACCACATTCAGCAGGCTTGACATTGTGTCATAATGCCACCATCACTCTCCCAGTTTCCCAGGCTAGAGGTCACTGAGGCATCTACAGTTTCTTCCTCCCTCATTCCCAACAAGTCTCTAAAACATGTTAATCCTACCTCCAAAATACCGCTCACCTTTGTTCGTCCTTCCAGGCCTCTGTCACTGCCTTATGATTCCTGGAGGATTATTGCAGTTTCCTCCTAGGTCACTCCCTTGCCTCTCATCTCTCTAGTCCAGTTTATCCAGGACATTGAGCAATCCAATCACATTCCTGCAGAAGTTCAGACACTAACCAAGCCTCTCTTTTTTTCTCTCCAACCCCATGTGATCTAATCTAAAAGCAGAAATGTCCTTTCTTCCATTTTATCTTACCTCAATCCTATTGATAGGTCCGGGTTTGTCAAAAACAAAATATGAATGTATGGGTGGAGCACATGAGACCGTTTGTGATCTGATTGTTGTTTACCTCTCCTCTCCTTCTTTCTGTCTCACCACTCACATACTACTTCAGACATTGTGCCAACAAGTCTAGTCCCTTAGAGTTCCTCAAACACGTCCTGTCCTCTCTCTAATCCTTTTATTGTAGATGCCTCGCCTTTGCCTGGCTATTTCCTTCTTCAGGGCTTATCTTAGCTATCACTTCAGTCAGCAAGCTTTCTGGATGCTGCTTCTTTAAACTATCAAGTAATTTTGTGAAAACTTCTGTCATACACTTTATCACATTTAATTAAAATCATTTAATTATCTATTCCTAATATGATATTCTTAGTTATTGGGAATTACTGGAAGTTCTCAGAGGCAGGTCAGTTTACCATAAGTCAATTCACTGGAAACAAATCATCAAAAGCCAGTTAGCTCTTTGGTGAATTAATCAAGTTGAATTGGCTTAGAACTTCAGCTTCTTGAGGGCAAAGCCTTATATTATTAAGTTTAGTGTGCTCAATTCCTAGTCTAGTGCTCAGCAGAGCAGGTATTCAATAAATGATCTCCCCAATACAATTTTATTATTACTCCCTTTATGTCTTCAAGTGTTGTTAGTTCCAACAATAGTGATTTTCTTTTTTTCATGAAAATACCATGGATCAACTGATTCATTTTAGAAGTAGAGGCACTGTTCTTTAAGAATAATGAAGATATTGTGTATGTCAAGAAGCAATTCTCTTTTCCAAAAATACTGAACCAGTTTCCTTATCCTTTTTCTTTTTTTATGATTCCCACTTCAGCCCATACAATTTGCATTTTCTTTGGCTAAAAAGTCCCATAGCCCAGGAGGGTATTCTGAGAACTTTCATGTGGTTATCATTTCTGGGAAAATCATTCCCCTGTCATACATATGTTTGGCACATTTGTCTTACTCTGTTTGCCTAGGGCTCTGGGATGACATTGTTTAGAGACAACAAAGTTGTCATTTTCAAAATAAGGAAAACAAGCAAATCAGTGGATGGAGAAACAAACGTTGGAACAACCTTAAAGAATCATATTAACCATAAGGAAATTCAAGTATCTTCATAATCTAAAGATTACCTACAAATTTTATTACATTGTATGTTTTGGATAGACCCAGATGATGCTGTTGCATCAGAAAATTTTTTATCATAGTTGTCTTTTGGAGACCATAATGATATTTACTTTTTAGTACCATAAAGATAATTCAATAAAATTGGTTTTAAAAATCTGAAGCATTCCTTTTACTTTTATTATTTAAAAAATTACCTTATTTACATTTAATTAATTAACATATAGTGTATTATTAGTTTCAGAGGTAAAGTGCAGTGACTTATTAGTTGCATATAACACCAGTGCTCATTACATCACATGCCCTCCTTAATGCCCATCATTATTAAACCTTATCCCCCTACCCTAACCTCTCCTCTAGCAACCCTAGAGTTAAGAGTCTCTTATAATTTGTCTGCCTTTCTGGTTTTATTTTATTTTTCCCCTATGATGTTCTGTTTTTTTTTCTTAAATTCCACATATGAGGCTCACCATATGAAAATCTAGACAGAGAAGTTCACAGATATAGCAGCTGTTAGGATGGGAAAGCTGATAACCATACCTGCAGGTCTGATATGTGCATCTATAACTGTGCATGCGGCTAAAGAAGAAGAATACAAAAAGCAGCTAGTAAAACCAGAACGGCTTCCCGTATAAACTGCACCACCTCTGCAATCTAAATATGTGGAGGAACAGCCTGGTCATTTACAAATGGGCTTTGCATCCATTTGCACTACAACTGGTCATTATATTGGCTGATGCAAGAGTGTTTATGTGTTTGTGAAAAATGGGATAATGGATACAGTACAATCTGGAAAAGATGCATATGTCTATCTGAAGAATCCACCTTGAGATTTTCTTCCAAAAGTTGGAGCAATTACTGTTTCAGGATTGATAGGCTAGGTTTTGGCAAGAAAAGGTTCTAGGTTTAAGAAAATTGCTTATCCACTGGGACTGGCCACTTTGGGAGCAGCTGTTTGCTAACCAGTTCAGTCAGTAATAATTGCAAAGGTAACTGGGAAAAAGACATACACTACAAGTGAGCAAATTTATGAAGCAGTTAAATCATTGTGGACAAACATACAAAAAATAGTCCTTTCCTAAATCTAAAGAAAAATTCAAGCTAGGGCATTCTGCTGAAATAGAAATACCTGCAAAAACAACTCACAGCCTGAAATAGTGCCTTTGCCAACTGAACTAATCTCTGAAACAAAGAGAAGATCAGAATCCACCTCGGGTGCTACATGGTTTATCTTGACCCTAAGCTCATGGGTCACGGGCAGTCGCATTCAGAAGATGTAGATATGTACAGCACTAGAAGCTGAAATAATCTGTATAGAGAACTATAAGATGTGTGAAGTTGAAAATAATGATGAAAAAAATCATATAAAGGGTAACTGTGACACAGAGAGTATGACTTTTTTTTTTTTTTTTTTAGGATATAACTATTAAAGTTTTTCCCTCACATCTTCTAATATAATGTATAGTTTGACCAATCATATAAGGGATTAAAACACGAACTGTAAATTTAATACAAACAATATTAAATGGTTGATGAAGAGGCAGAAGTAGAAGTTTGGGGATGCATTTGATGATTTTTAAGAGTGTTTATAAAAAAAACAAAAATAGAGTAAATATATAAATACCAATGATATGTATGTGTGCATGTACATATACATATTTGATTTTGTTTTTTTCAAATTATTGCCAGCTAAATTAGAATGTTGTATAGAAGGATGTGTTCCTCCCCTTTTTTCTTCCCCCAGAGCTATGATAAAATATCCATATTTTATGGCAAAAAAAATTCCACATATGAGTAAAATCATATGATGATTGTCTTTCTCTGATTGACTTATTTTGAAGTATTTTAAAGCAGATAAGATATATTATACCAGGTCTTCTTTAAATGGTCAAGAGGAGATGGCATAAAATTAATGTGTTTTCTACACTAATTTATTCATTCTTTTATTTTTCCTTTGGTTCAACAGAAGAATTATTGATATTTATTTAGTGCAGTGACCTGAAATCAAGATATTAGGGATTCAAAGATAAAAGTCGAGATTGTTCTTGAAAAGCTCAAGATATAATAAGGACAAAGCAACATTTTGCATAAAGAAGATAGAAACTAAAACAAAATTAAGAGATATATGCAATGGCAAAGAAAGTACAGAAAAGGAAAGTGATTCATTTCCAGCTAGAGAAATCAGAGAGGGCCACTTGGAGGAGATGGCAATGGATTTCAAATCTGGAGGACAACCAGAATGTCAGCAAGTGAAAATGAAGAGGAACACATTTCAGACAGGAGATGTGCAAAGACACAATTGTGGGAAATGTACTTTCCCACTGATTTGGGGAATGGCTTATAAACATTTCTTCAGTGTGTAATGTTGAAGGGAAATGGTGGAAAATGTCTGCAATGAAATTATATCATCTTTTTTATGTAAGGTAGAGTCATTGGAATTATACTTGGCAGGTAATGGGGTGCTCCAAAGTCTTGACTGGGAATAAGGAAATAGGGATGGTCTAAAATTGATTAACCTAGCAGTGCATGAGTATTCATTTTCAATTGCTGCTGCACCAAATTACCACAAACGTAGTGGCTTAAAACAATACAAATTTATTACCTTCTAGTTCTGTAAGTCAGAAGTTGAGGCAGGTCTTGCTGGATTAAAATCAAAGTGGCAGGACTATGTTCCTTTCTAGAGGCAGCATGAGAGAATGTTTCCTTGTCCTTTCTTTGCCTTTTCCAGCTTCTAGAGGCTCGTTGCATTCCCTATCCCCTGGCCTCCAAACTAGCCATCTTCCAAACTAGCCATCTTACATACTTTTGATCCTTTATATTTAGTCTCGTTGTCCTTGGATCACAATGAGAAAAAAATTCCTTTGATTTCCAGAATCTGTGTTTTAGGTTGGGCTCACCTGAATAATCCATGATCATCTCTCCCTCTCAAGGTCCTCAACCTTAATCATATTTGCAACGTCCTTTTGTGCCACGTACGGTGACATGGTCACAGGTTCTGAGGATTAGGACATGAACATCTTTGGAGGCCGGTATTCTGTCGTCTACAATGTAGATGGATCGAAGCTGGGAGGAGGCTTGTCCCGAGTAACTAAAGAGGCTGCATTTGATCTGCCTTACATAAGGGACAGTAGAGAACTGAGCTAGGACACTGGTAGTGAGAATATCAAGAGGAGGTTGATACAGGAGACAAAGGCAAACAGAAAAAAAAAAAAAGGCAAAAGACAAACAGAGATTGAAGATCTGAAAGATCGTCTTTAAAATTTACATGGAAGTTCCAGGGTCTGGAAGAATGATATCAACAGGAGTAGAAATGTCAGGAGAAGGACAAGGTTAGGAAAAAAGTATGAATTCCACTTTGAATTTGTTAAGCTTGGTATGCTAGTGAATTATTCAGGCAGAAAAATTCAACCAGCAGTTGGAAACATGCAACTGAATCTTGGAAGACAGGTTGAGGCCTAGAGATATAGTAAAGATGTAGGCCCCGGGGCATCTGGGTGGCTCAGTCAGTTAAAAATCTGCCTTCAGGGGATCCCTGAAACTCAGCGGTTTGGTGCCTGCCTTTGGCCCAGGGTGTGATCCTGGAGTCCCGGGATCGAGTCCTGCATAGGGCTCCGGGCGTGGAGCCTGCTTCTCCCTCTGCCTGTGTCTCTGCCTCTCTCTCTGTGTCTATCATAAATAAATAAATAAATCTTTAAAAAAAAAATCTGCCTTCAGCTCTGGTCATGATTTCAGGCTACTGGGATTGAGTCCCGCATTGGGCTCCCAGCTCAGCAGGGAGCCTGCTTCTCTCTCTGCTTACTGTTCCCCCTGCTTGTGCTCTCTCTCTCAAATAAATAGTCTTTAAAAAAAAAAGAAAGAAAGAAAGAAAGAAAGAAAGATATAAGCCTGTGTGCCACCCCTGTTGATTCTGTGATACATCAGCTTAGATAAGACACCCTTGCATAATGTTTATTACAAAAATAAAAAACGGATTGCATCTTGTCAAGTGAGTACAATTAATGGAGCAAAACTGGTAGTCCCCATATCAAATAATAATTTATAATATACTCTTATTTTATGTTGTCAGCTCTCACATTGAAATGTAAAAATATGACTTAGCTTTTAATATTTTTGCTCTAAATTTCATTATGTTTAATAAATTTCTTTGGCATTTTAAGAAAGTAGTTACATTTATTTCAAAGAAACATTTCAAAATATCAAAGATTGTTATCTCCATCTAAGACCAGGGCATTGAGGTTTGCTTCTCAAAAATGTTAACAGTTGAGATAGGATCATCTGAATTTAATTTTGGAATTTAGCCACCGATTTCCTGGGCTTTTGTTTTGCCTGTGTTGTTCTGCTATTGCTTACTGATGTTCCACTGAAGTTAGAAGAACATCAGGACATGTTTTTTATTGAGGAATAGGAAGAACTCTGTACTTTGGGGGTGTCTTTGAATTGTTCAGTAACCATAAAGAGGACAACTCAAAGATGACATTAATGCTAGAAAAAGGATGTATTATTTGAAGATGACTTTAACCTTATAAATATTTTCTCTTTTTTCAATATTTTGTTGCAAGTGACTATTTCAGGTATTATATGAGTTAATTCTAACAGTGATAGATATTATTATCCCTATTTCTCATATGAGGAAACTTAAGCTCAGAAAATTAAATTGTGATTTGCTTAAAATAATTCTACTAAAATGGCACACAAAGGCAAGCCTCTTGAGTTCACAATCATTGCTTTTTATATTATACTATAGGTGTCTCCCAATCTTAGAAGCACAGTTTGAAATTAGAGAATGATGATATTCTTGGCTGTTTGTTGTCTGTTCCTCACTGGAAGGTAAGATGCCCGGTGTAAGGGGCTTTGACTATATCGTTTGCTGCTCCAGTACCAGGACATAAGATTTCCTAGTACATAATAGGAACTTAATAACTATTTGTTTTCATTTTTCTAGACACTTCACGTTATGTGACCCTTTCAGATGCAGGCTTTCAAGTCCTATGAGCTGCATGCTGACTCTCATCAAGGGGATAATTGAGGGAGTGCTCACTAACTAGTCCTAAATTCATGAGTGAGAGGCCCATAGGACTTTAGCCAGACAATGATGAAAGAGCAGTGCAACTGAAAAGGGTCTCAGAATAGCTAAAAAAAAAACTTGCAGAAATTGCAAGGAGTAGAATATCAGAAGTTGGATCTTCTAAGGTTAAGATTTCTGGAATGTATTGGCAACTATGATGTGTGAGAATGAAGGCATATGATACATTCTTGATTGCATTATAGCTATGGCTGGCCAGGGTTATGGTTAGCAATAATGGTTGCAGAGTAATTTGGAAAATGTGTCTTTAGGTGCAGGTATCCAAAATCATACGTTTTTATTACTTATATTTCACCTCTTGAAGTTTTTCATTTGCTTGATCTGCCTCCTTTACCTCCCCAGTGTATATCTGACTTTCTAAGTTTTCAGCATCCTTAGTACACTTTTGAACTTACATTGGCATTTCTAATCATTATAACAATTAATCCTTCTTAGAGTGATAATTTGAAAGAAATGTTGACCAATTTAAAAATAATTGGCAAATTAAAACACTAAAAATTTGTTTTATAAGTTCACTGATCTTTTAACTCTGATATGTGGTTATAACTCTCATAGTAAGTGCATATTTTTTTCATTTTTATATGCCAGTTATGGAATAAATAAGCTGCCAAGAAAAAAGCAAAAGTTATTTTTCACTTTTAAATATTACTTATTACATAATCAGATTAGCAAACACCTACTTATTTTATTTCCTGAAAGAAGTAACCACAGCATATTACTGGCTGAATGTTTATATTTCTTAAGCAGGAAATTATTTCTGAGAAAAGGAAATCTTTCAAATGTTGGGTTTTCTTGTTGTTAAGAGCCACTTCAAAATTAAATGAAATAGTATCCTTTCTTAAAAATTGACAGCTGTGATTTCTAGAAAACAGATATTATTATAATAAAAATCATCCGTGACAAAGTTTGGGAGAGCCAGAAGGAAGATTCAAAAGCTGGGAGTATTCACTGATCCATTTTCCAAAGTGTATGAATAGAGCAAATGAAATGTTAGAGAAATAAATGATCCAAAATAACCAGGTAGAGAGAAATAAAAAGCCAACATTGAATAAAGACCAGGTACCCACTTCTCATGCATGTTTCAATAGGTTTCTGAAGACTTAAACCCACTGATGAGAAGACATTGCTTGATTGTTTTATGTTTATTTGCTGATTAACCTTAACTGATAAGCAGGTTCCTTGTTACTATGCCAGTAACTTAAAATTTGAAGTCTTCAAGGAGGTTGGCATTAAATGCTATCAGACCGCGAGGACCTGCTGCAGTTTTTCTAACACCACAAACACCAAAACACTAAATCTTACAGAGTTTGGAGGGAGTCTGCACTAATCAAAGTCTGATGAAGTTGACTGAGAAACATAGTTTGTTATCAAAGCAAACTTGTCAAACTGAAGGAAGATATGGAGGTGTAACATGCATCCAGTATTATGGCCTTACTACACAAAAGCCTGAGTTATACCAGTAGTTCTCAATGGTGACAGTTTTGCCCACCATGTGATTTTGAGCAATGTCTGCAGACATTTCTATTTGTTACAATTGTGGAGGAATTTCTACTAGCTAGAGGCCAGGAATGTTGCTGAACACTATAATTCACAGGATATCCCCCTTACAACAAAAAACTATCCAGCCCCAAACATTCGTAGTGCTGATGTTGAAGAACCCTGGTCTAGACTAACTAGAGTTGGACTAACTCCACTTCTGTGTCCTTTCCTTCCCTACCTTTATTTTTAAAATAATGTCATCATTTGTCCAAATAAAGTATTTCTTGAAACAGAAAGCTGAAAATGCATAGGAATCTTGTAACCTCGCTAACTTTGCTTTCTATTACCATTTGAGATGGCCCCTCAGACTTTTAGATGTAACTTCAAGACTCTGAAGAATATAATTTAAAAAGCACTGTTTTCTGACATGGTTACCCCTATTCTTATTCTGGAGTAACTGGAAAAGAAAACAGACTTCTTGTAGTAGTATGTGTGTGTGCCCCAGGTACAGTATCCTTGGGCAGAGATAGGAATCATTTTGGCAAAACGGCCTACCACGAATAACAACTGTCATGATATCCTTTGGTGTTTGGCATCATGAGCCTAGGAGAAAGTTCCAACTTCAGTCCAGGAGAGTTAAACTATATACAAGATTTCTAAGGAGGGCTGGATTCACTCTACTGTGTTTGAGGAACAAGTGGGAGCAGAAAATCCAAGCAATAGTGAGGTGCAGAAAGAATAGAGACAATGGACATTTCACCTTCTTGGGTAGCAAGCACGAAGTTCAGATAGATTTACTACATTGGAGAATTAATTTAAGAAGTTAAAATTTATTTTTACTATGAGACAGGTATTATTTAAAATGCTTACCTTAATTGCCTTTTAATCCTTATATACTCCTGAAATTTGAACAATTATATTAAAGATAATGTAAAGAAAATCATTGTGTCAACCATAATAAAATGGAATGAAGATGAATTTGCCCTAAGAGATATTCAAAGCTCTAAGAAAAAAGAAAGCATGTAGTGGCCCAGGAATATATATTATAGAGACACTAGAAATATACTTAAAAAAAGAGTGACTTTATTATGATAAATTTGGGACTTAAAATTAGTCAAGAAAAAAATGGATTATTTTGAAAAATACGGGGGCAAATTAATAGTTATTTGAGAAAAAATGTTGAATTCCTGTATCATTCTTTATATCAAAATAAATTTCAAGTGGAAAAAATCTACATCTAAAAATGACAACAAAAGTATCAGAAGAAAAATTTAAAAATAATTACCAACTTGTGTGGGGGTCTTTCTGTCGGGAAATACAACAGCTATTAGTAAGAGCACAATTGAACTTGATTACTTAAAAATTAAATCCTTTTGTACAACCAAAGAAAATCAAATAACAATAAACTGAAAAACTCATTTGCATCATGTATTTCAGAAAAAAAATCCCAGTACATCCCAAATTTTCCAAACCAGTTAGAAAATAAAGAACATAAAAAATACAAAGAACATAAACTAAGAAATAGGCAACAACACAAAAAGATAATAAAAGTATTTGATAAATATACAAAAATATGCAAAAACTCACTTGCAATTAAAGAAAAACAACTTAAAACTGCAGTGGAGTACGAATGTTTACTTATTAGAGAAGCAGATAATGAAAAGGTTGCTAATAACCTATTATCAGTGGGGGAGAGATATACCTTCATATTCACTTTTGGGTTACGAACTGGTGCAACGCTTTGGAATGGCAATTTGATAATCTCTCTCAACATTTAAACACACCTGCCCTTTAATCCAATGGTTCCATGTTCAGGAATTTCTCTTATATATATGTTCACTTCAATGCACAAAATAAATGCAAAGAATGTTAAGAAAATCATAGTTTGTGACAACACATACTTAAACATCATCAATATCAAGAGTGGATGAAAACATTATAGTACATCCATACACTGGAAGAGCATGACGTTCTTAGGAAGCCTGAAATATATTTGTGTTCATCGCGGCTTTGTTTTGTTTAAATGCCTAAAACAACAGGCACCCAGAATAGTCTTAATAAATATTTGTTGGAGTGAGTGAATGACCCTATTCTAAGCGTGGAGCAATGGGGAACCACATATAGGGATGATACCAAGTATTAAAAAAAAAAAAGCCATACATGCATGCATGCGTGCATGCATGCACTCCACACACACTTTTCTAGAGAGACAAACTGTCAGCAGTGATATCTTTTCTGCCATGGCATAAGTATCAGGAAGTGCGGCTAGATCTAGGGTGAGGTGAATAAGGTAGCTAGAGTACAAATTCGAGGACGTTGGCCTGAGACTGTCTCTTTAAATTGTGTATCCCTAAGGCTCTCACTTGTCTCACGCTAGTCCTGACCTGGGAGAAAGGAACATAACTTTCACCTATTTTTAAATTCTACTTGAATTATTTGCTATGAGAAAGTAAATGTAATTTTGGAAATAAAAAAAAAGAATAAGCAAGAAAAACTTGATAAAATTAGAATTTAAGAACAGGGATTTCATGCTAATAATAGGACTGATGGTGACATTGAAGCATTTTTAAAAATAGAACCAAGAATAATTGTCATAAATGTTGCTACAAAATTAACTTCAATTTTCCATGAATATTATTGAAAGAGGGGATATATTAAAAAATGACAATAACCCAGGCTTATGCCACCAGATTATATTAATAAGCACTGAAAAATGTTGGTAGTGCTAATAAGATGGGCACTCATTTATCAGACACATAAAAACAGAAATGAAGCAGGGTTGATATTTTAAATTTCAAGAAAAAAATAACAGGATTCAAATTTTAAAAAAGGAAATTAAAGGTTCCTTTAGTAAAGGTACAATCCATGTTGACAATACCTATGAAGAATAGCAAAAGAAGAGTTTCAAAATCAATTAAGCAAAATTGTTAGATTTACAAGGAGTATTAAACATTGTTTTTGATAAAAATATTGGCCATATCTCTGTTAGCCTTTGATGGGCCAAACCACATACATTCATACATGTGTATATATGTACATACATTTATATATAAAATAAGAGATACAGGTACTTGGATAATATGTTACTAAAGTTTAAATACATATTAAAAGAAATAATATGCAGTTTTTTGCAACTATCTGTGGAACATTAAATTTAAAAAATAAAGCTAACTGTAAGCTAAGTTATAGGAAAATATCGATAAAATCCTCAAAGTGGGGATCATAAAGGCAAGGTTCTTTGACAACAATGAGATAAAATTAGAAATCATGCTCACAAGTATAGATAAGAGTAACTAGGATTACTTTGAAATTAAAACAAAAACTAAAATTTTGGGCTAAAAGCAAGTGCAAATAATTCAAGTATGGAGAATTTATAACATAGGAAAAATGAGAACAATAATCCTCAGAATTTGTCGATTATGGTCAAAGGAGTGCTCAGAAGGAAAATTTTTGTGTTAAATGGTTTCATTATTTTTAAAAAGCAGAAATAAAAATAATGATTAATTACATTTCAAAAAGTTTGGGAAAACAATAAAACACATTAAAAAGCATGAAGAAGGATATGATGAAAAATAAAAATAGAAACAAAATTAATGCAAAACAGAATCTGCATTGTTCAAAAGCAAAATGGTAGGCCCTTTAAAACCAAATCTATTATAAATATAATTAAGAGAAAAGCTATGACACAAATCAAAATTAAATAGGAAGTACACATTTACTACCACAAAAAAGTAGAGGGAATATATTACAACAGATACTATGTACCATTCTATGAAAATATATTAAAAGATCTCAATGAAGTACATAATTTTTCTGAGAAAAATTGGCATAAGAAATAGAAAATATTAATTTCGCTAATAAAAAGTAATCAAAATTTTTCTTCTGAAAAGCTTTGAGCCATGTGTTTTTACTGTCATCTTTAATTTAATAAGAAGATAATCCAAATTTTTACATAAAAACTTTTCCAAAATATAGAAAAATCCAACTTCACTTTGATTTTTTTAAAAAAAATCTATTAAAGATAGTATTTAAAAACAAATATATACTTTAAGAGAATGAAGATAGAAACCACAGATTGGGAAGAAATACATGCAAAACAGGTATCTGATAAAGGACTTTGTCCACAATTAAAAAGAACTCTTAAGACTCAACAATAAGAAAACAGTTCAATTAAGAAGTGGACAACATGTTGGAACAGATATTTTACCAAAAAAGATATATAGGTGGAAAATAAATAAATGAAAAGATGCTCAACATCATATGTTTTTAGGAAATTTCAGATTAAAACAACAAGATAAAAAATATTTAAAAAAACCCAACTTGGAATCAAGTTAGATTTTATTTATTATGATAATTTCCATGGATGGCAAAACTGCATTTGGAAGGAAACATGGACATCCATTCTTGGTTAAGTCTTAAAACAAATTTGGGAATAGGAGTATAGTTCCATCCAATATTAAAATAATAAGTCGGGCAGCCCGGGTGGCTCAGGGGTTTGGCGCCGCCTTCAGCCCAGGGTGTGATCCTGGATCACGGGATCGAGTCCCGCATCGGGCTTCCTGCATGGAGCCTGCTTCTCGCTCTGCCTGTGTCTCTGCCTCTCTGTGTGTCTCTCATGAATAAACAAATAAAAAAATCTTTAAAAAATAAAATAAAATAATAAGTTGATTCAACATCATACTTAATGGTTTTTAGCAGTGTGTAATATAGTACTAGTCTCAAGAGATTTCATAGTAGATATTTCTTCCCAGCTCATGATAATCCTTCTTTCTCTAGAAACAGCCCTTGAGACATGGATGGACCTCCAGTGTGACGACTACCTTCTCACCTTGACCACGGCTGATTGATCCAGAGATGGACACCTGACGCTTCTGCAGCTGATGAGAAGTTTCCTCCTGACAGAGACTGGGAAGTAGTTGGAACTCAGCTTTATTACTGGCAGTGTTTGCTAGAGCAGCTCCCAGAAATCCTCATTTTTTCTTTCCTGAGTCTTGGTTTTCATCTCTTCCTTGGATTCCAGGAATTCAAGCTTCCTGTTTAAATGTGTGAGACGTTTTTGTGTGTGTAGCTTGCAAGCAACAACAAAAAACCTCAAGTAACACAGGTACACGTAAGTGTTTCATGATGAGAAGGTGGGGGTGGGTGGGATGTTGATCAATGGACGATTTGGGAACTTAGGTTAAACTAACTTAGAGAATCTCTAAGAGTCAGTAATAGTCACTTATTCACTTATTCAATCACAAAATTTTTTTTTGGCGGATTAGTATGCTATAGAACATATTTTGGGAAGTACTTCTCAAGGAGGTACTCCCAATAAATCAGCAGCAGCATCTGCTGACAGTATGATTCAGTCTTGGCCAATTCATGTCTTAGATTGTCATAGATAACAATCTATTGGTGACTGAAGGGAAAATCCACTCACAATAGCAGCAAGCAATGGGAACAACAATAAAAACATAAGATCCCTCAGAATTCCTTTTTATTTCAAGCTGAAGAATTCCTCGAGGGAAGCCCTTGTTCATTATTATACCTTTAGAAAAGTATCTGGCTCACAATAGCTCCTTCATAAATGATGGGTATACATTTCCTTTTAATTTCCTTGAGATTAAGAAAGTTTATAGTTATTGTTTATTGTTTAAACAATTGTTTATTGTTTATTGTTTATCATACAGTATATCCTACAAAGCTACAATAACAGTGAAGAGGTTGGTCATATGTCAGGTAGTTCTGATTATGTAATTATTCATCCCAGAAAATTGTGTTCTAAAACAGAAAACATACAAAGAGAATATTCATCAGTCATATTGCCACTGCTGCTTTTTCTTCTGTTGTTGCCACCAGTGAAAAGGGGAGAAGTGACTTGTTGCTCCATGACTGAGTGCCTGAGCTTTTTCTTTTTCTTCCCTCCTTACATTTGCTTTCGCTCCATTCAACTGGAGGCCTTGCTGTGTCCCCCAAATTACTTGCTTTTCTGAAGATTCTCATTCATTCACAAGGTTATCATAGTTGTTGTAATTTGGGAGATATAAGTCTGTAGAGCCTGATCTCTTTAGAATTCAAATTTTGGTGGGGGAAGTAAAGCTGAGTCAAGCATCCCTTCTCTGGGATTCCGGAATTGGGAAAAAGAGACAAGAAGGGAGGGAAGGAATGAGGACAGGAAAGGAAGACAGGGAGAGAGAGGAGAGAGAGAAAGAAAAAGAAGGAAAAGAAGGAAGGAAGAGAACGAAGAAAGAAAGAAAGAAAGAAAGAAAGAAAGAAAGAAAGAAAGAAGTGTGTGTGTGTGTGTGTGTGTGTGTGTTCGTCGAAATAGAAAGGCTGTTCTGTTGGAAGAGAATAACGATGCGCAGAGAGGAACATAGTCATGAAATAGAGAGAGAGAGTTCTGATAGTACTCAAGTGTTTGATTACGTTTGTATAATTATTCCTGGGATGCAGATATATTCCTTTCTTTAGTTCTGGGAGACACTTCCATGTTTTTATAATAAAGATTCAAACTGAATTTCTGTCACTTGCGAGCAGAGTCTTGGATAACACACTTGAACTGTTACTTGGAGAAAATTACACTTAACTCGCAAGGCTGTTCTATTCAGACGATGGAGTCTAAAAATAGATTAGAAAAACAGCAGAGAAATCAGAGATGTTTTGGATTTTGAAGAGACCTTCAAGAGCCAGAGTCTGGAGAGATAAAATGATTTGGCCAATTACCAGCATCAAGTTTGCCAAATAGTCTGGTTCTTAATGCTCTTTACTCTTTATTACGTCGTTCAATTTCTTGTTTCATTTCCTTTCGGCCGGCTAGCTCATTCTTTGGTCCTGTGTTTTTGGCCCAGTGTTCTTCTGATTCTCACATACATTTCACATATTCCCTTTCTTTGGCCCTGAAGTCCACCATTAGTATCAGGTTAAAATTACTTTCTTAGTGTACTCTGTACTCAGGCATAACAGTTCTCTAATTGCTCTGTCTTCTTTATTGGGTGAAGGTCACCTTATCCATGAAGGGAATTTCCAGTTTGTAATAGCTGCATTAGTTTGACCTTCCTTAGAACTGTGACCCCAGAGCAAGGCAAGACATGAGAAATAGGCTCAATACAACCAGATACCATTATTTATTTATTTATTTATTTATTTATTTATTTATTTATTATCCATTTGACACAGAGAGAGAGCACAAGCAGAGGGAACAACAGGCAGAGGGAGAGAGAAAAGCAGACTCCCCAGCTGAGCAGGGAGCCCCGTGCTTTGTGTTCTAAAAGAGAAAGCATACAAAGAGAATACAAAATCATGAACACAAAGGTCATGATCCCAGGATCCTGAGCCAAGGGCAAAGGCTTAACCAACTGAGCTACCCAGGTGCCCCATTAGATACCATTTAAATATTTATAGGTATCATGGTTCTACTGATAGATATAAGAACTATTCAAAAGTAGAATGAGACCTTATAAAGATTCAGTGAGTATCAATTGACCTGGGTTGATGCTGCAAACTCCAATTAGACTACAAAATTAGTTAATATGATACCTGAATCCACGGCTCCCATAAAGCAAGGCAATCCACATTTGAAAGAAATGATATTGGAATCCTTGGAGGTCTAGACGTGGCTTAGCATTGGCTGAAAGGGTCTAATCATGAGAAAAATACCCTGGATATTTGTAGTCCACATTCCATGTATGGGACTGAATTATGTATCCCTCCAAAATTCATGGTCGAGGTCCTATCCCCTAGGCCTTCAGAATGTGACTGCATTTTGAAACAAAACCTTTTAAAGAGGTAAGTAAATTAACATGAGGTCACTGGGTGGACTCTAATCCAATCTGGTGTTCTCATAAAGAGAAATTTTGATATGTGGAGAGACACCAGAGACCTGCACAGAGGAAAAACCATGTGAAAAAATAGCAAGAAGGCTGCCACCTACAAGTAAGAGGGTGGGGCGCCAGGGGTGGGGCGGGGGGGGGGCTCAGAAAAAATCAAACTTGCTGACACCTTAGATCTTGGTTCCAGTCTCCAGAACTTCTGGAAAATAAATTTCTGTTGTTTCAGCCACCCTGTCTGTGGTATTTTGTTATGTCAGCCCTAGCAAATGAATATATCCCATAATTCAACTCAAGTCTCCATTCATTATTTACTCTCTGTAAATTCAGTCCAGAAGCTAATGTAAAAAATTACTTGTGATGATAAAATTGATTTTTTTAGTGTCTTAAACCTTGGAATTAAATATAGGAGTAATCTGTAAATATATTAAGTATTTTAAATGCCTATATTTAAACATAGATATTTAAAATATTTAAAATACTTTAAACATTTATGAAAAACTGGCATATACTCTTCAAATTTAAAATGTGATATTTGAATAATTAGTTCAGACATGATTTTCAATTAAAATTTTATAAATGTATAAACCATACTGAAACTTTTAAGAGAACACTAGTCTCTATATTTAAATTCTTAAATTTATAAGTTATTTAAATGTATATAAAGGCTTATTTGTTAGTTAGAAATTTGAAATAGTTATAAAATTGAATGTAACAAACATCACAAAATTTAAAATGTTTAAAGAAATTTAGTTTAACTATAAAAGAACTCATAAAAAGAACAGTAGGGATCCCTGGGTGGCGCAGCGGTTTGGCGCCTGCCTTTGGCCCAGGGCGCGATCCTGGAGACCCGGGATCGAATCCCACGTCGGGCTCCCGGTGCATGGAGCCTGCTTCTCCCTCTGCCTGTGTCTCTGCCTCTCTCTCTCTCTCTCTCTGTGACTATCATAAATAAATAAAAAAAATTAAAAAAAAAATAAAAAATAAAAAGAACAGTAAAAATTTCAGCAAATCTATAGATAGAACAATAAAATTTATACAAATATTTAGAGTTTGAATAACTAGAGTTTTTAATTTATAAATGTAATAAATCAAATATTTTTAAATTTCAAAACAATTTCAGAATTACAAAAAATTGAAGTACAGCACAAAGACCTTTTTTCCCCTGAAATATTTATAAATAATTTGCTGACATGATGCCCTTTCACTCCCAAATGCTTTAGTGTAATTTCTCACAATCAAGGACATTTTCTAATATAACCACAACATAATCATCAAAATCAGGACATAAGCATTTTTACATCTAATTCTCAGAAACCATTCAGTTTTCACCAGTTGTCCCCAAACACCCTTTATAGGATAAAGATGCAACTTACAGTCATGTGTTGGATTTGATTATCATGTCTCTCTAGTCTCCTTTAGACTGAGATAATTTCTCACTCTTCTATTCTCAAGATCTTGACACCTTGAAGATCTCAGGTCAGTCATTTTGCATAATGTCCATGGATTTGTTTTTTTCTGAGTTTTCTCTTGATTCTATTCAGGTTATACAACTTTGGCAGGATTACCACAAAAGCGATGATGAATTCCTCTATTGCATATTATTTGGTGGAGAACAATTTCAGTTGCTTATAACTAAACATATTCTCTTTGATCATTGTTGAAAATGGTGTCTTCCAGGCTTTTCTATTATTTCTCTATAATGAATACATATTTTGTGGGAGATACTATATAAATATCCCATTCCTCATCAAACTTTCCATTTATTCATTTATGTAAATCAGTGTGTGCTTTTCGTTTTCTACTTTCCGCCTGGTTTTCATGATTTCTTTTGATGCCCAAACTGTCCCAGGTTTAGCCAGTGGGAATTTTTTCAAGGTGGATTCAATGTCCTTTTGATAGATCTCTTCATTTCTCAAGAACTTCTTTGCTTTCTGGCATAAAAAGATGTTCTAGACTAGTGTATTTTCTCTGCCTTAGCCCGGGAATAGTCATTTTCCCAAAGATCCTTGCTTCCTTTTGGTAGAAAATGGTGGGGAGAACCAAGATCTGGGTGCTGTGTGTGCTCATTGATATTGGGTGTTGCTGTTTTGAGGCCCTCTTATTGAACAAAGTGTGGGAAGATGCATACAGAAAACATTAACATATGTTCTGTATCTGTTTATATATTGAAAATGATGAGATCATAAAATACATTCAATTCTAATTTAATACCGCTCTACTCATCTTGACTGGAATCTGCAATCTTGTGACCGGCCATCTCCTCCCCTATGAATATGCCCTTCTCACCCCATTGAAACTCTGATCCCCTACTCTGGACTTTCCTATTCCCACACATTGAGCAGACTTCCACTTTGCTTGGCACTGACTAAATGCCTTAGTACTGGAGTGTTTAGGAAGGGAAGAGAAGAGAATGGGGATAAGAGGAAGAACCAAATGTTAATTTTTAAATCACAAGTGACTTCTTGAATAATATCTTTTCTGCACAAAAGCCACCTGCAGGGGCACCTCAGGAAAACCTGTTCACTAATGAAGTTCTCACTTTTCTAAAATCTTTTGGTTTCTTGTAGATTTAATTTTCTCAGCTTCATTGTCATGGGGTTCATATTGTCTAGGTGCATAAATATATCAAACACTTCATTTTCTACATCATCTTGTGGAACTTTTCAGATTTTATTTTCTCATATGGAGCTATTGAAAACTTTGTATTCATATTTTCTTCCTCTTATTCTTCACCTTCAGGTTTCTTATCAATATTCAACAAATTTAGTAGATAGCACTGCCACATGGTATAGATTTTGGTCCACTGTATTTGGCAATAGCAGGACCTGGAACATTTTTTGTTTTGGAAAATCTGAGCTACAAAATATGTAGCAAGAAGAGTCTCTCCCATGAACTGTTGCAATCAGCTTCAGTATTCGGCGGGTTGCGGGAGGGGGAGGAATTCAGAAAAACCTCAAATCACATTAAGATACGTACCACATAAAGACAGTAAAGATTATGCTTTTTCTAAATTCTTTATCAACTTTTATTATTTTAATTTGTCTTCCAGCCACAGGATTCATTTATTATTCTAATTTGCTTCTGGTTACAGGATTCAATCAAACTTAGTAAGCCTTTAGGGGACCATCTATCATGTTAGTAGTTAAGTCTTTCTTCTGGAAATGTGGTCAAAAATAACAGCTTGAATGTAGAGTTCTGTTTGGATAGGAGTTCTAGTAGAGTTGTCACCTGGTAAAGTCTAAAATACATAAATCATATTGTTAATCAGTCCAGTCCATCATGAAAATGATTGGCATTAAATCAATTATCTTCCTGCTTTAATACTATAGCAAACAGAACAACAAAATGCTATGGCCATGGAGACATTTTCATTTTCCCCTCAGATTCTTTTTCTCAGAAGTAGTGATAATTCTAATCAGAAGCTTTGACGCCCTGGGTAATTATGTCACTGAAAATATCTAGGGTCAAAACAGTGTCCCAGGCTTATGCTCTCTGGGTTTTGCTAAACCCCATGGATCACTAACTTTGCAGAACTTCCAGGGAAGAACTTCTTAAACACATATGATCACAGATTAATTAAAAAAGTCTAAAAATCTAAAATCTAAAAGAATACTATCATAATTTCAAATCTGTCCAATAAAAAATGAACTTGAGCTTGCAATTGATTCAGACTAGTGGAAGTACCTGCCCATGTTGGGTTTAATTGGAAACTTCTTGTCTTTTTAAAAACTAATTGAACTGTTTTTTCGCCCTTCAAATTACATTCTGTGAAAAAAGATTTGCTCCTTCTATCTTTATTCACAATAGTCTATCATACTTTTAGGCTTCTAGGGAGCTCCTGCAGGAACAAGTATTCACTATTATGGTATTGATGAGAGAGAAGATATTCTAAAAGAGTTGGTAATATCTACAATTGGAAAATAATATTCAATGCAGAAATGAATGAAGTTTCTTGCTCTCTCTTCTTTTTATAGGAAGAGATGATAAGACATTTCGATGTGGGAGTAGAGGAAAGGCATAATGGTTCTGCTTTGCCACCACGGTACTAATTTCTTGTGCTAGCAAGAAAAAAACATTGGACCCATCTTTTACTAAGTAGAGTCAGCAAAACCGTAAAGACTGAAATGCGTAAACAAAGATTTTGGGTGTCTTGAGTGATTCCTTCATCCAATTTTTTTTTCTGCCTTTCACGGTTTTTGTGCTATTTTACAACTCTTTAAGTTGTGGAAACTTGATAGTAATGCAAAATATACTTGCCCAAAAGATGCAAATTAATTGTACCCAATAAGATTTAATTCATTATTGCCCTACATATAGTTCTACTTTGCATCTATTTGTAAATTAATTTCAACTTTTCTTATTTCCTATATATGTTTTGCTCTTAGAATTCCCCTTTGTTTCCACTACCTTACTGGTTCTGTCTATAATTAGGAAATTAAATAAAATAGTTGGCACATTCATTTTGTATCTGTATGAGAGTCGTAAGTTTATCCTTTTACAAAAAATTATCTTGTAAACAATTAACCAGGGCTTTTCTTGGCTCCTAGAAGTAAATTCCCTATTGTAACAGAATTTTCACTTTCCTGATCCTCTGTTTCTTTACATATTTTCCATTTTACTACTTATGTGCTTTGTTTTTATAACTTTCACAATCAATAAATGATTCCTCATTAGTAACAGTAATGATTCAGATTTTTGGTTTTGTGGCCAAAATTTTGTGATCCCTGTAAATGGAGTAATAGATTATAGAGATTTATTTTTTTCTTGGATGGAAGACAACAGCGAATCTGATTTGTTAGTATTTTATTTTCTTTGTCTACTTGTCTTTTGATCTCAAATTAAGAATCTCATGCTCACCAGGAAAGGAAACAACTTTTTGATATATAGTCTGATCATTTTTTTTGTGTTTACTTTTGGCCTGTGGCTAATGTTTAAGATTCCAGGAAAATGAGAAAATCAAAGTTTTGATACTTGATATGTGCTATACTTAAAAAGTTACTTTTATAGGGGTGCCTGGGTGGTGCAGTTGGTTGGGCATCTTGGTTTCGGCTCAGGTCATGATCTCAGGGTCATGGGATCAAGCTCTGTGTCGGGCTCAGGTCTCTGTGGAGACTGCTTGGGATGCTCACTGCCTCTCCCTCCACCCCTCCCCATCTGCTCTCTTCTCTCTGAAGTAAATCGATCAATAAGTCAATCTTTTTTTTTTTTTAAGTTATTCTTATAGAAACTCAGAAATGTTTTGAATATTTAAGCTCATGTAATTAAGATAAATTTTTGGCAAATTAGACCAGTGTAATAATTTTGGTTTAATAAAAACAGCTTCTAGTCTGATTTATCAGTATTAGGTGAAGTATACATTTTATTCTCCTTGGGTTTGCTTTTCTTAAACTTACTCGGGTATACTGATCCAATAAACTCACATTACTTCTACACAATATTTTAGATAATGAAAAATATAAATTTGTATTCAGCAAAATCAAATCATTATTCTGAGAACTTTATTTCAATAGTAATTATGTTTTATTTATTTTATTTATTTTATGTTTTATTTTTAATATGTCAGGTTAAATATAATTCCCAAGATCTCTAGGAAACCTAAAGCCTTAGACTGCTATAAAGTTGAATTATATGATGAATATTAATTTGATATCAAGATAATTTCTAACTAAGAATACTGAACATTTAGTGCACAATTTAACTTTATATACTGTTTCTTATATTTCATGAAACATTCTTATCTTTGGGTCATGTCAATGGATCCGTTCATTTTGTCTCTTTAAAAAAGTGTGGCTGGAGACAGGTGCAACACAAATTTTGCTATTCTGTTAAAATACTTTTTGTGGAGGACAGTGGTTAATTTCTACCTCTAGTTTTCTCACTGAAATAGAAGTTACTTTGATTAAAAGTCACAATTAACATGAGTGGTTGAAATTCCACTAAGTAATGGGGACAGACTAAAACCACTGTCTATATGCTTTTCTGTTCCAGAGAGAAAGTAGTTTTGTCTTATAGTGCAAGTTCTATAGTACTGATTTTATATATACACATACACTACATAATTATATGCAGCAATGTTTTTTAAGCCTTTTTCCCCCTTTTGTTCCTTTTCAGAACCTCTGTACAATCTTGCTACTGAGGACTCCAAAAAAAATTTTGTGTGAATTATCACCATCAGTATTTACCAAATCAGAAGTTGAAACTGAGATATTTTTAAACACTTACTGATTCATTTGACTAAAGCAATGATGAACACAAATTAAAATGTTAACTGAAATAACATCTTAATATAAAAATTATTTTGAGCTCATGGATATCCTGAGAATTGTTGTGCCAGAAAAAGCAAAATAAAGGGCAAATTTGGAAGTAAATTTTACTTGTCCTGGGTTACAGTACTTGAGTTTGAAAAGAAATGATGAAATGTATTAAAATTTCTGTAAAGTTTGCCTTATCTTGATGGGGTTGCTTTCTTTACTTACTGATTCATTCCTTTGCCTACTATAGAAAATATTTTTTGACCTCTGTGTAATCTGTCTAGGTAGCAAATAATGTGTATCTTGTAAGAATATTTTTCTGTGCTTTATGTTGAATTTATTACATTCTTGATTAAGAAAAAGAAATAAAAAATAAAAGAAAGTAAAGAACAAAGATTCCTCACTTATAAAAATGTTTCTTTACAACCATGCTAATATCTATATTTATTTAAAATGTTTTATTATCTTACTTATTTAATTAAATATATAACTCAATATTATTTCTCTAGTACCCCGATCCTATCTTAATCAAATGTCCAAATAGCCTCTAACAATTTTATTTTCTAATTTTTGCCTCTCCATAATTGGATTTTTTAAATTTAAATTCAATTAGTGAACATATAGTACACACTTCATTTCAGATGGAGTGTCCAATAAGTATAGAAAAGATTAAATGAAACTACACCTACTTTACACTTTCCATGGTCATTTAGTTATGTGCATAGGTTTAAAAAGAAGCTGTTATTATTATTTTTTAATCAGGTTTAATTGCACAAATTGAAAAACCAGGGCCTTGCTTGGAATGTTGTACTCAAAAACAATACTCATTTAATCAGGTAGGAACAGCCCCTCATCCTGGATTAAGTTTGATTTTACTTATGGAAGCAATACCTACAAAGCCCTGGCCTATTTCTTGGCTTAGAAAGTCTAAGAATATTATATATTAAGTACATGTAACCTTAGTATATTTGGGGGACCTTGAGAAAAGAGGAATTTACTCAAATTTATAGGTATTTCACGTGAAATATGGTGGAGAGTATTTCTTGCGCTTGGTTTCCTAGCCTCAAGTCACCAAATAATAGAGGGTTTTAAAAATCCAATTTGAGATTTCTTATGAAAACTTGCAGACATAATTTAATTTAGTATTTGTTCAAAATTGTATGGTTTTAGAGTTTACACAGAAAACTTAATGTGTCTTATATGGTAAAATGACACTTTTACTGCATCTATGTAAACAACCAGGCAAATCTAATGGGACAAGCCTTATTTTATCAGAATGATGATTCTTTGAACTTATGACAAAAAGAGGAAAGGGAACTGCCAGAAAAAATTATGAGAGACTTTGAAATGGGCAAAAATCAAATAGTGGCTATTGTGACAACTCAGATACACATAGGTTTTCTCATCTTTAACTGATATTACAACTCTGTAACCTGTAGAAATCTCATTATAATGCAGATAATTCATGTCTGTATAAATGCAAAGTAGTGTTCCACAGAATGCCCCTGATTTTTACATTGATAAACAGACTGGTTTTGCATCTATTTGTAAATTCATTTCAGATTTTCTTTTTCTTCTTCTTCTTTTTTTTTTTAGAGAGAGAGAGAGAGTGTGTGTGTGTGTGTGTGTGTGTGTGTGTGCATGTGTGCACGTGTGTGCAGGTATGCACGCATATAGGGAGGGGTGGAGGGAGAGGGAGAAAGAGAATCTTAAGCAGAACACAGGACTCAATCTCATGATTCTGAGATCATGACCTGAGCCGAACTCAGGCACCCCTTCATTTCAAAATTTTTTATACCGTTTATATATCTCTGCCCTTTGAATTCTTCAAAACAATCATAGCATTTTGCTGATCTTTCATTAATTAATAAGTTAAAAATCTCTGACATATGTTCATTTTATGTCTATGTGAAAATCATGATCCTACCTTCTTTTAAAAATTATTCCTTAACAATAGATAATAAGAGTTTTAAAAACAATCTTACATATACAACAACAGCAAATGATGCAATTGGTTGAGAAAATTCAGCACTTAGAAAACTCTGACTTCAAATTCATAGTACTATAAGGAGCTGCTGCTAAAGACTACTACTGCCTGAAGTCATTACTAGTTCCCAAGATGGATGAGACTCCCAGCCAAACATAAAATATAAGTAAATCAAATTATGGGGATAAGATCAACAGTTATAAATTACTGAAAAATAATAACTGATGGAACAAAGTAAAAAAGACTCTGACTTTATTCCACAAAATCCTAGAAAAATTATAGATTTTATTTTATTTTTTTATAAATTTATTTTTTATTGGTGTTCAATTTGCCAACATATAGAATAACACCCAGTGCTCATCCCGTCAAGTGCCCCCCTCAATGCCCCTCACCCAGTCACCTCCAACCCCCGCCCACCTCCCTTTCCAGAAAAATTATAGATTTTAAACATAAAGGAAACCATAAACTAATCTAGAAGGAACTATAGGTCAATATTTGTCCAATCTTAGTATAGGGATCTTTTAAAACATTGAAGGAAGCCAAGAAAAAATCAGCGAGGGAAACTAATAGTTTAAACTATATACAAGGTCAATGTCAAAAAACATTAAGTTAAAAAAACAGATATATAAATTATAATATGTCACTAAAAAGTATGATAAACAAAGGTATTCTACCTTTTATATATAGAATACTTAAAATTTAATTAAAAGAAAACCCTACTAAAATTCTATAGAAAAGTGTGTAGAGGACAACAATTACAGAAGAAGAAATACAACATACTAACTAAATGTTCATCCCTAATAATAACAACAAATGAAAATGATTCCAAATAAGTCTGGAGGATCCCTGGGTGGCTCAGCAGTTTAGTGCCTGCCTTCGGCTCAGGGCCTGATCCTGGAGACCCTGGATCGAGTCCCGCATCGAGCTCCTGGCATGGAGCCTGCTTCTCCCTCTGCTTGTGTCTCTGCCTCTCTCTCTCTCTCTCTCTCTCTCTCTCTCTCTCTGTCTCTCATGAATAAATAAATAAAATCTTTAAAAAAACCCAAATAAGTCTGAACTATAAAATTAACAAAGTCTAAAAAGTATGCAAAATAAATAGGGCATGGTGAACGGTCAGCCTTAAATAGTTTATTAAATATATACTAATGACAAAGTGGTTTGACAATATCTCTATAAAGTTTTATTATATATATGTGTGTGTGTATGTATCTTTTGATTAAGCATTTTCCATTTTAAGAATCCATCTTAAAGACAAAATCAGAAACTTGGTTATAGACACTCATTTAAACTTGGAGAGAAAAACAGAAGCCAATCTGTATGTCCATAAGTGAGAAATTCCTAAGTAAATTAAGACTACTTCCTAGGGTTGAATGCTATTTACATCATTTTATAGCTTGCTTTTGTTCACTTAATAATGTACCTTGAACATCTATTCCTACCAGTACATCAACCTCACTAAATATAGCTTTACTCCTTTTTAAGGCTGCTGTGTGCTGTTTCACTGTGTCAATTACCATAATTTATTTAACCATTGCCTAGTCATGGGCATATAGATTATTTCCAGTGTTTATTGCAAGAAAAGTGATATTCTTTGGGGAATTTCACTGATCCTAAGTTGATACACCACAAGGGAGCAATATTCATTTACTGACCACCTATTTACTGGCACATGAAACACATTTTCTTATTTAACCTCCACAACAAACTTTTGTGAAATGGTTGTTTTTACGGATTTTGCAGATGAGAAAATAGAGGTAGAAACATGCTCAGAGAAATTAAGAGGTTTGCTCTAATCACAAAGCTGATAAGATCTATTTGGGTCCAACTCAATTTAGCTACGGCCCCTCATAAACAGCTTTTTCCAGCCTGAGTCCTGGTAGCTGTTCCTGACCCTTTCTTTCCTTCTTGTTATGTTGTTCTTCCAGCCCCTTTCAACTGCTCCCAGGTAATCTGGAGAGTCCCTAAGTCTTCAGTTTCAAGTGAAATTAATTAAGAGACTTATGCAGGTCTTTCAATATCCTAAATTATTATTACACTACTTTGTGTGTATGGCCATATGTACATTTTTCTGGAGCAAATCCATGAAATTTATCAGAATTTTAAAATAAATTGTACTTCCCAAAAGGTTATGAACCTATCCTCAGGAGCAGCCTCATGTGCTTGTGAGGTAGTTTTCTGGGGTACCAAATTGAGGCTGCCATTTGTTTGGATGTGTTTTATGTTGAGATATCCCAGCCATCAGTAACAATTGAGAAGTTGTCAACATAAGTTTTCCACCCTTGCCAATGGCCTTGATCACTGTTCATGCTCTCGTGTTCCATATTCCAATTAATGTCAGCATCCCTCACTCTGCTTTGGGGTTTCAGTGCCTTAGAAATTATAAGCATCTGCCGGGGTGGGAAACAGTTAAGAAGAAGCCTGACTACTGGTTCAACAGTACAGATCCAGAAGAAATCATGCTCCCTTTGAATTAGAAATAATTCCTTAACTGTGTTTTCGCACCTGCAATGACTCCATGCCTGATTCATGGATTTTCTGGTATCTGTTTCTTTGTCATTAGCTATTAGGTCTTTGAAATCACAGAGGAAAATATTATTTTGTTCTTATTCTTGCATTTCATTCAGCCAGGAACCTCACCTTCCATTCTTTCTCATACTCCCAACCTGACTTGTGACAATAAATTTTGCCGAAAGAAGGAAGGAAGGAAGGAAGGAAGGAAGGAAGGAAGAAAGAAAGAAAGAAAGAAAGAAAGAAAGAAAGAAAGAAAGAAAGAAAAAGAGCATAAATTGAGGTGAAAACTCTCTTACTCAAATTTCTCCTTTCTCACTTCCATGCTGATCCTATTATACCTTTGGTAAAATGTTTGATTAGGCTGTCTGTCTAGTTAGAAGCTTAAAGCAGCATTTTTTTTTCTTTGTCATGTATGTTTTATTGGGATGTGTACTTTTCACTGCATATATTCAGCTTGGATGGTGAAGGGTTATCATTTATACTTTCTTATCACTAAGCACTGATATACAAACAGTAATTCAAATTTTTATATTTAATTTTTTCTTTCCTCCAGCTCACCTCTCTTGTGCCACACTTCATCTATGAGTTCATACATTGGACACTTAACAGCAATGTCCTTATCTCAAGGGGTTGTTCCGTAATACGGCATATAAAATTAAAATCATTTTTCAGGTCAAGAGGAGGGCACAGCATTTAAGTTTTAGGAGTTTAATTCATAAAAGTCAAGCTCTGTTATGTAATTTTTAATATGTTCCTCAAGGCCATTGATTTTAGCAGCAGTTTGTTGAGTAAATACTTAATTTATATGTGGTAGACTTTCAGTTCAGATATACCAGGTGATTGCCCAGGGGAGAAAAATGTTTAAAAGCTCCTTAGTATGTGGGTGTTTTAGGGCTATAATTGACCAAACATTCAGTAATTTGGGCAGCAAACCAGAAAGTTGGCAAAGCCTCAGCTTTACCTAGTAACTATGCCTGTGCCACAGTTAAAACGTAACGTTTACAAGAGGCCTCAGAGGAAAATCTAGGAGCCAGGAGAGTGGTGTAGGGTAATTCAGTATCCCGTGCTCCATTAATTCAAGCTTGTGTGGGGTTTGAGGGAACATTGTGTCGGAGGCTTCGAAGAAACCATATTTTTGATTAAAAGGATTCTCTTCAGTATGGGTTGTTTGTTGTTTTCCTTAAATGTCCAACAGAAAATATACCTGAGCTCTGTAAAAAGAGGGTTTGTAAAATTGAGAACCTTCACTAGGAGGGTGGAGCTTCAAGAGATTAAAATGGAATCATTTGCAGCAAGGGTGTAGAAATGTTATGGGTCTCCATTTTGAGAGGAACAATTTCAACCAGGCAGGAAATTGATTTATTTTAATGTAGTCAGTGAACCAGGAGGCAGCATTTAGGAGGCAATTAACACCTTTCCTAATAGTAGCAAAGGGTGGGGGTTTGTTTGGGAGTAACAAAACAGGGAGGAGCTATGATAAAATACCACTAGAATCTTCCTCTAAATCAAAGAAACAAAAATTATGTTTTTGTTGGTGGAATATTTTTCTTTTTTTTAATTTAAGTTCAATTTGCCAACAGTGGAGGTTATTTTTAATTCTAAACTTTGTTCATCTATTCTTTTGCTCATAGAACAAGAAAGTAGAATGTCTTTTTTTTGTAACTGCATAATATACAATGATGCTATATATTTATTTTTAAAAATAATAAAAACATTTTTCTCTTTCACTCATGGACCTAATATTTCATCATTGCCCTGATACTATTCAACATCAACACTCCAAAGTTCAGCAAAGAACCTCCAGGTTTAATTCTTCTACTAAGGAGGGAAAAGCACCAGAGTCAATTACTCTGGTAATTTTCAGATAAAAATAGCATTAGCTCTACATATGTTTCTAGTGCATAAGATCCCAAAATATTTTAAAGTTAACCTCAAAAGTTTCCAGGATTATTTTTGGCTCTACTACTCATTTCTTTAGCAAATATTTAATATTCAATTTATTCATTCCACAGGTGTTTACTGAGCATCTACCATATGCTAGTACTGGAGATACAATGGTAAAGCGACCAGAAAAGTTTCCGGCCACATGTTTCAGTCTTTGCTTTATGAGTTTCTGTAGCCTATATTGTTTCATTTGAGTTTCTGGACAAACCTAACTGATAATGTGATTCTTAATGAGACCATGATAGCAAGAATGGTTACCATCACCTCAATCTGTAATGATCCACGTGAGGAAAAATAGCAGCAATTTGCTCCTGGAGGCACTAATATGGTTAGTTATGTTACTGGGGAGGTTATCCAGAAGTCTTTGGTATACAGTCTGTACTTTCTAGTCTGTACAGTCTCAGGAATCTATAATTTAGACTACTTACAATTAAGAATGTTGAATTAAAACCTGTTTTAGAGGAGTGGAGTTGGATTACTTTATGGACATGTGTAAGGTATAAGATGAAACCAACAGCTAATAAACTATTACTAATTTATTAATAACAAAACAATGGATATCGAATCCAGATAATCTTTAGGATCACCTAGGGATACATTTATAAAATACAGATTCCTGGGCCTCACCACAGACCAGTTCAGTTTGAATCACTTGGGGTGGAGTTTAGGGCTCTGATTGGCCAGTGTGAGGAGAGAGGAAGGTAAAATATGATATGAATTGACAAAAATCACTTCTACTCAAGCCACTGTGGGTTGGACACCAATGAAAAGTTCTATGATAACAGTTTGCATTCCAAAGAAGCACATTTTTCTGTTTGAACAATTGTGATCTTCAAAAGGACAAGTCTGAATTAGAGGTGCCCTGTTGTACAGTGAGGATTACTGATGTATAAAAGAAAAGAAATACGTTCTGCTAAGTTTACGCACAGTCTGCATTGATGTGCCTTCCAGGTTCTGTGACACTCAGGATGGATCCAGAAAGATTTATTCTATAATAGGTCATTTTGTTTCACCAATTTCGTACATCTAATAAAAACCACACATTTTTTTTAAAGATTGTATTTATTTATTCATGAAAGACACACACACACACACACACAGAGAGACAGAGACACAGGCAGAGGGAGAAGCAGGCCCCATGTAGGGAGCCCAATGTGGGACTCGATCCCAGGTCTCCCGGAACACGTTGTGGGCCAAAGGCAGGCGCTAAACCCCTGAGCCACCCAGGGATTCCCAAAAAAACACGCATCTTTAAGATCTTTTAACATGTTTGCTTGTTTATTATCAGCCATTTATCAAGTGACTATATTCAAGTGGACTTTATTAGACTTTAAACAAAGTAACAATAAGACTCTGTCCTATGGAATTTCATATTTTTCACACTGATTTTCTTTTACACACTAATGAAGTTCAGCCAACAGAACAATAACTTCACCTCCTTTCAAAACAGCTTAACCATTTTTGTACTCAGAAATTCTGATTCTAAGTCATGATACAAATGGTACAGATTCTCATTGAACTGTGTAGAATGGCAAAAAGCCTACTGGATTTGGCTTCCACACTTGGAGTTTCATTTTCTCTCTGAATTTCTCTACTATTCCTCTCCTTCCTACACCTTGATCTCAACCATGGTTACAGAGGCTTCTGAAAAGTGCAGATGCTCAGGCCTTCCACCTGGACCAATTAAATTAGAATCTTTGGGGATGAGGATAGCCAAAATATATTCTAAAGCTTCCTGGGTGATTCTGACAGCTGGCCCATGCTCACAATTCCTTTCTAACCAAAAGGGGTCCTCTCCCTTTCCATGCAGGCTCACACTTGGTGCTTCCTCATCTATGTATGTGAGGTTCCCGCCTACCAGAATACTTCTACCCCAATCCTCATGTCCTCACCATACCCATGCCTCAATATCCAGTTCAGTTGTTATCTCTTTCATTAACTGATTTCGAATGTCCAGAGTAAATTGTATCTCCTCTAAATTCTTTAGATCTTCCTCGGTCCTTTCAGCTCACTTGATAGCTTGCCATTTCTGTGCATATTATATTTTCACCCACCCTTCAATTAACTAGTAAACCTTTTAAGAGCAAGAAGCCCACTTTTAGAATTCATTTTTATACCTCACAGTGCCTATTAGTTACTCAGTAAACATCAGATGAGGAAAAGGAGGATGGAAGATTGAAGAGGCAATAGACTTACTGATGTTCATTCAGTGCACCTTTTTTTGCTATACTCATCCAACACTAGTTCATATTATTTCTTTCATTCCTGAAGGTTGGGGTAAAGTGAGACCTCTCAATTACTTTTTCCAGATAGATGTGCATTCTCTAACTTCTGCCTTTGCCTGAATGATCAGGTAGTAGCAATAGTAAAAACATCAACTCAGAAACTTGCTAACTACCGCAGGACCTCTAGTTCTAGTCCTTTTGGTCTTTACCTGGATAATAGTTATGCTAGCATCTTCTCTTGTTTGTCCTCCCTACTTTGTCCTAATTTAGTCCCTCTAATCCCCTTAAAACATAACTTTCGGGGGCCTAGGTGGCTCAGTCAGTTGAGCATCTGACTTTTGATTTCAGTTCAGGTCATGATCTCAGAGGCATGAGATAGAACCCCACGTGGGGCTCCGTGTCCAGCCCAGAGTCTCAGTCTTGGGATTCTCTCTCTCCTTCTGCCCTGCCTCCACCCCCAAACCCTGCTCACATGTGCATTCTCTATCCACCTCCCAGATAAATAAACAAGTAAATAAAATCTTTAAAAAACCCCAAAACATAAACCAAGACCAACATAACTTTCATCTTGTTATTTCCATGCATAGAAGCTTTGGTGTATCCCCATTTCCTACTAAGTCTAGTCCAAGATCCTTAACAGTCCTGCACTGAAGCCTTTTCATGACCATTCCATGCTTAATTCCCATAGCACTCCTTCTCCAAGCCAATACATCAGCCAAATTGAACTACTTAGGCTTTCCTTTGGTTTATCCCCGTCAACCTTATCTTTGCTAACAGGGGTCGTTCCTGGTATTGCCTGCTTCTCCATCTCTATGAGTTCAACTCCTAATCATTTTTCAAGGTCAGTTAAAAGATTACCTCCTCCATTATCACCTAACTATCCAATGCTGTCCTCTCACCATCCCCTCTCCACTGGCTCCTACCCTAGATCAAAAATCATCTCTTTTTTCCACTGAATTTCCAAGGCATCTCTCTCTCTCTCTCTCTCTCTCTCTCTCTCTCTCTCTCTCTTTGGTAGCATATCATTCTCTGCTTTATACTGCAGTTATATTTCTTATATATACCCTATTATAAACTTAATTAAGGGAAAGGTTGAACTCTTGCTCATTTTTAGATCTTTTGTGGTGTCTCATAATATTTATATTTAAGCTCCATTGCTAGACTCTACTAATAATGAACTATGTGACTTTGAGTAAGTCATTAAGCATGTTTGAGTCAATTTACTCAAAAATCAAAAACCTTTTAAAAAAATATTTATTTATTTATTTTAGAGAGAAAGAGCATGAGTAGGAGGGGTATAGGTAGCAAGAATCTCAAGTTGACTCTATGCTGAGCAAGGAGCCCCATGCAGGACTCCATCCCCAAACCTGAAATTCATGACTTAGAGATCATGATCTAAGCAGAAACCAAGAGGCAGATGTTCAACTGACCGTGCTACCCAGGTGCCCCTCAAAAACATATTCTAATTCAAAAGTCTTAATTTGCAATGGTTTAAATTATATATTCCTGGATTTGTACAAGACTTGAAAGCACATACCAAAATTAAGATTTCTGCATAACATTTAAAAACTTAAAATTATGGCTACACTGGCTGTTTCCATTGATAAATTCCCACAATTTTTCTCCTGACTTATTTGGATCGATATAGAACGAGGTCTATTCCCATTCCGGCTATCACTGCTATGTCAAGTATCAGTGACATAATCTGCTTCTCAACTTTTAATTAGTGTAGTATTATTTTTGTGTGTTTGGAGGAGATCAATTCTTTATTCCATGAATACTTATTAAGTGTCTATTAAACAGGCATTCTTCCAGGTGATGAGCTCACCTCTCTCATTTAGTGAATGGAAGAAGGGAGGGGAGAAAAGCTGGTGCCATTAAGGAAGATCTTTCCAGTTTTTAACTGTTCTATGCAATCTGTCTCTCTGATTAGGTCACAAAGGTTTTAGACCACCTATATTATTCTAAGACTTGAAACTCTCCCATGGTCAATGCTTCTTAAAAGCAAAATAAAAATGCCTATTTTTTCATTTGTTCATATAATGTAGGGAGTGATTGCAAAGTTCTTCCACTCAATCCTTCTAAAGATAATACACTGGAAACATTTTGGTGGGTGTGAATCATTCAGACAAGCATTCTTCACTCAAAAATAGAAACTAGCTTTATTTGTTCCAGATGTTTTACAGCTGCAGGGAAGTGAAAGCCAGTGGTCCTATTTTCAATGCAACCAAACTCTTATTGCATTTGGAATCTCTTAACCAATGAACTCATATTACTCTTTCTAAGACCTGCACAATTTTTTTTTCCACTCTTACCATTCACAAACAACTATGCTTCATGGGGACCACTTTTCAGAATTAATGAGTCTACATCTGTGTTGTACAAAGGAAAGACATCTTGTTTATCATAGTTTCCACCTTTTGTTTATCTTGACCTTTTAAAATTTCAAGTGTAAAATATTTCAAAGAGATTACTTGAAGAAAAGGAAAAGGAGAGTTTAGTTGGGTTGTTCTTACAGTATTTTAGAGCACTTTATAGTATTATAATACTATAATACTTATAGTATTATAAGTTATGGTGTTCATTTTAGGAAGAATTTCAAATAAAATTATTAATGAAAACATTAAGTATAAAAATGCAATTCTTATTGTGCATTTGTAATTTTAAAAACTTGACAGCCTATATTTTATTTTTCTGTAGGTCTATAAGAGATGCTATATGAGGTACCTGAAATATAAAAGGATCACGGCTCTTAGAAGAAGGTATGTAGAATTATGTAGGAGTTATACACACTAATTTCATACCTAGTCCATGAAAATTAAAATATATGTATTATATATTATTTGAAGTCAAATGTTTGAAAACAGAGTGCCAGATCTCTTGAGATTGTAGTCTTTTCAGGCAGAAGCTTTTCTCAAATTGTGGTTCATAATCTATAGCAGAATCACACTGGCTGCTTGTGAAAAAATGTATGCCTGGGACCAGTTGAGTCAGAATCTCTGAGAATTAGGGCTGTAAAAGGACCCTAGAGATCAGGAAACAAAAGCACCCACATCTTCCATTTGTGAATGTGAAAACCTTGAGAAGTTAAGTGAATTTCGAAAGGCCAGGAAGCCAGTTAATTGTAAGGTAAGGCATAGAATTGTGTTAATTTTTTTTAAATTTTTATTTATGATAGTCACAGAGAGAGAGAGAGAGAGAGAGAGAGAGAGAGAGAGAGAGAGGCAGAGACACAGGCAGAGGGAGAAGCAGGCTCCATGCACCGGGAGCCCGACGTGGGATTCGATCCCGGGTCTCCAGGATCGCGCCCTGGGCCAAAGGCAGGCGCCAAACCGCTGCGCCACCCAGGGATTCCCTAGAATTGTGTTTATTAATGCTGAAACCAGGATTATTTTCTAGTAGGTAAGCTATAAGTTCTTATCTTCAAAAAATGTAAAAATAAAAGAAGGATTAGGGATCCCTGGGTGGCGCAGCGGTTTGGCGCCTGCCTTCGGCCCAGGGCGCGATCCTGGAGACCCGGAATCGAATACCACGTCGGGCTCCCCATGCATGGAGCCTGCTTCTCCCTCTGCCTGTGTCTCTGCCTCTCTCTCTCTCTCTCTCTCTCTGTGTGTGACTATCATAAATAAATAAAAATATTTAAAAAAAGAAAGATTAAATAAATAAATAAATAAATAAATAAATAAATAAATATAAGTATCTAAATGTTATCAAGTGTCCCACCCAATGATTTGTCTATAATTAATTCTTTTAATAATTCTTTCCTCTCATCACTAATTAACTAAACTCTTATTCTTTCTCCAGGATTTGGAAATACCTTTCTTTCAGACTCATCATGAATCTTTTGAATTATAATGGAATTATAATGAAAACCTCCCTCCCCCAAAGAAGAAAATGTTAAAATTTATGTATTGCTGACTAAATCTTTGAATCTCATGTTTGATTATTTAGGATTTCAGTGTTTTAGTTATTTAAACTATGTTCAAGTAACAGTTTGTATTCAATAATGATTCCATAAAGACTATAAAAACTGTAATTCATGACATACATTCTTGAAGTATGTATATGCCTTCAGTTAAAATAGAGCCCTAAAGTAGTTTACGTGTGTTAAAATAGAGCCCTAAAGTAGTTTAAGTGTGATATCATTAATATTTAATTCAAAAATTTATTTCACACATCTTAATGAAGCCATTAATAATTTTATATCTTGGGCAGCCTGGGTGGCTCAGCGGTTTAGCGCCGCCTTCAGCCCAGGGCTGATCCTGGAGACCTGGGATCGAGTCCCATGTCAGGCTTCCTGCATGGAGCCTGCTTCTCCCTCTGCCTGTGTCTTATCTTTAGCCCTTTAAGAGTAAAAGTCTCTGTGAATGTGATTTATTAGGTTTCCAGTACTTTGCCTCAATTTTGACACCCATTTGTGAGAAGGAAAGAGGTACAACTAGAGAGAAGGTGTGCCAGTTTTCAAAAATCCATGATAATTACAGCCCCAATGATTTTCAGATTCAGTCCTTCATTTTACCAATGAGAAACTTGAGACCAAAAAAAAGAATAGTGTTCTTTAAAAAAAAATTATCTAAGTAATCTCTACAACCTAACATGGGGCTTGAACTCATGATCTCAAGATCAAGAGCTGTATGTATGCTCCTCCTACTGAGCCACCCATGTGCCCCAAGAGTAGTGTTCTTTTGAAGGAGATAACGTTGTGTCAGAAATTGTTGGTTGTCTACCCAAATCTCTTTTCTCTCTTTCCTAGAACTTCTGATTTCAGCTAAATGCATGACCAGATGAATAAGGATTACATTTCCCAGCCTTCCATGTAGATAGTAGATAGACACAGCCATGTGACTAAGCTCTTGCTTTGGAATATAAGTAAACCTTTGTGTGGTAGCTTTTGGGAAACTTCCTTAAAAGTCACTGAAGGGGCTGTCCTTTGCAGCCTCTGAAATCCCTCCATGGGTTCTGTCTGAAATGTGGTTGTTTTGGCTGGAGATCTGTTTTGGGCCATGAGAATGAAGGCCACTTTGGCCTAAATGACTGTGGAGATGCCACTGAAAGATTGACAATCTAGAGTCATACATGGGAGAGAAAGAAGCTTCAATTCTGTTAAGTCACTGTGTTAGAGTTTCTGATATTTGGAATTGTATCTGATTGTAGACAACAATCCTTTTTTTTTTTTTTAAAGATTTTATTTATTTGTTCATGAAAGACACAGAGAGAGAGGCAGAGACATAGGCCGAGGGAGAAGCAGGCTCCATGCAGGGAGCCCAATGTGGGACTCGATCCCAGGACCCCAGGATCATGCTCTGAGCCAAAGGCAGATGCTCAATCACTGAGTCACCCAGGCATTCCAACAATTCATTTCTTACTACAGAATTTCATTTATTCGTTTTTTGAACATGTAGTTTTCAGCGTTTTTTGGGGGGCGATAAACTGTACTAAAAGGATATGAAACAAAAATCATTTTTTTATTTTAAATTTCTAAAAAGATTTGGAAATCTTTGGTCATTTTCCTTTGGTCTGTCTTTGCCTCTATCCCCGTTATTTTTGTTTTGTTTTGTTTTGTTTTTTCTATCCCCGTTATATCATACAATTCTTATTTCTTTCTTATGAAGGAATATTTTTTAAATTTGTATTTTAGACTGATGCTGTCATATGAGTAACATGACTTCCAAAAGTTAAAAAAATACCTAAGCAACTCAAGTACATATGACTTTAAGTAAAGTTTTAACCTTTAACCTTCACCCCCAAACACATGACAAGTCATGATTAAAAGTCATGATGCAAACATAGTTTTTTAAAATATGTAAGATGTAAAAATTTGTCCTTGAACAAATTCAAAATATCATGGGACATGTCTTTAAAATATCTAAATAAAATATAATTTCTAAGTTAGCACTTAAAAATACACTAAGGGTGTATTTCAATGTTAGTCACATATAAAAAGGGATGTTAGAATTCGGAGAACAATTGTGAGGTGAGAGTGTCCCTTCTGTAAATGATTCATCTTCCCACTTAGAGCAAAACGTACTGGACATCTACAGGATCAGAACCCACAAATGCATTGCCCACTTCCTGAATCTAATTTTGCTAGTAGGCTTGAAGAAGCATTCTCACTTGTGAGTTCTACTTAAATTCCCCTCAAACTCTTCCTTATTGATTTCTGATAATTGATTAGGTTTGGAGTTTCTTTAAGAATAATGCATGTCTTTGAAGAGAAATCTCACAGAGGAAGACATGGACATGGCCAACATGCACATGAGAAAATGCTCTGCATCACTTGCCATCAGGGAAATACAAATCAAAACCACAATGAGATACCACCTCACACCAGTGAGAATGGGGAAAATTAACAAGGCAGGAAACCACAAATGTTGGAGAGGATGCGGAGAAAAGGGAACCCTCTTACACTGTTGGTGGGACTGTGAACTGGTGCAGCCACTCTGGAAAACTGTGTGGAGGTTCCTCAAAGAGTTAAAAATAGACCTGCCCTACGACCCAGCAATTGCACTGCTGGGGATTTACCCCAAAGATTCAGATGCAATGAAACGTCGGGACACCTGCACCCCGATGTTTCTATCAGCAATGGCCACAATAGGCAAACTGTGGAAGGAGCCTCTGTGTCCATCGAAAGATGAATGGATAAAGAAGATGTGGTTTATGTCTACAATGGAATATTACTCAGCCATTAGAAACGACAAATACCCACCATTTGCTTCAACGTGGATGGAACTGGAGGGTATTATGCTGAGCGAAATAAGTCAATCGGAGAAGGACAAACAGTGTATGTTCTCATTCATTTGGGGAATATAAATAATAGTGAAAGGGAATATAAAGGAAGGGAAAAGAAATGTTGGGAAATATCAGGAAGGGAGACAGAACATAAAGACTCCTAACTCTGGGAAACGAACTAGGGGTGGTGGAAGGGGAGGAGGGGGGGTGTTGGAGGGGAATGGGTGACGGGCACTGAGGTGGACACTTGACGGGATGAGCACTGGGTGTTTTTCTGTATGTTGGTAAATTAAACACCAATAAAAATTAATTTAAAAAAATAAAAAACACATGAAAAGAAAAAAAAAGAATAATGCATGTCTTATATTTCAACATAGTCCTTTATTTCTAGATTTAAATACTTAAGAATGTCAAATATTTAATAGATTTTAATAATAGTTTTAATAATAGTTGTAGAAATACAATAAAATTCAGGGGGATATATAAATGTAAGAGCAGTCTTACCTTTGGGTCCACATTGAGAATTTTTCTGTCTCTTTTGTATTTGAAAAGTAAGCCTTCTGGATTATCAGCAATCACTTGATAATTGGGAGTTGAATTACAAACAGCAATATGACTGTCCCAGTTGTAAAAGCTAGAAAAATAAATACTAATTAAAAATTAGTATGCATTAATATAGGTAACATGTAATATTATATAATAACAAAAATTGACAAATACATTTCAGAAAATATTTGGGGCAGTTTAGTTTCAAGATAGATGAACTGGATCATAGTCTATATAACAATGTAAGACACCTGTGTGATTAAAATTCTTGCAGAAAACATTAGATTTAATCATTCTCAAATTATTTAAATACACATTTATGACAATGTTGCATAATTTCCTGGTTTGAACACTCTAGGAACTAGGAATTAGTCCAGTATTATATTTCCCAGGAAGTCAAGAAGAGAAGTGATGCAATTTGAAGTATTTCTTCCAACTTAGATTCTTCAGGGTCTTAAGAGTATTCAGGGTATTAAGAGACTGTTTACTGGAAGGCAAGCTAAGTCACCTCTTTTCATTCGAAACAAATTAATCATTTCTTTCAGGCTTTATTTTCCAATATGTTTCCCAGGGATTGAGGAAATTATGTGAATGTGAGAGGTTACCATAGGCCAGCATGATGTGACGTATTCTAGCACTACACCCATATGAAGTTGCCCCCATTTCACAAACCAGGCAAGGAGACTAGGGGAGGTCAACTGGCATTGATAAGGCTCTGCAACTAATATGTTATAGGACTAATATTTCAACCCAGATTTGTGTGTTTCAAAGCACACGTGTGTTCTTTCTTTCTACTGTTCAACATTGCTTTCATTTTATCCTTTGTTTTCTTGCTTGATCTATGGATACTTCCTATTTTTTCCATGTCTTGTTTTATACCAACTTGTCAAAAGTTAATATAATACTGCAATATGAGCTGTAAAAATTATATTAATTTCACATATCTTATTCCTATTAGCACATTCCTAATATTATCTTAATATCTTCACATATTAACATGTTTCTAATATGCCTAGTATTATCCTATTTCTGGGTTGCTTTGCCTTTTATTATTCCTTATTCATTTTTAAAGAGTAGATTTCATTGATTAAGCCCACTTTGAATTATAGTGTTTTCTGGGGCATCAATTTTTGTGCTATTATCTGAAAACGTAATGTTTACCTTCAAGTTTTTCAATACTTAGGAAGAACTCACTACATTGACCATATATTTACATCATTGGGGGCATATTAATGAGAACTATTTTCTCTCTTTTCCTACTATTTTCCTATGGCTAAGACAGGAATATCTTCCCTTTCTGAGGCACTTTCTTAGTTAGGAAAAGTGGTTTTCTAACCAGCTTTGTCTGTTTAGTCTGTCCTCCCCAAGAGAGCAGGAATGGCTCTATGATTGGTGAATAGAGGAAAGGAGCTGAGAATTCATGGTTCTTTTGGTCCTTACATTAGCTAGCCTTCCAAAGTACAGTTTATCATAGTAGGCTCAGCCCCCAGTAGGGTAATGGTAAGGTAATAGCCTATAGCAGTGGTGATAAATTCAATTCAGTAGTGAAAGTATTAGTAGCCAATCTGACTGTGCACCCAAACTATATTCTCAAATTCCATAATAAAGAAGATAATTTGACCTCCATCTTACTGGCTGTTCAGTTAAAAGATTGCTAAGTTGGAATAGAGGAGATAGGTGTGGTTCTAAACCTTTTATTTGTCTCCCTAAATAATTATTTCTGAGATATATAGATAGAGATAATTCCAATAAAATGCTTGAGTTATAGCTGTGCTACAGTGGAATGATTTACATCACACATTCCCGTCTTGTTACTCAGATCTCAAGTTAAAAGCTTTATTAAAGTTCAGGCAGACTGTATACATGTATATATGTATAAACTCTTTATATAAAAAAAGTTAATTTGTATAGCACAAGGTACTTTTGATGAGCAATTTAGATTGTCAATACTTTTGTTCTTCTAGGCAAGGATGGGAAACAGGTAAATTTCCATGTCAATCCTAAGGGCTGATAATTATTAGTATTTAATAAGGACAACTGACATTTAATAAATAATTACCATGTGCTGAATATTGTATTAAGCCTAGTGAATATATTATCTCATTTAATCCTATCACCAACCCCATGAAGTAGGTACAAAATGATCAAATTTTATACATGCAGAGCCCAGGTGATCCTAAAGTGTACTTATATATAAAAATGAAGAACTGGATTTAAAAGATACTAAAAAGTGGATTTGATGTTGTGAAGGGGATGTCAACAAAATGAGAGCACAGGATTACTCTCAGATTTCTGGTTTGAATTCCTTAGTGGTTAGAATTATTTACCAGGATATAAAATACAAGAGAAAGAAGGAGTTGAGGGGAGAAGGGAGGTTCAGTTTTGGAGATGTTGAACTTGAAATTCCTGTGAAACATCCAAGAAAATGAAAGCAAAGATCTTAGTTTGTGCTTTTACTGCCCTTTTCCAAAATCTCCTCTCAGCCCATACCTGACACATGGTAGATGCTGAATACACATTAACTGAATCAATAGATAATAAATGAGATTCTGAACTTTACAGAGTTTTCTAAGATGAAGTAACAGATTCGGAAGCAACGGTGGTAATGATTCAAAGAGGTGGCTGAGATGGGCAAAGGAGAAGAACATAGAGATAACAATGAAATCTGGGAACATCAGTCTTACAGGGAAGGAAGAGGAATCAGCAAAGGACAATTAAAAACAGTCATCTGAAGCATCAAAAAGAATCTGGAAAAAGTTATTTTGTTGAAAGACTGAAGAGAGGATAATATATGATGAGAGAGCACTTTAAGAAAGATGAGAGTGCCAATGCTTCTTAAATTATATGAGGTATGAGAGTCCATCAAAGCTTGTACTCAAAAAGATATTACAGGAAGAGCAGTTACAGTGAAGTGGTGGGAGCAAAATTTAGATTGTAGAGAATTTAAGGGATAATGAGAACAGATTACAGAATAAAAATAATGTCTTTAAGAATTTGGTTGTGAAGCAAACAAGATAACTAGGATATACTAGAGAAATAAAAAATTAAGGTACCACCCCCTTCCTTAAGATGAAATATTTTTGAGTGTGTTTTTTATGGTATGAAGAGGGAAAAGTAGAGAAAACAAAATCCTAATGAGGCAAGAGATATAAAAAATACGTCATAAAAAGTCATCTGAGCAGATGTATCTAATAAGCAACAGCACTATGGTATTCCTTTATCCATATAGGATAATTTGATTATAGTAAGAGCCCTACATATTATTTATGGCTACTCCTATTATATAGATGAAAATCTGAAGCCAAGAGAAGATAATTACATTTTTTAAGTTAACATATTTAGTTAATACTAGAATACAGTCTTAAACCCAGACTACAGAAGCTAAAACAAGTGCTCTTTAAAAAAATATTTTATTGTGGTAAGAATGCTTAGCAGGAGATTTACCCTTTCAATAATTTTTTAAGTGTATAATACATTAGCTATAGCTACAATGACTACAGGTATAATATCATATAGCAGATCTTTATAGCTTGTTCATCTTGCTCAGCTGAAATTTTATGCCTATGTATTATTAACTCCTCAATTCCCCATTCCCTCAGTCCCAGGCAACTACCATTCCACTCTGTAATTCTATTAATTTGACTGTTTAGATACCTCACATAAGAGTAATTATAGAGTATTTGTCTTTCTGTGACTGGCTTATTTCACTTTGTATAATGTCCTCAAGGTTTACCCACGTTGTTACATATTGCAGAATTTCTCTTTTAAGGCTGAATGAATATTCCGTTGTATGCATATATCACATTTTCTCTATACATTGATCTGTCCATATACATTTAGGTAATTTCCACATCTATGAATAGATTCTTTTAGCCTGCAGGTAGTTTTTTGTTTTCTTGGTTTTTATTTTTAGATTCATTCAGCCACTCTATACCTTTCTTTTCTTTTTTTTTTTTAATTTTTTTTTTTAATGATAGTCACACAGAGAGAGGCAGAGACATAGGCAGAGGGAGAAGCAGGCTCCACAGGGGGAGCCTGACGTGGGATTCCATCCCGGGTCTCCAGGATCCCGCCCTGGGCCAAAGGCAGGCACCAAACCGCTGCGCCACCCAGGGATCCCACTCTATACCTTTCTATTGGGGAGTTTAACCCATTAACACTGAAAGTAATTATCAATAGGAAAAAGTTATTCTTGTCACTTTATTGTTTTCTGTTAGTCTTGGGGTCCTTTGTCTTTTCCTCTCTTGCTGTCTTCCTTTGTGTTTTGTTGATTTTTTAAAAGGATGTAGTTTGAATATTTTTTCTTTTGCTTATCTTCTCTAAGTATTATTTTGTAGTTATCTTGGGGTTCACATAGAATATCTTACAGTTGCAATAGTCAATTTTAAGCTGATAGTCAAATTTCAAGCTTAAGTTCAATCATATACATAAAATTTATACTTTAACCTCTCCCCCTCATGCACTTTATATTATTGTTGTAATAGTTTACATCTATTCATAATGTATATCTTTTACTGTTATTTTTACTTTATCTTATCTTTGAACTTTTGTAGTAGAATATGAGTTATTTATCCACTACCATGACAGCAATATACTATTCTGTATTTGTTTATATATTTATCTTTATCAATGAGTTTCATACTTTCTTACACTATCATATTTCTGTTTAGCATCCCTTCACGTCAGCTTTTAGCATTTCTTGTAAGACAGATCTAGTGGTGACAAACTCTCAGATTTTCTCTGCATGAAAAAATCTTCATCTGCCCTTAATTTTTGAATGACAGTTTTGCTGGGTATGGTTTACTAGCTACCTCTTTTTTTTTCCCCCACCACTGTGAATATATCATCCCACTCCCTTCTGGCCTGCAGGATTATTGCTGAAAATGTGCTGTTTTATATGGAAAGTGCCTTGGATATGACAAGTCACTTTTCTCTTGTTTCTTTCAAAATTATCTGTCTTTGACTTTTGACAATCTAATTATAACATGTCTTAATATGGATTTATGTAATTGGTATTCTTTCAGCCTTTTGGATCTGGATGTCCATTTTCTTCCTCAGATTTGGAAAGTCTTCAGCCATTGTTTGTTTGAATAAATTTTCTGATCTTTTATCTCTCTCTTCTTCTGGGAATTCTATAATGTATGATATCCATTAGTCCATTAAGCTTTCTTCATTATTTTTTATTCTGTTTTCCTTTTGCTCCTCTGACTTAACTGTCCTTGAGTTCACTGATCCTTTCTTCTGTTTGATCTAGTGTAATGGTGAAAACCTCTGTTGATTTTTTTTTAAGTTCAATTATTATGTTCTTTAGCTCCATGGTCTCTGTTTTGTACTTTTTAATATTTTCTATCCTTTTGTTGAATTTCTCACTTTGTTCATGTATTGGTTCTCTTGACCTCAGTGAGCATCTTTATGACAATTATTTTGAATTATCTTTAAGGTAAATCATACTACTCCATTTCTTTAGGGTCATTTGCTGGAGATTTATTTTGTTCTTCTTTGAATATCTTTGCTTGATTCTTGATTTTCCTTGACTCTCTCCATTGATGTCCATATATTAGACAAAGCTGGCACCTCTCCAAATGTTCATGGACTGGCCTCATACAGAAGAAGACCTCCACTAATCAGCCTGGCTGGAATTTCTAGAGGCCTCTTCTAACATTTTCTTCCCCAGAAAGAAACAAGCAGCTGTGGGTTTTGTCTACTTCCCTGTAATGAGAGAGAGCAGAATATATCATGTCTCCCAGCCCAAGTCACTGTCTCCATTCTTCCCAAGGTAGATAGACCATGCTGGTCCCATCAGAGCTCAAAGACTGGGAAGATAGGAACCAGTCTTCTAGGGAGCCCCATCAGAAAAGTTGGGAGTCTGGATACACTAACCAACTCCTTCCTCCCTTGGTGAAAACTAGGAGTTTCTTTTTGGTCATAAGGTGCTATGTCAGGAGTGAGAATTACAGCAAGAGGGTGTCCAAACCTCTCTACTGGGTTTGGTCAAGCTGGTTTTACATTTGTCTGAGGTGCAGGAGCATTTTAATTACTTTCTTAATTTCTCGCAAAGGAAATCTGAGAATTGTTGCTGAATCTCTATTTGCAAGGGGAAAGAGAGTCCACAGATTCTTACTCTACTACCTTGCTAATGTCACTAATCCAAATGGTCTTTATGTGTTATTTCTTGATTACTTTTAAGAGACAAAGTTCTTATCAATGAAAAATGAATTAAGGTATATCTTAAATTTAATTCTACTCCCTTTAAGCCACCTATATCCAGATCTACACTCTAGATATTATCATAACTCATAACTCTTATTGAATTCTTATTGTCTATTAGTATTTTTTGTTAGTTCATCTATACTACTGTCTTACTTCATTAAGGCCTTGAATTACTTGGCTCATCCTTTTAATCTTAATTTACAACGACTTATTTCCTTACTTCTTTATTTACCCATGATTCACAAGATACTTGCCAGTTGTCACAACTTTATTGCTCAACTGACCCTATTTATATTGAAAAATACCAGTTCAAAGTTGATTCAAATGTTTTTCTTCTCTGTTCCTCCATATGGTCTTCTGACAACTCTTGTTGAAACAAGTGTGCCACTGATGTAATTCTAAGTTCCAAATCTCTAACCTCTGTTGGATTTTAGACACTGCAGAGAATTTTTTTACATTTCTCTAGTTATCTTCTTTACCATTCATTATATTGTTCATACCTCCTATTCCTCCAGAGTCTCAAATGACTTTACCTCTTACTTTATTAGCAAAATAAAGGACAGTAAAATAGAAATAAATAAAACAGGATAAATATCCTGTTCTATCAGTAGCAAATTTGTCTATATTGACTATGTCCCCTACCTTCTTCCATTCAACTCACAAGAATAGTTGTCCCTCTTCCTTTCCAAGAAAAGATCATACCCATGTATGTTTGAAATTCCACCCCTTACTGTCTCTTTTGTTACTCAAATAATTATCTAATTTTTTCTGATATCAAATTCATCTCACTATGAAATCTTCCCCAGGACCAACAAACATGCCAGTGATCCCAATTAAACAAGAAAAAGAAAGAAAAGAAAAGAAAATAGAAGAGAAGAAAAGACAAAAGAGAGAAAAGAAAAAAAAAAAGAAAGAGGGAAGCAGGAGGAAAGGAAAGAAGGAAAAATGGAAGGAAGGAGGGAAGGAAGGAAAGAAAAAGAGTAGAAAGAAAGATTAAGGAAGAAAAGAATAGAAAGAAGTGGAATAAGAAAGAGAAAGGGAAGAGAAAGAGATTAAAAAACTTCCCCAAATTCAGATTTTCTTCAGGCTGTCACATCTTTCTGCTAGACATTATAATTAAACACATCTTCTCCATGCCAATTTACCTCATTTCCTGCTCCATCTCAGTTTTCTCACCTGAACTAATAATCCACCCACCTGCTTAATTGTACTTACTGGGATAAATGATAGATTCCTAAATCTCGACCTATCAAAATATAAATTTTCCTTTTCACCTTCCAAACTTATTTATTCTTGCTGTGCTCTCTATATCAGTAAGTGACACTCAATAAATGTTTATTGATTAAAGAATTGATACATATATATCCATCTCTACTATTATTATTATTATTATTATTATTAAAATGATTTCACTTTTCTCTGATTTGAAGTTCAGAAGGTGAACTATAAATTTCAAAGTCTCTTTACAATGCTAATATTCCAGTATAAAAGTCTCTTTTGATTCAATGAGCTCTTATACATTATTTTGATTTATGTCTCGGTGTTCACAACTTGAAAATGCTTATAGGAAAGTTTAAACTTTCCTATTTATAACAGATAGAAGAACTTATGAGGTAATTTAGGTACAATGATTTAAGCTTTTGGAATGAAAGAACAATTATCCATTTACTTTCTATGACAAAAATCCTGAGGATTGGGCATTTTAGTGTATAGGTATGAGTGTACTTATATGCAACTTATACAAATAAATTGTAATAATAAAATGAAATCTGTGGAAAGTCTGCTCATTAAGTGATAAGGGAAATTTGTGTATGTTTTTGGAGACAATTACCTGTTTGTCATTTATTTTACATGGTACCGGTTGATGCCAGAGAAAATATTCTCATGACATCACAGGGCAACAGAGCTTTGGACCACCAGGGGGAGTAAATTTCAAAGCCATTGTCCATGATACCTTGTTTGGCCCGGTTTTGCTCACTACTTTCCTTCAAATGTAATGGAAGGGGCATACTTATGGAAATTATGAAAGCACAAAATGGACAATGTTATTGAAGATTTGAAAGATGAACATAATAATACATTTAAAGGCAAGCTAAGGCCTTAGGGTTGAATGTAGAATAAATATAACGATTGTGCAGTCACCATATGTAAAGCAGAGCAGTATGTAAAGAATAGAGATAAAATCACTACCACATAAACATGAGAGTAGATATCACAGAGAACACATCACTAGAATTGAAGCTATTATCATCTCAGGGATTTTCCCCATGAATACAATCAACAATTTATAATAATTAGGAAGGAGTTTTGTTTTAAACTCCATTAATAATAAAATCTTTTTGGGTTTTATACAGTTGGACTAGTAGGCTTTCACAGTACTTAAGACTTACATATGGTTATAAAATTAAAGCACATTCCCTTTGAGATAAAAAGAAAGAAGGTACATTTATAAAATATAATTTGTTGGATAGAGAAATACTCATATTTAAAGGAAATTTATGAAAATAGAAATAAGATTAAAACCATACAAAACTAGTTTTGTTAAGATTTTATTGAAAAATGAAAAAAAACAGGAGGTTTCATATCAATCACAGAGACATTTAGATGTTAAACATTATTGTCTCCTTTTCTTTAATCTCAGTGTAGACATCCTGTAAGTAAGATGACCTTATAATTTTACTGTCCAAACTATAACCTTCTCAGAAAAGATAGAGATTGCTACTAATTTTGCCAAGACAACAAGAGTAAGCTCAGATGATGCTGGACAAACCAAGTGTGTGGTCGACACACCTAAAAATCTAAACATTTTAGAGTTGATTTATCCAGTGTTTATGTAAAATGTCTCCAAAGTTTTGACATAGATTTGCCAAAGACATGATAAAGATGTTTAAACAATGCTAAAGCATATTTTCTTATGGTTGCTCTTTTTAAAAAAATGTTATCATTGGGACACCTGGGTGGCTCAGTGGTTGAGCATTTGCCTTTGGTTCAGGGAGTAATCCCGGAATCCTGGGATTGAGTCCTGCATCAGGCTCCCTGAATGGAGCCTGTTTCTCTCTCTGCCTGTGTGTCTCTGCCTCTCTGTGTCTCTCATGAATAAATAAGTAAAATATTTTTTAAAAATGTTATTGCTGTGGAAAAATTATATGAAATAGCAATTGTGGCATAGAAACATAAAATTTAATCTAAAATAATAAACATTCAACATACAGAATGGGAGAAGATATTTGCAAATGACATATCAGATAAAGGGCTGGTATCAAAGATCTATAAAGAACTTATGAAACTCAACACCCAAGAAACCAACAATCCAATCATGAAATGGGCAGAAGACAAAAAGAAATTTAACCAAAGAAGACATACATATGGCCAACAAGCACATGAGAAAATGCTCCGCATCCCTTGCCATCAGGGAAATACAAATCAAAACCACAATGAGATACCACCTCACACCAGCGAGAATGGGGAAAATTAACAAGACAGGAAATAACAAATGTTGGAGAGGATGTGGAGAAAAGGGAACCCTCTTCCACTGTTGGTGGGAATGTGAACTAGTGCAGCCACTCTGGAAAACTGTGTGGAGGTTCCCCAAAGAGTTAAAAATAGAACTGCCCTATGACCCAGCAATTGCACTACTGGGTATTTACCCCAAAGATACAAATGCAATGAAACACCAGGACACCTGTGCTCCAATGTTCATAGCAGCAATGTCCACAATAGTCAGTCTGGAAGGAGCCTTGGTGTCCATCAAAAGATGAATGAATAAAGATGTGGTCTATCTACACAATGGAATATTACTCAGTCATCAGAAAGGATGCACCAGGGATCCCTGGGTGGCGCAGCGGTTTGGCGCCTGCCTTTGGCCCAGGGCGCGATCCTGGAGACCCGGGATCGAATCCCACGTCAGGCTCCCGGTGCATGGAGCCTGCTTCTCCCTCTGCCTATGTCTCTGCCTCTCTCTCTCTCTCTCTCTCTCTCTCTCTCTCTCTCTCTCCCTGTGACTATCATAAAAAAGAAAGAAAGGACGCACCATTTGCTTCCATCTGGGTGGAACCGGAGGGTATTATGCTGAGTGAAGTAAGTCAATCGGAGAAGGACAATCATCATATAGTTTCACTCACATGGAGAGTATAAGGCATAGTGAAAGGGATTATAAGGGAAAGGAGGGAAACTGAGTGGGGAAAAATCAGAGAGGGTGACAAAACATGAGAGACTCCTAACTCTGGGAAACGAACAAGGGGTAGTGGAAGGGGAGGTGGGCGGGGGGATGGGGTGATGACTGGATGACGGGCACTGGGTGTCCGTTCTGAGTGTAATGGGGATGAGCGCTGGGTGTTATACTATATGTTGGCAAATTGAACTTCAATTTAAAAAAAGGTAAAAAAACAAACAAATGAAAAAAACCAACAAATATTTATTTTTCAAATAATATCAAAGTAGCATAACATTCTACAAAAACTAATTTTCTGAACTACCAGATTCCATGAAAAATAAATGTTTGATCAATTATTTTGGTTGGTAAGAATATGGAATCTAAAGTTTAGTGTTGCCATAAGTTACCATATATTCATTACCGCACGTTCATCACCCTATACCGTGTTGGGCCCGCAGGATCAAGGGGCATCGGCAGGCACCAACAGAGTGGCCGTGGTCCCTCCATCTTGTCACCCTCGCCTTGGGATTTTCCTGCCACTAGCAGACGCCCAAGGGCATGTCATCATGGGGAAAATAGGGCCTATGCAGAGAACCGAAACCAAACCTTACCTAACCCCATACCATAAATAGTAGACCTAAGCAGCTATCACCCTATACCCGCACCACCCTACCCTTCCCTATCAAAGCCTGCCTGTATTATCCCCACGCACGACTTCCCCTTCTCACTCCCTTGCCCTGGCGGGCGCAGAACCTCACCCGAGAGCGCTTCCATTAAAAGCTTGCCTCTACCCACCTTTGCCTGGCCTCTCTATTTCATTTCACTACCAGCCAGATCAAACCTGACATATTGTATCTCTAAATTCAATCAGCTATTTAATAAATGCTTATGCCAGTTAGGAAAATATAGATAACTGTTGAACAACACACTTGTAAGTATTAAAATAATTGAGGCCATTAAAAGCCCTGATGACTGACCGATAGTCTAAGTGGTCATTCAGTTCAACTTAACAGAATTTGGAGCAATTGTTTTGTGCCAGGAATAGTCCTGAGTGTTTAACTATAACACACACACACACACCCCAGGAAAACAGTTCTTATCTTCAAGGAACTCAGAGTCTATGGGAAATCAGAACTGTGAACAAAAGATTATAGTACCATATGAAAAATGATGCAGTAGAAATTTATGTGAGGTCTTTTGCAGCTGTAGGGGTCAAAAAAGAATATATGACTTGGTCAAATATATTTCTAGTGAGATTTTCCTGATGGAAAGCAATAGGGCCAAGCATTGTAGGTGGAAAGGAGAGTAAAAAGCAGATTCGATAGGAACTGAAACATGTACTTATAACAGCGCTCACCATCACAAAGAATTTTCAGTCATACCCTGAGAGGTAAGACAGAAGGTAAGTTGCTGTGGGTTGAAAATTAAATATGAAATATGATTCTTAATGGTCTCCTACTAAATGCAGAAACTTTGTATGTGCCTTCCTTCTGGGGACAGAGTGTGCTCAGTGAAGGAAGCAAGGAGAGCTAGTAAGGCTGGCTCTCCTATTATTTTAAGGCACAGGGATAAAAGGGGGAGCTCATTGAGGGCAGGCCATGACTCTTCAATTTTCATTTGTGCCAGAAGGCAAATTAGCACCTGTGTGGCATGCTCACTCACCATGGGGCTCTGAACGAGAAGTGCGCTCTCAAGTGGATGGACTGGTTGTAGAAAGCACTGAGGGAATGGTGAATGGAATATAACACCTAGGATACTTGACTAATTGTAATAGTTTCTCAAGGGTAGAGAATAATATAGCCCAATGGGGAAGATTTCTTAGGTCCCCACCAAAGAGCTTCTTGTACAGAGGGATCCTTCTTACAGGAAGAAGTTCTGAGGATGTCATGCCTGTTTCCATACTCTTAAACTGTTCTCTGGCCTCCTCACTGGGGACTCCAGCCCTCTGGTGGGGCATCTAGAATTTCCAGCCCCCAGGCAGTGAGAAAGGTGTGGGTGATAGTAACAGATAAACGCATTACCATATTTCTTCCACAATAGGGCTATGAAAATAAATTTATGACTTACCCAAAGCACTTTCTGATTTTTCAATCAGAGGAATTATTAGAAACATTTTGGAGCACCTCTCAGTTGCAAATCCTAGAAAGAAAACCTCAAGGTCAAGCAAGAATGCTGCTAGCTAGTCCTATAGCAATTGGGCTATGTGGCCATTTGTAGTAAAGAGATTGAAGAAGCAGCGCTTTCTCAAAGCAGAGACTTGAATGGATGGTGCAGGGATGGGGTGGGCAATCACAGAGAGCCCTTCCTTGCTTTCATTCTCTTCCTGATATTATCAAAACAACTGCTGCTAATGCTGTTTTACATTGATGTAGTGGTTTATCATTTACAAAGAACTTTCACCTTTATACTATTTTTTAACCTCCAAAACAATCATGTGAGATAGACAGGTTATATATGTATGTATATGCTGGTATTATTATTAAATTATCACTTTATAGAAAAGAAAATTAACAGAATGTTCTAGATATTATGCAGCAAAATCAGCATTCAATCTATGATTTTAAGCTGATTATTTCATTGTTTGTCTGCTAACTAGTCCTCTGTGTCAGGTTTCTTAGGCTAGGGCAATAGTCTTATATCCCATGAAAGTAGTAAAAATTCTTCCTTGGGAGCAAACCAGAAGGAGGAAGGCAAGGAATAAATTCCAAATAGAGACTTTTTGAGACAAATTGTCCCTTTATGGTAAAAAAAAAAAAGTAGTCACAAAGAAAGAGTTGTTTCATCTCAGGGAGAGGAGGACAGAGAATTGCATACAAATGTAAGAGGAGGTAGGACAAGGACAGCGCCACAAGAACCAAGAGGAGTAGAAGATATGAAAAAGTAATGGGGAGATCCTCATTGTCAAATGCAAGCAAGGAATGAGAAAAGGCCTAACATGGTGATTATTTTTTTTTTTTAATTTTTATTTATTTATGATAGTCATAGAGAGAGAGAGAGAGAGAGAGGCAGAGACACAGGCAGAGGGAGAAGCAGGCTCCATGCACCAGGAGCCCAATGTGGGATTCGATCCCGGGTCTCCAGGATCGCGCCCCAGGCCAAAGGCAGGCGCCAAACCGCTGCGCCACCCAGGGATCCCTAACATGGTGATTATTATTAGTAACTTTCCTCTTAAGGGCTAGCATGTATTTATCTTAAGCTAAGGAGATTATGTAGATAAGTAATCTTTGCTGTTTCTATTGAATTATAAGATTAAAATTCTGTTCTCTAAAAATAACAAACATATTAAAAATACAAACATTCTTTGATCTGTCGTATTCTTTCTATCCTGGAATGTCTTGGCAACTCAAATTTTGTGAATATGAAAATATTCAGACCTACTGCATCAGCAAGCTCATCATTCATTTTTACATTATGAATATTAAGATGCTCTTTCAGTTTACTGATCTTTCTATGAATAGCCACAAAATCTGTGTTGCAATTACCACACTTTTCTTTCATATCTGTAGAAAAACTTTGGGAATTATATTTTTTTTACTCATAACCATGTGCCAAGTAAAGGCTTTCATTAAAAGCCAGGCTAGCATATTGGAAGAGAGAATCTAGGCTCCTAGAGATCAGGTAGGGAAATTGGGAAGAAAACACTGGGTGTAAGTATGTTGTAAGAGATACTGACCGCTCCTCCAGGCTCAGGTTGGGTAGGTGTGCTTTGAGGTGAAACAGCTCTGAGTTTGTGTAAGCTAAAAGAGATATGCAATAGTCATATTATAAGTGAATATTCTGAAAAAGGTTTGGCAGTGTGGAGCTGTGATGGACCAGCATGAAGCTGGAGGTGAGAATATGGAGATATATTAGCCCTACGTCATTAAAATGCCTTTCTTAGGTGGTCAGGAGTTTTAGTAGGCAGGTGCATTATCAAGTTTTGATGGTAGTGCTTGTCTGGGAAACAAGATCATTTGGTACTACAAGGAATACGATTTTGAGAGGCTCGATGTTCTTGTGTTTAAATCACAACCCTCTAGAAAGGGAAGGCACTTGACCTGGTAGGTGCCTAGGTTTTTGATAGGGATAACTTGTTATATCATATTGGAAATGATTTTGTGAGTTTGTGTCTTTCAAAAGATAGCAACTAAGACTCACCTCTTGGAAATAGGTAGATGTGACATTGTATTGGCATTGTATCTACAAATATGTTACATTCTGTGGTGAAAGGGACTTTGCAGATATAACCTAGTTTATAAATTGTTTGACCTTAAAATGAGAAAATCCTGGATTATCTAGGTGGGTACACAGTAACCACAAGAGCCCTTAAAAACAGCGGAGGAAGGCAGAGTAATTCAAGGCATGAGAAGGATTTGATGCATTGTTGCTGGCTTTGAGAGGCAACAGGGACTTCAGTCCTATAACTAGAAGGACGTGAATTCTTCCAGTGATCAAAATGGGCTTGGGAGAGGCCTTTTCCCCAGAATATCTAGACAGGAATCTAGGTCGCCTGACAAATTAATTTCAGCCTTGTGAGAACCTGAGAATCTAGCCATGCCATGCTAGACTTCTGATCTACTAACTATGACATACTAAATAAGTGTTATTTTAAGCTGCCAAATTTGTAGTAATTTGTACTCAGCAGTAATAAGATAATATATTAGACATTGTGGAGGCTTTGGAGTTACCTTAAGGGAGCAAGTTGAAAAAGAAATAAACACTTTATGACAGGATACTGGGATGGACCACAGGGTTAAAGTTTATTTTGAATGTTAAAAGGAATGTGACCTCATTTTGTACTCAAGATTGGGGAAGCAGGAATATAAGTTATAATTAGAATGTGATCACAGAGAAATAACAAAAATAACACTGAAACAACACAGACTAAAGAACTGAGAATCCACATAATAGAAAAACAACCTGAGGCAGAAAGGGAAGCTAAACATTTCAGACTTTAACTTTTCTCTGGTCAACTTGGTATTTCTGTACATGATGTGGAAAGCTATCTCTAAAAAATGTCTGTCTACCTCAACTGTACAGAGCTAAGTCAAAGAAAGATGTACTGGTTTTCCTAGGACAGAATGAAAATGGGAGCAGCTATTTGTTGGGCTCCATCATGGAGATAGTAGGAAAAGTCAAAGAAGAAAACATGAAGTAGAAAGAATTAGAGCTACTCATCTAGGTATCCTTCCTCAGCTGACACGTTTCTATCTAAAGGCCTTCTTCATTCAAATAATAAGGTATTTTATATTTACAAGAGAGATCATTAACTTGAACTTGTTCCATAAACTTACACCAGAACTCTTTGCACTACACCACAATCCTATGCAGTATTTTCCTTCACAACAGATTCTGCTTCTCCTTCCTTTGCCAGTTTTTAGTAGCCACACAGAAGCAATGTCTTATGTTTATGAGTCATGTTTTTTTTTAAGAATTTATAGATTCATGAGAGAGAGAGAGAGAGAGGCAGAGACAAAGGCAGAGGGAGAAGCAGGCTCTCTGCAGGAGCCCAGTGTGGGACTTGATCCCGTTCCAGGGATCAAACCCTGAGCCAAAGGCAGACACTCAACCGCTGAGGACCCAGGCATCCCATGAGTCATGAGTCATACTCATCAGTAAGTGGTACTACTATCCACCTAGTCACCTAAGCTCAAAATGTGGGTCATCTCTCTCCTTCACTGCACATCCTGTCTCTCATCAAGTCTTATAGATTCTACCTCCTTAATCTCCCGGGTCTATCTGCTTCTTTCCAAATGCATCAGACACCAATCCTTTTGTGGATTAATACAATAGCTTCACAATCAGCCCTCCCTTTTGTCTTCATTCCCTCTCATCCATCATCACCTTGTAATTATGATTATCTGTTAAAATATCACATCAGATATTACTTCTCTGTTTAAAATACTTACCTAATACCAATGGCTTTCTAAACACACTCTGTAGCTAAGCACAAACTCTCCAAAATCTAGAAGCTGCCTCTCTGGCCACTCCATGCACTGTCAACCCCAGAGTTCTCTTGAGCTTTCCCCATTATGTGCATTTCCCTTCTCCTCCTCCTCCTCCTCCTTCTCCTCCTCCTTCTTCTTCTCTTCTCCTTCTTCTTCTCCTTCTTCTCCTCCTTCTTCTTCTCCCTCTTCTTCCTCTCTTCTTCTTTTAAGATTTACTTATTTCAGAGAGAGAGCTTGGGCATGAGCAGGGGGAGAAAGAGATGGGGAGAGAAAGAGAAAGAGAGAGAGATTGAGAGAGAGAGAGAAAGAATCTCAAGTATGGAGCCCAACATTGGGCTTGATCTCATAATCCAGAGATCATGAGCTGAGCCAAAACCAAACTGAGCCACCCAGACGCCCTATGTATATTTCTTTGAACATGTCATTCCAGGCCCTGCCAGGACTTCTCTACTTGCAGACATGACATGCTGTTTTCTTTGCTGGTCTGCCCTCTCCACATTTTCCCCTCCTATCTAGCTACGTCCTCTTCAATCTTCAAATTTCATATCACATAATACCTGCCATGGGAACCTACAACCCTCAGCTAGCCTAATTTGTAATAATTGATTTACCATTCTTATTTCTCAACTGAGTTAAGGATAGGAACCAGGCTTTATCTGATTATTCCTGGAGGAGCACCACCTGGCACTGGGTTATTTCTAACAAATGTTCAGGTTATACCATGAGACTGCCATGGGGTGTGTGACTTGATCCTCAGAATCTGCTTCTCTTGCTCTTGTACCTGCTTTCACTTCCTTTCTCCTCTAGACTTCTGCCTTGCTAAGAGCCTGGGGTGAGGATGTTATCAGACACTTGTATATTAATATGAAATAATCTGTCTCTTCTTTCATTTGCCAATGCCACACATCTCTAATTGTGGGGTGTATCCTTTGTCACTTTAAGAGGAGGTATTTTTGAGTAGATGGTAAGGCAGTTTCCTAATCATCCATCAATCATACCATACACTCAGCAACCTTTTATTTGTACAAAGCATAACTCTCTTGTCAGTATGACAGATGCATCAAACATCCCAATGGAAATTGGATAGCAGAGATCATTATTGTTGGGTAAAACACATTGCATTTAAAAATCCATTGTTTTGCCCTTAAGAAGCTGGTAAGATATGCCTTTGATACATACCTGGACTTGATAACAAAACATAAAAAAGGTAAATCAGTAATCTTTTGTTCAGGAAAGACAGAGGCAGAAGGTTGAGAGAGAATAATATGTGCCTTAAATAACCTTAAATTATACATTTTTTTTATGAAGTAATTAAAAAAACTTCAATGGTCCTAAATCAAAACATCAGGAGAGGGGATCCCTGGGTGGTGCAGCGGTTTGGCGCCTGCCTTTGGCCCAGGGCGCAATCCTGGAGACCCCGGATCGAATCCCACATCAGGCTCCCGGTGCATGGAGCCTGCTTCTCCCTCCGCCTGTGTCTCTGCCTCTCTCTCTCTCTCTCTGTGACTATCATAAATAAATAAAAAATTAAAAAAACAAAACAAAACAAAACATCAGGAGAGGACAAAAATATATCATAGAAAATAAAATTGTAGCCAACAGATAATTGAAATGAGCACAGGTTTTGCTAATGGTGAAAGAAATTTGAGTAAAATAAAATGTTTTTGTCTTTCAAAATAAGGAATAATTAAAGAGACTATAATATTCCCTACCAGCTAGTGCACCGTGAGACAAGTATGCTCATTGATAGTTTGTGGGCATGCAAGCTATTCATTTTTGGAAAGCAATTTGGCAACGTGCATAACAAACTGGTAAGTATTCATGTTACCTGACCCTCCAATTACACTTCCAAGAATTACAAAGATATATATACGTGAAGACTGTTCACAGAATTATTTACAATAACAATCGTTGAAATTCACCAAACTCCCATTCTAGGCAATCAGAAGGTGAAATTTGGATTTAAATTGAGTCTGAAACAAGCAGTAGAAATGAGTTAGTAGTGGTAAAAGGCTGAGCAGGAGGTAAGAATCTGGGGAGAACAATGGTTTTAAACAGTGGATATTGTGGTCCTTTCTTGAATTACAAAATCAATTGCAGAATGAAAATATGGAATAGTGTAGAGTAAAACAGAAATATCAAGGGCACTTCATTGGATACAGGTGAACAAAAGTTTCACAAAATATCTATTCAGTGTGTTTATTTAGAGACCCAGTTCACCTCTTATTCCCCTTTTAAAACAATGTATCATGAAACATTTCAAACATACCTAAAAATATGAGAGACTAGAATAATGAATCCCTATGGACCCATTTGCAGCTTCAGTAATTATTCAGAGAGGGCCCATTGGTGTCATTTCTTCCATCCTACAAACTCATTCCCATCAACTAGATTATTTTCAATCAAATGTTGGACATCTTACCATTTCATCCAAAAAAACATCAGTGTGGATTCTGTGATATCGTGCTATAATAAGAAATGTATATCTGGTTTTCATCCTGTTCCTGGCACAGATCTCCTAAAACCCTTGCAATTTCCTGAGTGACAGGGTGAAAGGTACATCTGTTGTTCTTCACAAAGAGTCCTTCCAACCATACCTGAGTTTATGCTAATGAGGTGACTCTGTGAGGCCCCAGACAGCTTCAGGGTGGGGACTGGTTGCCAGAGGAACTAACAACGTGATTATTGGGTTAGAACTTTCAGCCTGACCCCTCTATCCCTGGAAAGGGGAGAGGGGCCACAGGGCTAAAGACTGAGTTAATTATTCATATCCATGTAATGGGACCTCCATAAAAAACCCTATACAATAGAGTTTGGAGAGCTTCTGGGTTGGTGAACACATTTGTGTTCCAGGAAGGTGATGTACCCCAAACTCCACAGGGATAGAAGCTCCTATGCTTAGGGCCTTTCCAAGACATCATCCTATGAACCTCTTTCTCTGGCTCTGGCTGTTCACCTATATCTTTTATAATAATTTTTTATGAAAACCGTGTAAACATAAGTAAATATTTCCTCGAGGTTTTCTTTTTTTTCTTTCAAGATTTTATTTAAATTCTAGTTAGTTAACATATAGTGTTATAGTAGTTTCAAGGGTAGCATTTGTTGTAGCAAATCATCAAGCCTGAGGGTTGGTGGTGGGTGTAGCCATTGTACAGAAGTGTGGGTACCTGGAGGATCTATTATTTGTAATCGGCACCTGAAATAAGGACAGTTTTGTAGGACTTAGTCCTTGAACTTGTGGAGTCTGGCCTTAACTCTGGGTAGTTAGTGTCAGAGTTTAATACAAGTCTGACACAAGCCACCTACAATTATGACGCTACTTCAAATCAGAAGTGTTGTAAGATTTTCCTTTAATCTTTAAAAGGTAGCTTTTAAAAACTATAACTACATTTTAAAAAAGAAAAAATATAACTACATTTTATTATCATACCTTAAACCTGCAGTATCACCAAGTACCCAGTTAGCATTTAAAGTTCACCAACTCTCCGATTTACTTCTTTTTAAAGTATGGTTCACTCAACTCAGAATCTAAGTAAGACCCATATTTTTTTCTAGGAGTCCTGAGACTTCAACAGATGGAGGACAAAGAGCCCTTAGTGGGCACTGAGATGATTTTGAACCAATATTTGATAACTGAAAATTGGTTAATGAAAGAACAGCATAGAAACAAGATACTGGCAGCTCTTATAATTGATATTCATGCAGACTTTTCAGAGAGAAGATCAAGTGGTTAGAATATAATAAGATTCAGAGTTGTGGTAAGTATACAGTAAGAGAGCAAATGCATTCATAAACACACCTACACGTGCAGCTGACTACTTGCCAGTTATTGTCACTTTTAAGGAAACTTCTCCTTCTTCATAGTAACCTCACAGTAAAAAGGGGCATATGTTCCTGAATCTTGATTTCCTGGCACTTAGAGCAGCATATATCCTCTATATGCTGTTTTCTGTATATCTTGAGAGATTGTAATTAAAGGCAAAAGTTAAAGGGTGTAGTGGAGGGACAGTGGTCAGTGCGGTGACAGGGTCACAGCCTGGGATGCAGTTGGATTCAACTCCAACTCCACAAACTGGAGCCGAGGCCTGAGGGTGTCGGGAACCCCCCATCCCTACCTGGCTGGAGGCAAACTGTTCTTTAGCAGAAATCCTTTGTGTGTATGCGGGGGGGGGGGGGGGGGGGGGTTGAGTAACTGAGTAATAGGCATTAAGGAGAGCACATGATGTGATGAGCACTGGGTGTTATATGCAACTGATTAATCACTGAACTCTACCTCTGAAATTAATAATATGGTATATGTTAATTAATTGAATTTAAATAAAAAAAATTTTTTAAAGTCCTTTAAAGGCAAAGCCCAGAGCAACCATGAAGGAAACTCTCCTTGAGATAGTGATTTTTTTCCTCTGGCATAGGTTATTTAAGGAAAATGCAAATGTTTTGCAGCTCTTGTCTTCGTTAGCAAGTAGCAGGCATGGAACTGATGGCCCAGCATATATCTGACCTATAGGCAATGACCTGGTAAACACATAATTCTGCCCAATAGCCGATCTCCTATCTCTTTAATATATATTTGTGCATATGTGTGTATGTTACATTTACATATATTATATATGTTATGTTTATATGCCTACTATATTTATATTTATAATACTTAAAATATACTTATATAATTTTGTCTTCGTAACATTTTAACATTTATGACACTTTAAAATTACTTTGAGTTGGGAACTTAGGAAGGATTTCAATATTCTCTCTTATGCTTTGTCCTCCTCTATAGTTTACATTATTTTCCACAAGAGTAAACATTACTTTTAGAACCAAAAAGAGCAAAAGTGTTTCCTTTTAAATGGAGGAAATAGGAAACCCTTTGTTATAAGATGTATATCAAGTGGATAAATAAAGTGCTTGCTTTTCTTTTTGCTCTAAGTATCTGTCTGTGGTATGCTTTGCAAGGTTACATGAAAAATCTTGGAGTATAAACGGGGGTTGATTTTGAGAAACAGAGTATCCTTGAGGTTTTCATCTAGGACAGTAAGGACAGACATGAAATCCATCTATGAATACTTAAGCTGTTGTGGTCATTTCAAGAGCAGTATTTGTAATTACTCTTCAAGTTTTTAGCCATGAAAGCATAAAAAAAGAATTGTACCTGTCTCCTTATCTTTTTTATATTTTAATTTGCAAGTAAAACTGAAAGCATATTTGCCACATGTATACCTCAAAAAATATGTGCTTTTTGTAAGTATGCAAAATAATAATAGTCATTCTTAAAAAATAGCAAGCAAACCTGGTACTCCTATAATAAAGAGAATGTTATTGCTGCTAGTGTTAGAAAAAAATTACCTCCTTGGAAAATTTCATCCTCTCTCGTTGTTTTAGTTATTATTTGTATTTTAAAAGTTCCATATCCATTTCTCTGCCCAGTCATCTCAGAGATTCAGACATAGATATTGATCGCCTGTGTTCTAGATACTCTTCAAGGATTTTGTTTCTTTTTTCATTTAAAAAATTTTTATTTACATTGAAGTATAACATACAGTGTATAACACAAGGATTTAAAAATTCTATGTTACCTAGTGCTCATCATGTGTGCTCTTTTTTTTTTACATTTTTAAATTTAAATTCAATTTGCCAACATATAGTATAACAACCAGTGCTCATCCCATCAAGTGCCCCCCCTCAGTACCTGTCATCCAGTTACCCCATCCCCCCACCCACCTACACTTTGGCAACACTTACTAGAAGTCCTAGCCTCAGCAATAAAACAACAAAAAGAAAGAAAAGGCATTCAAATTGGCAAAGAAGTAGTCAAACTCAACCTCTTCGCAGATGACATGATACTATATATAGAAAACCCAAAAGCCTCCACCCCAAGATTGCTAGAACTCATACAACAATTCGGCAGTGTGGCAGGATACAAAATCAATGCCCAGAAATCAATGGCATTTCTATACACTGAGACTGAAGAGAGAGAAATTAAGGAGTCAAATCCCACTTACAATTGTACCCAAAACCATAAGATACCTAGGAATAAACTTAACCAAAGAGCTAAAGGATCTATACCCGAAAAACTACAGAACACTTCTGAAAGAAGTTGAGGAAGACATAGAGATGGAAAAATATTCCATGCTCATGGATTGGAAGAATAAATACCACAGGCATTTTAAAAGCAACTCGCCCAGGATGGAGTCCTTGATCTTCTCCCCAAACTACCATCACCCTGAATTTTCTATTTTATATGTACTGATTCCTATTTATTGAGACACCGGGATTTAGACTTGGGACATGTTCAATTTCTCCATAGCCCATTTCCATTCAGTGCCACCACTTTCCTTCCATAAATAGTTCTCACATAGGATGGGCTTCTCATCCTGTCTCTCCCACCACCCTAATCCGAGTCTGGAGCAGCAGCTGGCTTGTCTCTGAGCCTCCTGTATCCTATTTATTCAATCCATCTTTTTCACAGCCCCCGATGGTGTTTCTCATTCATGGATTTAACCATGTTACTCCCTGATGCAAATCCCTTTCAATGATTCATCATTATTTAGAGGATAACCTCTGACCTTGGAAATTTGGTTTGCATGACCCTTCAGGTCTTATTGCTTTCAGTTTGAGGTTCACGCTGTAGCAACCCTGGACTACTAATAGTTTCTTTTTCATATACCATGCTGTGTTATGCCTTTGTTCATGCTGTCCCCTTGGCCTATGTGCTATTTCTCCATCTTCCATGGATGGAAATGCCTACACATTCCTTACATATGAGCTCTGTCAGCACCTCTTCTAGTGATCTTGCCTCCTCCCCATCTCCCCCTGCACTCATTCCTTCTGTAGTCTCTTTTATACTTAGATATGCTCTGGGTATATCTCTATAATTGTATTTCCAAATCATTTTATAATTATCTCTCATGTTCACTAGACAATGTGTCCCTTGAAGGAAGGAATAGAATCTTATTTGTCTTCTATCAAATCACTTAACGCTCTGCTCAACACATTGTAGGTTCACAAAATAGGAATTTAGAAAATAAAGGAATAAATCACACGTGGGACAGTGTACTGAATTCCTGGGGATTAAGGATATACATTTAGGTTTGGTGTTTGGTTTTGTCAATGAATGTGGGGGAAACTGTCATGAAAATTGAGACTAGAGGGAGGCAAATACACCTATAGCAAACAAGAACATGGTTGTTAATTCATGGAGAACAGAAGAAACATGAAGAGAAGGTTAATAGAAGGAATTCATGTTTTTCTAAGGATTTGGTTGGGTAACCCTTAATAAGAAAATAATATTTTGGGCAGCCTGGGTGGCTCAGCGGTTTAGCACTGCCTTCAGCCCAGGGTGTGATCCTGGAGACCTGGGATCAAGTCCCACGTCGGGCTCCCGGTGCATGGAGCCTGCTTCTCCCTCTGCCTATGTCTCTGCCTCTCTCCTCTCTCTGTATATTCTCATGAATAAATAAATAAAATCTTAAAAAAAAGAAAATAATAGTTTTTGGTAAATTGGATTTAATTTCAGTTGCATTTAGGAAGTCAGCCACAGGCCAAAATAAAAGTTTTCACCCCTATTTATCACATTTCAACTTTTCTTTTCCTAAGTCCCCCTCAGATCCACTTAGAGTAGTAGAAAATGAGGTCAGAGTTCACCCCTTCTTGCTACAGAAAAAAAGTCATGGACATTCAGGGGACTTATGGACATTACTAGTAAGCGACAAAGAGAAACTAGAGATTGAGGCATCACTATTTTGTAGTAAAAGGTCACATTTCAAAGGACAGGCTGGGGGGCACTGGTTGGCTCAGTGGTTGAGCGTCTGCCTTTGGCTGAGGTCATGATCTCAGGGCTCTGGGATTCAGTCCCACATCAGGCTCCCTGCAGGAGCCTGCTTCTCCCTCTGTCTGCGTCTCTGCCTCTCTTTGTATCTCATGAATAAATAAATACAATCTTTAAAAAAAAAAGGACATACTGGCTCAGAGTTATCACATGGAAAGGAGCCAACAGAGAGATACATTATGGGAAGAGGAAGTGAAAGAGCAGGTTCCAATTTAAGGGTAAGAGAGCATCCATGTGGCATACCCTCTGGAAACCTAAGGAAGTGGTGTGAAGACTTGAGTCTTTTGTGGCACAAGATTTCTATGGTTCAAGGAAGCAGGTTAGGTGCTGACACTGCAGTCTGGCTTGAACCTGACATGACCCCACTCCCAATGCTTTGTTTAGCTTTGGTTCAATTTGGTTCAGCTAGGAAATGCTTCCATCTCCAACAAGATCCAGCATGTATTCAATGGAGGGAAGACAGGTGAGTCACGTGTAGACTAAAAAGCTAGTAGACTAGCTCCATATCAGTCTATGGATCTTTATTTTTTTTTAAAGATTTTATTTATTTATTCATGAGAGAGGTGGAGATATAGACAGAGGGAGAAGCAGACTCCCCATGGGGAGCCCGATGTGGGACTCTATTCCAGGACCCTGGGATTACAACCTGAGCCAAATGCAGATGCTCAATCAATGCACCACCCAGGTGCCCCTGTCTGTGGATCCTTAACAAAGCTCCTTATGAACCATTTGTCAGGAAGGATTTCTGACCAGGATTATTTGTCTTCCCCCATCAAATTGAAGAAGATATAAAAGAGTAAAAGTAATTTTAATACAAGATCCTAGGGTGGGAATAGGGGTGGGCAAAAACAGCATACAAGGGTAGTTATTTTGAGGATAATAGGTACTGCACAGGGAATATAATCAATGGTATTGTAATAGTGTTGTATAGTGACAGATGGTAAGATGGTAGCTACACTTTTGGTGAGTATAGAATAACATATAGACTTGTGGAATCACTATGCTGTACATCTGACATTGTGTGACAACTGTATTTCAATTAAAACAAAAGCAACCATGCATGTGAAGTCAGAGAGCAGCAAGATCATTTTGGATTCTAACTTGCAAATTTATAATTACATTTTAATTTCCAAATAGATTAAGGGGCTACAATGAAAAATGTATAACAATGTATCATGTAAAAATGATGTATAATAACAAAAAAGAGTAGTGTTTCTCATAAAGTAGGTTCTACAACTCCAAATGTTTACTAAGAATTTTTAAAAACAGGTCATATAATTCTCTAAGACAGAAGTTATACTTGTGGCCCATATTGTGGACCTAGGTGGGTTATTCCAGGAGACCCATCAATACAGGGGACACATCAAAACCCTGACCATGCAAATGATCTGGGGTAGGCATCCATCTTTCAGCACCTGAGGTATTGGGTTCAAGAAAATTACAGCTCTCTTTAATTCTATCTGGATGGTAATCTTTGTAATAGTAGAATCTGATATTGGTCCAGAATTAATAGAAATTAATAAATTTTCCTCAAATGAATTCAATGTCCTGATTCTATGTGAACCAGATACATTTGGACTGAAACAATAGAAAATGATGTGTACCTAGTGAAGAAATAATTCAAACATATTAAATTTATGAGTCATGGACTCAGAAGTAAAACAGTTTCTTATGTAGCTTGGAAAATGAAAAAAAAAGCTTAACTTTAAGTAATGGATAATTCAGCTTTACCTGAGGATCTCACACTGATGGTGGAAAATGGAAAACATTGCAATAGCCTGAGACTATAATAGAAAATTCTACCCATTTGAATTATAATGTGCTGAGAACTGCAGATGATTGCATTTCTGCCTTAGACATGACTGTGACCAGAGGCTAAATTCTTGAACTTCATGTACCACATTTGTCCAATAAATTGAATTACAGAGTTGCATGGTAATTCAACATGGTTATTAAAACATATAGAGACTAAAATACTGATATAATATATTGGATTATAACCTGAATTGTGGAATCTAGAAATCTAGAAATCTAACCAGGAATATCTGTTTGGTAATTTGCTCCACATATAGCATGCTCTAGGAACTAATATTTAGAATTAAATGTGAATTTACTGGCATAGTAAGAAGAAAATAAATTCAGGTCCTCAAGGGTTTTGGTTTTGATGCCAAACTGTGTAATCTACAGACAGTTCCTGGTTTTTTCCCATTCACCTTATAACTAACAGTTACACATTCTGTTCTGTGGGTCTCTTCCTTTACTATCCTGATTTAAAGAGGGACTCCTACTGCTGCCAGACACCTCAACTACCATCACAGTCTACAGATCTTTTATTTGTGTGTACTTTACTTACAGATGGACCCTGTAAATAAAACTTAAATCCTCTAGAAACAATTCCCTGAACCCAGAGCTTTCCTGATTTAGTGGCTGCCCCTGAAACAACCCAAACACCAAAGTGTATGATTTGTTAGTTTCCATCATCCTCTCTTTCCTCCCTCTCCTCTTTTTCCTCTAATGAAGCTGCAACTGGGCAGCCTGCATAGTTGGTAAAGTATCCTTTTCTTTTGGGGTGGGGGAAGATGTATTATTGGCAACAAATATTAAAACTTGTAAAAAAGGTTTTACAAACCGGTATTATAAATAAAAGATAGTTACCAGTTTTCCATTAAAAGTTTACTTACACACACACCTCAGAAGTATTGGTATCATTGAATTTACCTAATTGTGATATATAACACTGTTGGGAAAATATAAATGTTTCTAATAGTCAGTTTACTAATTATGGAATATAAATCTTATGTAAACTGGGGTCTACAAGGATAGGCTAGATGTTATTAATTCATAAATCAGAATCTATTATTTGTTAGTTTTTTCCACCAGTTTAAAGTGGGGAGAGAGGTGCCTGGCAGGCTTAGTTGGTAGAGCATGTGACTCTTAATCTTGAGTCATGAGTTCAAACCCCATGTTGGGTATAGAGATTACTAGACAAACAAACAAACAAACAAACAAAACTTAAAAAAATAAAGTGGGTAGAAGATTTGATTTATTATTCATAGCCATGGAAACAAGAAACTTATAATTACAGGCAAGGCATTTAGTAACAAAATAGATATAAGTGAAATACTTATTTTAGATGTGTTGTGAAATCAACTGAATCATCATACGCTAGTTACTGGGAGATTATCCAGCACCTAGCTGCCTTATGAGTGGAATAGAAAACTAGGACATAATAAGATACTGATATTTAAGGTGAATTAATTAAGAAAATCACATTTATTGGCATATTCTTATTTTGAGGCTTTTCAAAAATGTTTGCAAGGTAGCAAAGCTAGCGGTATACCACAAAGCACTGGGCAGAGTATCAAGAATTTAATTCTAGTTCTAACTGTGTCATTAATCTGAACTACACCTTTCTCATTAACAATTTCTACATCTACTCAATCAAGCATCTGGAGTAGGTTACTTCTAGCATGCCCCCAAAATGTTGTAATTTGTGTTTTTGTCTAATGATTAATTCAGAATAGCATTAGTGAATGAGTTGATACCCCAGGAAATTGTTTGTAGAGAACAGAAAATGTGTGATGTATCCTAGAAGTTATCTGTATCATGAAACAAACATAATAATAATCTATTGTGTTTTTAAAGCCTATTTGTGTTGTATGAAATCTTTCCTCAAAACACAAAAGGCTCAGATTCTTTGGGAAATGTGCCATGGAGAAGAAATGAAAACATTAGCCTGGCAACTGCTGGTGCAATAGTCACTATTGAACTGTTTGGAGGCTTGTTTTTCTGAAAGTTAGCCAAAATTCTGGTAAAGAATATGGACTGGAGTTCCCTCAAACACAATACTTTATGTGAGGCTTCCAATACTTGTGTAAGTAATTACACAGAAGAATAGCTTCCCTTGCATTATTATGATATTTCTAATTCCTTTTCAAATCTAGAAATCAATAAGCATTCAAAATCTAAAACAGAGAAAATATTATTCGTTTTTCTTTTACTAAAGTAAGATTGACATGAGGATAGGACTTCGGACAGTAATATCTTAAAAGGCAACTAAACTCATCTATATTAACCATGTCTCTTTTTGTCCAGACTCAGTTCTCCTGCTCAGATCTATTACTTGTAAAACTGTATGTTATTTTTCAACAGCCTCCAAGACATTGTCACTTGGATGTGCCTGCCTTCATCATAAAACAGAAGTCAAAATTTACTCATCATCTACTCTTGAAAGCTAATTTTCCTTGCTCATTTCTTTTAGTATCACCCTGGCTAGAAAGGTTGGAGTCATCAACCCTCCCCTTTCCATTTCTAATATCAGTCTATCCAGTTTGTCACCATGTCTTTCCTTTCAAATCATTTACTCCTTACAAATGTTGTTCATATTAACCATTTTTTTTTCACTTCTTACTGTTCTAAGCTCATTATTGAGCAACAACACCTGGGTTACTTAATTCACTTCCTAGCTGGTCTCCCTAATTCTATACTTCTTTTCTTGAATACATGGAATATTACTTCACAGATTTTATGTCCTTATGTTGTATCATCTATTTTCGCAAAAATCAATACTAGTTCCATCTTTACTCTTAAGTTGAAGCTTGTCTGTTCAGCTTGACTGTCAATATCTTTTATAATTTATATTCTCTCACTTATATAATCCTAGCAACTATTATTCACCTTTGAGATAGAATTTTCTCGGACCCCCTCTGGCTTAATTGAAGAAATAAGGAGTTTATTAAAAATATCAAAAGAAGAGTTCCCAGAACTCACACACAGGACTGAAAGTATCTCATTTTCCTCCTCAGTCAGAGTGCAGAGACCTCATAATATGAGTATTACTGAGAAGAGTCACTGCAACAACCTAGACTTAGATTTGAGGCTGTTCTGGGCCTGCCCAAACATATTCAAGTGTCATGGGGCACTTGGGTGGCTCAGTCAGTTGAGCATCTGATTCATGATTTCAGCTTAGGTCATGGTCTCAGCACCATGAGATCAAGCCCTGCATTGGGTTCCATGCTCTGTGGAGAGTCTGCTTGAGATTCTTTCCCCCTCCTTCCCCTCCCCCTCTGTTCCTTTCCCCACTCACATGCTCTCCCTCAAATAAATAAACAAACAAACAAATAAATAATCAATCTTAAAAAAAACTCAAAAACTAAATGTTAGAAAGACCTTCCTGATTTCACCTAACTTGATTACATTTTAGGACAAAGTGCAACAGTCTTTAAAGGAATAGAAAAAAATATCCAGAACTCAAAAATGTAATATCCACAATGTTCAGTATCCAATCAATATATTAGACATACAAAGAAACAGAAAGGTATGATACAGAACCAGACAGAAAAAATATCAATTAATGGAAATAGACTCAAAAATGACAAAGAAGATGGGACTAGGAGATAGTTATAAAATAGCTAGTATATATTTTATAAATATGCTAAAGAATGTACATGGTAAGAAGAGAGCATGGAAAGTATGAAAATAATCCAAATAAAATCTTAGAAGGGAAAAATATATCTAAAATAAAAAATACATTTGAGGGGATTAAGATTGGACACTACAAAAGAAAAAAAAGTAAACTTGAAGACATCAATAGACACTACCCGCCTAAAATAACAGAAGCTTAATCAGCTAACATACATATAATTGGTGTACTAGAAAGAGAATGGAGAGAGAGGAGGAGAAACCAGGAGAGTGGTTGAAAAGGGGTTCAGAAAAAAAAATACTTGAAGAAGTCCCACATCAGTGATCTAAGAAAAAAGGAAATAATAAAGATAAAAGTATAAATCAATAACCTTAAGGACAGTACAACAGAAAAAATTGAAGAAATTAAAAAGCTGGTTCCTTGAAACGATAAAATAAAACTGAGAAGACTCTGGTAGGTTTGATCAAGAAAAAAGAGAAGGCATATCCTACAGATAATAAAATGGATAATGAAGAAATTTTATGAGCAACTTCAAGTTGATAAAATTGACAACTTAGATGAGACTGACAAATCCTTTCAAAGACACAAACTATCAAAGCTTAATTAAGGAAATAGATAACCTGAAGAGCCCTATATATAAATTCAAGCAGAGATGTTCACTGCCATTTGTCATTGGAGAGATGTAAAATAAATCCACAATAGTCTACCACTACATTAGTGGTTCTCAGTAGAGAGGATTGTATTTACCCTGAGGGGAACTTTGGCAATGTCTGCATACAATTTTGATCATTATAACTGGAGGGTTGCTAGAGGTATCTAGTTGGTAGAGGACAGGTATGCTTCTAAACATCTTACAATGAAGATAACAAAAAAAATTAGCTGTCTTTGAATATCAGTCGTGCTGAGCTTAAGAAAGTTGACGGACACACACACATGAATAGCTAAAATTAAAAGGACTTAAAATACCTATGTTGGCAAGAATGTTGAGCAAAAGGAATTCAAACACTGATAGAAGTGAAAAGTGTTGCACTGTCTTTGGAGAATAGTTTGGCGGTTTCTTATAATGTTAAACATGAGCCTACTGTATTTAACAATCGCACTGTAGGTATTTACGTAAGAAAAAAGAAATATTCTGTTTACACAAAGACTTGTGTATGTTCATATCCATTTTATTCAGATTAGTCACAAACTGGGAGGAACTCAAACCTCCATCAACTAGTAAATGAGTAAACAGACTGTGTGTGTGTATCTACTTATACACACACATATATACATATAGATACATATGTATGTATGTATACATATATATACACATACTACATATACACATATATAAATACTCCTAGACAATGAAAAGGAGTAAGTTACTGATACATACAACTTTTTTTTTTTTTTATGGCTTAAAGCAATTACTTTATTTAGCATATGCTTTCATGGGTCAGGAGTTCATGAAGGGCTCAGCTGGGTGATTCATCTCTTATCTACGTGCTGTCCCCTCATGGAAATGGAGGATCTGTTTCCAAGGTGGTTCCCTTAATCATGTGTCTGGCACTTTGATGCTCTTTGACCTTCTGTCTTTGTTCATATGGTGTCTCTTCTTCTATAGCTTCTTCAAGTGACTTGGGCTTCTGGCAGCATGATGGTCTTTGGGTAGTTGCACTTGATATATGATGGCTCATTTCCCTGGATTGGTATCTTATGAAACAGGAAGTAAATGTTGCCAGTTTCTTAAAGCCTAGGTCCAAAACCTGACTTACGATTACTTCTGCATATATTACTGGTTCAAGCAGTCACTAAGACTTCCCAGATTCAAGGGAAGGATTCTGGGAGGATTCTGGGAGGATACCCAGACTACACAACTCAATAGGAAGAGTGTTAAAGAATTTATGAACATCTATAATGTGGCATAGTCTGAAAAAAAAAATGTGGCATAGTCTGTTTCAGACTCCATTGTGAGCATGGGTGAATCGCAACAGCATTAACCTCAGTGAAAGAAGTCATAACTCAAAGACTACTTTTTAAGATTTAGTTTATATGAAATTTAAGATAAATACATACTATAGTACCAAAAAAGCAGAACAATGGGGCTAGAGCGAGGGTTAGGGATTGAGGGTGAAAGTTATGTTTTAGTGGATGAGGAAAATGTTCTGTATCTTCATTGTGGTAGTATTTGCATGCCTGTTTACATTTGCTGAAACTCATGAATTGCACACTTTACAATCAGGAAGTTTCATTGTATGTGGATTACACGTCAAAATAATTTGATTAAAGTAAAAAAAAAAAAAAAAGAAAGAGACCTGTCCACACATAGTCAAGTGTCATGGGGTGCCTGTGTGGCTCAGTCAGTTGAGCATCTGATTCTTGATTTCAGCTCAGGTCATGGGAACTCCTCTTATAGCTATGAGTTTCAGAACCACGTGGTGTCTGTCAAGATTGGGAATCCTCCTCCGCAGGTGGGATCTACCTGCATCTACAATGTCAGCTCTCTCTGCCTTCTCAGCCATAGTGCACACCACCTGCCTCTTCTCCACAAAATCACTTCCACATGGAAGCAGAGAAAGCCTATCTCATAGTGAGAGTCCTAGCTGTCTGAAGTCCTAGCAGTGTCGTTGCTAGCAATTCAGATTTCATAGCACACTGAGGCATATTAAATGGAAGTTGGAGCTGAAAACAAATGAGCCATTCCAAAATATCCGCCATAATTCCCCAACTCATCTTCGAAGAGTGATTGGCTAGACTGTGCCCTGCTTAACATGTAATCTGTATTTTCTTCCTTCTCATTTGGGATTTCTTCCTTGTTGCCTCTGAAATTGTCCCTTTCAGTGGCACCTAGTTGTGGGGACCCACCGCAGTAGGTAGTTCTATATGGGTGGAGAATCCGATCACACTAGGACCTCTGTCATCCCTGCTCCCCGTTTTGGCCCTTCTTGGTGCTCTATGACACTTTATCCCTGCCCGCTGCCTGTGGAGTCTACCAGAAGAATCAAGGAGCCCCAGAACTTGCACCTCTGTGTTCTTCCTGGACCCTTCGGCTGGGCTCCTATTCCAGAAAGGTGGTCTGGTTAATGAATGGCTCCCACTGGCTGTCACAACAGTTCCCTTAGAGGATCATGGGAGATTATGTTGCCAGATAAGCCTGAAGTTTGATTTTGAGTGATTCTTACATTGAACACAAGAAGTGTTCAGGACAGTGGGTGCATCATCTCTCCTCTGTTTTGGGACTGCACTTTCACCGGGTCCTCCACAGGCCCAGGGCAAGGAGGGAAGCAGTATTCCAGGGGTGGCCTGCCTATCTCTTGCAAGGGCTTCTGACACTGTTGCTCAGCCATGCTTATTTGCTTTTCCAATTGATGTCCTCTCTGGGCTCTGGTCGATTATGAAGATGTTGTGTTCTCCTTGGGCCTGTCTTGTTATGTGGGCCTAGGAAAGTACTGTCCTCACTTGCTCTGCCCATAAGCCTCTCACTTTTCCTTCTGGTGTAATGGGTGGAAAGCAGTGTGTGCTGATTACTTGATGCTTAAGTATTCTCTAACAGAAACCTAAACATTAATTTTGCTCTGGACACAGAATAAGATCTTGGAGAAGAGGCACTGTATCTTCAATGTCTTTTGCATTATTCACTGCGTCAGGCTCTCTATTAGGCACTAATGAAACATTACATTATGGTTTTATTTATTTTTTTCTCTGACAGATTGATTGAAGGGTCCATAAAATACTTGATATTTTCAATAAATAAATCATTCCATTTAAGGGTCTGGATGCTTAGTATTTGCTCTCTAAAATTGACTATTAAATAATGTTACCTTACTTTTTTGGAAATCATTCTCCCCTTGTAGTACTTCTTATAATATTGTGCAGATTCTGAGAGAAGGAATTCTGATTCCTTTCTTTGATATAGTGACATGGTTTTAAAGGTTGGTGTGATGTACTTTAGTATGACATGAAAGTCATCACGAGATTTATGGAATTGATCAGAATCTTATTGCATCCAATTTTTTACCTAAAAACCTATGCTTGAAATCAATTTGGATGATGAATGCACTCAAATTTCCTCTTAGCATACAGACAAATAAATGGTAAAAACAACAAAAAACAACCCCCCCCCACCCAAAAGCATGACAAAAAAACCCAAACCATTTGGAATAGATACCAGGCTCCAGATCTATCAAAATACTGTTAGTAGTAAAATTAAACCAACATTTTTTTTTATTTCCTTTTTTCAATCAGCACACTCACTTGCATATATGATGTGAATATTTTTGTAAACTGATTTGTATTGATGTCAGAATAATGTCTTTGGATGTGAGTTTTGCAGAATACATTGGGAGGAATGTGTGAATGAAAAAGGTAGAGAAGGGCAGAAAAAAGAATGGTAATAGAAAAGAAAAGATATAGAAGATGGCTTAGAAAACTCAAAATTAAACAAAAACAAGATAAACCCTGAAATAATGAAACAGACCAGAGATATTGGAACATAGAATGGGACAACTTATGTTTCATTTTATTTAAATACTTTGTAGTTCTCAATTGTAAATGCTTAAATATTTTAAATACAAATATTTTAAGAGTAAAATGTTAAGTTTGAAATGAGTCAAGAAATTGAAAGCCAAGGATTAGGAAAAGCTTATTAAGATAAGGGTTATTGAACATATGCCAAATTATTATTTTTTTAAAATCTGGAAGCACTTCTGGTAATCTGTTTTGAGAACTGGAAAGGATGGCACAAATGTTGTAGAGAACTCTGAGTTCATATTTCCCAGGCTATTCTACTTCTAGAGTAGCCAATAATAACAATGATCTGTTTTAATGAAATCGATAACTTATATAAAATAAACTATTTGTAGATAAAGTTCAGATGTAAACTTTGGTGTATTGATCTGTTAGTCTAAGAGGACTTTTTATGAACGAACATGTATTTTATTTTTCTGAATTTTTTCTTCACATATTTGTTTTAGTTGTAAATATGAATTGGTGAACTTGATCAAGCATAAATTAACTCAAGTGATTGTTATTCAAAACATAGTAAATAATAGGTTGTTTGAATTCCATTTATGGTTTCCAAAAAAAATTATTTTAATTTGAGCCATTAAAAAAAAAAACTGTTATTGCTGCAAGCCTGTTTCCAAAAAATACTGAAATTGAATAAAGGGTTTAAAAGCATCTGGTTTTCTAAATTTTATGTAACCCATTTGTGCCTTTTAAAATCACAGAGATTTTATTGTTTTAGAATATCAAAATATTTCAGTCTGTGAAAGAGAATAAGAATTTAAAAATTATGGTAAGTTATTTTTCCACTTGAAGTTTAAGAAAGGTAAGGCATAATGCAAAAAACTTTCTCAGAAAGGAAAATTTTGAACTGTAAGGCATATACTGCATAATACATTTCTCATTTAAATGTTTTCTGGGGGAATGCCTGGGTAACTCAGTGGTTGAGCATCTGCCTTCGGTCCAGGGCTTGATCCCAGAGTCCTGGGATCTAGTCATGCATCGAACTACCTGCATGGAGCCTGCTTCTCCCTCTGCCAATGTCTCTGCCTCTCTCTGTGTCTCATGAATAAATAGAATCTTTCAAAAAAATGTTTTCTGGGATTCTAAAATTACATATTACTGATACATATTTCTTTGAAATATTAGGCCATTACATAATAGATTCATGCCCCATATCTGTTTAGAATAATAATTATGAATTTATCATTAAAATTATTATAATAATTAAATTACAGATTTTAATCTGGTGCTAAAGCTAAAAACTAAGTCTTATAACAAATATCCAGATAAACTCTTGTAGAAAATACTGAACTCTGCAATGAGCCACCCTAGACACCTACTGAAGCTTGGTGCTTGCTGAACCCAATATAGTTAGTTTTTAGTATTCAAGTAATAGAAAAATAAAGGCAATTGATAAGATAGATGTGTGAATTTAAATTCACAACCGCCACTGTGGATGTTTATTCTAAGTAAGTGATTACAGGTTTTGCATTTGTAAAATTGGGGAGAATTGTGAGAATTACAGAAAGATCTGCAGGTATTTTGGAGAGTACAAAGCCTCTTAGCATGATATGAGATGACCCAGTTTGGGGAGACATAATGTCAGTGTTATCATATGACTCATTGCTTGAGCGTTCAGATCAGGTGGCACTAAGGCAAAATATGCATACGTGTCTGTGTGTTTGTGTGCACATAGGAGCATGAATGTTTGTAAATTTAAAATGTACTTCCAAACATTTGGATTAAATCCAGAGTTAGGTTTTTTATATAGATCAAACACAAGAGTAAAGCAGTAATGAGAGAGGTGAGCATTAGTACCTAAGGGTAACATGAACCAACCTGAAATCTGCTGTTGTAAATACAACTACTGACAATTAAACAACCTTAGCAGCATTACCCGAGGCATGGTACACTAATACCAACAAGGCAATTTGGCTTGCACACTAACTTCCAAAGGACATTTTGACCTGGAGATGTAATGAGAAGCAGTACTTAAGGAAATGCTTTCTCTCTGGTGACTCTAATGTGTAGGGGCAGGTGCATCACCAAAGCAGAGTATGCAAGAATAAGATTCTGGCATGAAAGCAACTCTATCTTGGATCACTTCACTAATTTTTTCCAAGCCTTGTTACTTAAGCAGGTAGGAATGTCATGTTAAATCCATATTCTCAAAATATTAAACAAGAAGTGGGGGAGAACAAAACCTGCACTCAGAAAAAAATGTTTGTAAAGCTTAAACTCTATGGGACATCCTATGAGCAAAATAAATTAAGCATTATTGACTTTGTGTTTTGCAGCGATTTACAGAGCTTTGATAAATGTAGCCCGCAGGATTTGTCCATGACTTGCAGTCAAGCTGTCATCGGATACAGGCGTAAAGTGCCTCAACTGCAACACCACAGTTCATTACACACTGACTTAGTGGCTATCATGGACCGTTGAGAGAACAGAAGAGTTTGTGACTTGAGAAATTCAAACACCCATGAACAAGACACTTCAGGCTTCTGGAGCAAAATGTGAAAACACTTTGCATTTGCCTGTTAATCTTGGGGTGAAAATACATACACAGAGATAATGAAAATCGCAGGGATGAGTGTTTTGCCATAGAGAAACTGCACTAAAAGCCAAGGGGAACTAACAGACCATTCTTGCATTGCAGCAAGGTGCTGGGATGCAGAGTCCCTTCAGCTTCCTGGCAGTTTTCTCTAAGCCGACTTGATGCTTTTTTGGCACCAATCTAGGTGAGGGAGATATAGAGTGAAAACACTGTCAGGAGATTTCTTTGAGATCTCACTGCTGTGCACATCCAAGTCTTTAGAATTCTGGTCTCTTCAAAACATATATATTTTCTGGTTAAGATTATTTAAATGATTAGAAAGAGCAATGGAAATCAGCCCAGCAGTCTCAGTTCAGGAGCAGGAATTAGTTGGCAGTCCACAGTTATGGGCAAGCTTCCTGGTAAGTTTGGTCTAATAGCTATTTTCTTTTATTCCTAGTTTTTTCACTGAATGGGCTAGATTCAAATATATTGACCATTAACTTGATGGGTTAAAATGATCAAATGGTTGAAATACTGAAAATTGGCAGTCAAGTAATAAATAGGTTTGCATTGCAACAAAAGTAAGACTGTTAGTTAAATTAAGCTTTTCCAGTTTTTCCCAATCTCCAGAAATAGGGACCTTAATATAAAAAGTATAGGGAGTGGGAATAGTGTGTCTTTTAAAAATGGTCTTGTTTTGCCTTAAACAATTTGGATTGTGTTTTTATTACGAACTTTTTTCATGCAAAATCTCATGAGCTCACACATACTTTAAATATCATAAAGCAAGGTATTCAAACAAAAGCTTATCCTCTTGCAAAACACTTTTTATTCATCTCCCAAAGTAAAATATTTTTTCTCATATTTTTAACACGTGCTTTTTATTACCTGTGACAAAGGCTTAGGCTATTCATTGCTTGCTTCTTATGGCACATATCACAAGGTTCCCTGGGGATCAGTATCAGTTTCACCGCAGACCAGAAGGGTCAAGTTCTTCTCACTAAGATGTATACACGCATGCTTTTTAATTATTAGGCTTTTTTTTTTTAAAGATTTTGTTTATTCATTCATGAGAGAGAGAGAGAGAGAGAGAGAGAGGCAGAGACATAGGCAGAGGGAGAAGCAGGACTCCCACAAGGAGCCCGATGCAGGACTAGATACCAGAACCCCGGAATCACGACCTGAGCCAAAGGCAGACACTCAACCTCTGACCCACCGGGCATCTCTATTATTAGGCTTTTGTCATGCATCCCAATGTGTTGTCTCAAGAGTTAGGCCATGCTGTGGGACACCACCAAGGGATGCTTTCCTGGAAGCAGGGTGACCTAAAGCCTAAAGCAAACATGCTGATCGGCCCCTCATCCTCTTTATCTGGGTTCAATCTCTAATATTGGTCCCTCCAGATCTTATCATACCAGTTGAGGAAGATCAAACTGCAAAGAAAAATCCTTCAAGGAAAATGTGGGGGGAAACAGCATTTTCTTTGCCAGGGTATGAAAGAGAAAGATGAAATTACCCAATTTAGAACTTCTTAAGAAGCCTTTCTCATAGTACCCAAGCAAAAGGCACTCAACTGCCAATCTAACTGGGGCCTTGGGGTGGGATGTCATGAGGTGGAAAGAGGCAGGTGTCTTTATGTCTTTGTTCCAGCAAACCTCACTCATTGACTTGCGAATATGCACTCCAAGACTCTTGAAAAAGCTGAAACTGTTCCCAGCTTGACTCTGAACCATTTCTTCAGAAGCAATGTTTGGAGCCAGTGCTCCTCAGGCCAAAAATATTCATTCCTCCAGTCATATCCTAGCATTAAGCCAGGTAACACTTAGCATCATGCTTGGCAGAGAGTAATAATTGCAACGTTTCCAAAAACAATATATTCAAAACTAGGAAACTATTCTTTGTTACTTTACTTTCATAGATAATTAAGTAATTGCATTTCACAGTTTTTACTTCAAATATAATCTAAAGCATACAGGTAAATTATGAGAATTATTTTAAGATAACGTTTTAAATAACATACCTTCATGAAGTGTATAATCAAATAAACAGTGACAGATTTTCTCCTAAGTGTGTATGTCTTTGGGAAGTTCAGAGAATGCTTCTCCATGCTCCTGATCAGGTACAAATTTAAATTTAATTTTATTTTCTACGAATCTCTATATAAATGAAGGAAATAATATCAAGTTTCTTGAGACCAATGATTATGTGTTACATTATTGTCTGTTATGGGTAATTAAAATTATTTAATGGATTTCACTGTGAAATGACTGATAGCCCCTGATAATATGTTTGAGAGACTTCCTTACAGCAATTGAAATAATTATTCTAAAAAAGACTTTCTTAGAGCTATTGAAAAAATTTTGTGTAACACCAGGATCAAAATTTTGAAAAAAGCTGTATTAGGATCTACATATTTATCTATATTTGTTTCTATATTGATATCAATTTTAATATAGCTAATATTAATATTAATTCTATGTATCTCAATATCTATCCCAACATATGTCTATATGTCAATATTAGTATATATTTCTACATATTAATATATCTATATTTGTTTCTGTATAGATATCAATTTAATATCAGTAATTACATACCTCCACAAATAAAGGAATACTAGAAAGAAAAAAATCCAGACAAAAGTAATATTTCAGAATGATTTCTAATAAAGATTTCTCATGAAAAAGTTCTTTACATTTGATTTCATTTTTTTTTTCTATGTAACTGATGGAACTAGAAATTTCGCCTTCTGGATAATAAGTAGAGTTAGCTTTCTCCCTTTTCCATTCTCCAAGTTCTCTGGAATTTTAGCCGCTTTGTTGGGCCAGTAGGAAAAAAAAAATCTCTGCTTGGGCTATGCAGACTAATAATACAAGTGTGGACAACATTGAGGACTTCTTACCCCAGCCCATCCGCAGACAAGACATGACATGATTTCTAAGGTCAGGATGTCCCAGTGTGGCAAGAGTCATCAAGACAGATGTTTGCAACATTCCATAGTTTATCCCCCAAAAGATAGGAAACCTTCTAATGTCATCTCCCCAAAGATTTAGTTTCTCCCACTTTGTCTTTGCCACGAAATTCATTTAAAAGGCTCATCTTTGAGGATTTCTAAGAGTCTAGTAAATTATAAAGACCTGGTTATACTGTAATGCTCTATGAGAAATTATACTAAAATATTTAAATAATCTTACTTTCTTTGCAGCATAATAATATTCATTGACACATATTTATAATATGTATACATACATGGCATATTTATGTGTGTGTGCATATATACATACATATACATACATATGTCAACAAACCACTGCAGTAATGTCTTACATATTCCATTTTACTCTATAAAAATAATGTATTCTCTGATTTTTTTTGTATTCTCTGATTTGAACAGTTATAAAATCGAATTGGAGGTAAAAAGTAGTTTATCATTTTCTTTTTTAAAAAAGACTTTATTTATTTATTCATGAAAGACAGAGTGAGAGGCAGAGACACAGGCAGAGAGAGAAGCAGGCTCCATGCTGGGAGCCCGATGTGGGACTTGATCCCAGGAATCCAGGATCACGCTCTGGGCCAAAGGCAGGCGTTAAACCGCTGAGCCATCCAGGAATCCCTATCATCTTCTTTAAAAATAACTTCTAACAGTCTGCATTTACAAAGTGATGCTCTCTTGAAATAATCTCTTCTGTGGTTAGCAAAACAGCCATTTTTTTTTCATCAAAGACTGATAATATATTGCAGTCCTAACTAGAGATTTCCTAAATCGGTTTAAAAAATATTACTAAAAATCAGGAGCTATCCTCTGCCAGGAATTTACTGTAGATGTGCAGATGGTTGGGGCAGATCTTCTTTCCATACTGGCCCCAGAGAAAGAAAGGGCTCTGAGTTGCATGTCCTGCTACTTCTCCTACCTTAGGAAAAATATTCAAACTTTTTTTGTTTATAAATTTATATTTTATTGGTGTTCAACTTGCCAACATACAGAATAACACCCAGTGCTCATCCCATCAAGTGCCCCCCTCAGTGCCCGTCACCCAGTACCCCCCCGCCCCACCTCCCCTTCCACCACCCCTAGTTCGTTTCCCAGAGTTAGGAGGCTCTCATGTTCTGTCTCCCTTTCTGATATTTCCCACTTATTTTTTCTCCTTACCCCTTTATCCCCTTCACTATTTTTTATATTCCCCAAATGAATGAGACCATATAATGTTTGTCCTTCTCCGATTGACTTACTTCACTCAGCATAATACCCTCCAGTTCCATCCACATCGAAGCAAATGGTGGGTATTTGTCGTTTCTGATGGCTGAGTAATATTCCAGTGTATACATAAACCACATCTTCTTTATCCATCCATCTTTCGATGGACACCAAGGCTCCTTCCACAGTTTGCCTATTGTGGCCATTGCTGCTAGAAACATCGGGGTGCAGGTGTCGCAGCGTTTCACTAAATTTGTATCTTTGGGGTAAATCCCCAGCAGTGCAATTGCTAGGTCGTAGGGCAGGTCTATTTTTAACTCTTTGAGGAACCTCCACACAGTTTTCCAGAGTGGCTGCACCAGTTCACATTCCCACCAACAGTGCAGGAGGGCTCCCCTTTCTCCGCATCCTCTCCAACATTTGTGGTTTCCTGCCTTGTTAATTTCCCCCATTCTCACTGGTGTGAGGTGGTATCTCATTGTGGTTTTGATTTGTATTTCCCTGATGGCCAGTGATGTGGAGCATTTTCTCATGGGCCATGTGTATGTCTTCCTCTGTGAGATTTCTGTTCATGTCTTTTGCCCATTTCATGATTGGATTGTTTTTTTCTTTGCTGTTGAGTTTAATAAGTTCTTTATAGATCTGAGATACTAGCCCTTTATCTGATATGTCATTTGCTAATATCTTCTCCCATTCTATAGACTGTCTTTTAGTTTTGTTGACTGTATCTTTGCTGTGCAGTCATCAACAACCTCCCAAGACACAAATGTCCAGGGCCAGATGGCTTCCCTGGGGAATTCTATCAAACGTTTAAAGAAGAAACCATACCTATTCTACTAAAGCTGTTCAGAAAGATAGAAAGAGTTGGAATACTTCCAAACTCGTTCTATGAGGCCAGCATCACCTTAATTCCAAAACCAGACAAAGACCCCACCACAAAGGAGAATTATAGACCAATATCCCTGATGAACATGGATGCAAAAATTTTCAACAAGATACTAGCCAATAGGATACAACAATACATTAAGAAGATTATTCACCATGACCAAGTAGGATTTATCCCTGGGATGCAAGCCTTGTTCAACACTCATAAAACAATCAGTGTGATTCATTATATCAGCAAGAGAAAAAACAAGAACCCTATGATCCTCTCAATAGATGCAGAGAAAGCATTTGACAAAATACAGCATCCATTCCTGATCAAAACTCTTCAGAGTGTAGGGATAGAGGGAACATTCCTCAACATCTTAAAAGCCATCTACAAAAAGCCCACAGCAACTATAATTCTCAATGGGGAACCACTGGAAGCCTTTCCCCTAAGATCAGGAACAAGACAGGGATGTCCACTCTCACCACTGCTATTCAACATAGTACTGGAAGTCCTAGCCTCAGCAATCAGGCAACAAAAAGACATTAAAGGCATTCAAATTGGCAAAGAAGTAGTCAAACTCTCCCTCTTTCCTATGACATGATACTCTACATATAAAACCCAAAAGATTCCACCCCACGATTGCTAGAACTCATACAGCAGTTTGGCAGCGTGGCAGGATACAAAATCAATGCCCAGAAATCAGTGGCATTTCTATACACTAACAATGAGACTGAAGAAAGAGAAATTAAGGAGTCAATCCCATTTACCATTGCACCCAAAAGCATAAGATACCTCGGAATAAACCTAACCAAAGAGGTAAAGGATCTATACCCTAAAAACTACAGAACAGTTCTGAAAGAAATTGAGGAAGATGCAAAGAGATGGAGAAATATTCCATGCTAATGGATTGGCAGAATTAATATTGTGAAAATGTCAATGTTACCCAGGGCAATTTACACGTTTAATTGAATCCCTATCAAAATACCATGGGCTTTCTTCAGAGAGTTGGAACAAATTATTTTAAGATTTGTGTGGAATCAGAAAAGACCCCGAATAGCCAGGGGAATTTTAAAAAAGAAAACCATAGCTGGGGGCATCACAATGCCAGATTTCAGGTTGTACTACTAAGCTGTGGTCATCAAGACTGTAGCACTGGCACAAAAACAGACACATAGATCAATGGAACAGAATAGAGAATCCAGAAGTGGACCCTGAACTTTATGGTCAACTAATATTTGATAAAGGAGGAAAGACTATCCACTGGAAGAAAGTCTCTTCAATAAGTGGTGCTGGGAAAATTGGACATCCACATGCAGAAGAATGAAACTGGACCACTCTCTTGCACCATACACAAAGATAAACTCAAAATGAATGAAAGATCTAAATGTGAGACAAGATTCCATCAAAATCCTAGAGGAGAACACAGGCAACACCCTTTTTGAACTCAGCCACATTAACTTCTTGCAAGATACATCCATGAAGGCAAGAGAAACAAAAGCAAAATGAACTATTGGGACTTCATCAAGATAAGAAGCTTTTGTACAGCAAATGCCTTTTAGGGGCTTTAATCAATATGAGTTGAAGAACCAAGGCAAAGGCTCTCCTTTAATGGACTCATTTCATGTATTCACACATAAAAAGAAAAGATTCAAGATTTCTCAAAGGTATCTGAATAAACTTCAAGCCTTTTTTCCTTACTTCCTCCCTTTCCACCTTTCTTCCTTTTTCTTTCTTTTCCTTCCTTCCTCCCAGCTTCTTTCCTTCCCCCTCTCCTTCTCCCTTCTTTTCTTTTTCCCTTCCTTTCATTTTGTTTCATTTCCTTTCCCTTCCTTTCCTTTCCATGTTCATTTCTCTGCACTGTCTTGATAGTGCTGCATAGTCAAAAGACTGAGGTCTTTTCTGGACCCAGAAAGATTCTGACCCAGAATCCTCTATTGTTTGTCTATTTATTTTTTAAAAAGATTTCATTTATTTATTAATGAGAGGCACAGAGAGAGAAAGAGAGGCAGAGACACAAGCAGAGCGAGAAGCAGGCTCCACCTGGGGTCTCCAGAATCAGGCCCTGAGCTGAAGGCGGTGCTAAACCACTGAGCCACCCGGGCTGCCCTCCTCTATCATTTAAACAGGAAAATCCCAAAGGTTTGACACTACAGACTTCCAGTTAGGTGGAAGATAATGAATAAGATTATGGTAACTAATAAGACGGTATGGTATGGTGGCATTCCTAGTGACTTGCCTTTTCGTGTTGGACTTGTTTATTGCTTTCCTTATATTTCCTTTCCTTTCCTATAACTAAATAACATCTAATTCTGCTAATGTGGGAAAGGCAGGCAAAGAATTATATTAATTGTTTCTGAAGTCAAATACTCAGGAAAACTCAGTTAGGTTTGACTACTATTGAGAAATACTCAGCTGGGTTTGACTACTTCAGTTGAACATGCTTAGGACTGGGTGTGAAATCTCCATATGTTCCTGGATCTTCCCATAGAAATAGTCAAGGATCAGGCAAAACTGAATCAGGGTTTCTGTTTCATCCTTTTCAAGTTAGTCCATGGATATAAACTGAGATATCATTAAATTGAACTAAATTATTTAGTCCTTTTAAAATGACCCATTTTTACTTCTAAAAGTAGGGACAGGGAAAATGTAAAAGAATACACAGATTTTCTCTTTTCACAAAATCTTTAAGGTCACTTTGATTTTTCAAAATGTCCTGGTTTGAAATTTATGTGACATTTTGTAATATTTGAAAATGAAATCCTATATTGTTTGAAGAAACTGGTTTCACATTGTTTCATTCAATTTCGTAAAATTGGAGATGAAATGAATTTAATTTTATAAGTAGTTTGGCAGTTGAAGTTTTAAAGTTCAAGCAATAAGCCCTGGTGTCTCACATTCTCCCATGCATTCCTTTTATGTAACAAACTAGAACCAAGTGGGAATTCAATAATACAAAGAAAACTGTTTCTATACTAATGCCAGATGGAAATTCAGAGACTCTGTACATATCGCAAGCTATATTTTTGGATACTTATGAAAACAATGAAAGTAAGCTTATACCAAAATTTTAATTATTCTCTTTCACTTCATGCTGTGAGATGGAATTTGACTTGGAAAATACTTATGAAAATGTTCTCCTGTTATCTGACAGTTTCAAATCTAGTGAAAACTCTGTCTTACCACCAAAGCAAATTTTGTCAATCGATGGCAAATATCCAGACTTAAAATACAATATAATAAAATAGTATAAATACAATAATCTCTTGACAGAATTGCTATAGTATTAATGGCCAGTTCAGTTTCAAAACTATTGTGCCAGATACCGGAGTTATTAAAAAGTAAAAATTAACCCCAAAGCAAAAGCTATCAATATACAACTAACTTTTCTCTTTACTTGGATTGTTTTCCACAATGTTAAGGTGTTTTACAGTAAAAATTTTAATTTTTTATAAAGATTTTATTTATTTATTTATTTATTTATTTATTTATTTAGAGAGCACACATGAGAAGGGAGAGGGGCAGAAGGAGAGAGAGAGAGAAAATTTTAAGCAGGCTCCCTTCTCAGAGACCTATGCAAGGATCGATCCCAGTATCTTGATATCATGACCTGAACTGAAATCAAGTGTCAGGTGCTTAACCAACTGAACCACCCAAGCACCCCATAAGTAAATATTTTAAGTAAAAGCTTGATTTTTCAACATTGAGTGCTGGCTTTGGCAGCATATATACTGAAATTATTCAAAATTGGGTGAAAGATTTCCTTAGTAAAAATTACTCATTTCATCCCAACATTCAAGTAACATATTTTTATTTATTAAATAAATAAATAAATAGATGCCAGGCCTTAGCTTAGCAACAGAGGTACAACTACATACACATAACATATTGCCCCACATTTCCCAAGAAGGGGACTTCTATAGGAGAGGTCTGAAGGGTGACAAACTGACTTCTCTGAGCCATATGTTCCCAGGGGTAGGGTCCAGGCATTGAAAAGTCAGCACAGAACTACTTGGAGCATTTTCTCTTTGGTACATTGCCTTCACAAGGTAGCAGGTTAGTGAGATAGGGCTGCTGGGAACAAGGCCCAGAAATCTGGTTTAAACAAGCACTCCCGGTGATTCGGGGGCATGGTAAAGTTTAAGAACCACAGCTTGAACCACCTGTATCAGAAGACAGTGCTTAGAATTGTTGGACCACCACTGACAAAGCTGACTTTGACTCCAGCAGGCTCTGGTTTTCCTCTACCTCTATCTTTGCTCTGTCAATTCTGCAGATAGCAATAGTGTGTAAAAATTTAATGTGCATCACATTGTGCCACTGCTAAAAATGCTCTGGTGGATTCCTATTTTACTTGGAGTAAAAATGGTGTCCTTACACCTGGTAAGGCCCTACCTATGTGATGGTCTCCTGTTCTCTCTCTGACTCATCTCCTAGCCTGCTTGACCAGGGGCCTCCTGCTGCTCCTCACAGACTGCCTCAGGGCCTATGTCTTCTGCCTACACAGTCCCCCTGCCTGCTCCCCCTGGGGCTCACTTCCTTAGGTCTCTGTGCCTATGCCAGCTTCACAGTGAAGTCTTCCATGACCATCTTAATTTCAAATGGCAACCAGATATCCCCTTCCCTGCGTTGTTTCCCTCCACAGCACTTATCTTGCTCTGACATTTCATATAGATGTATAGATGCTGAACTTTCTACTTAACTACTTAACATAAATCCATATAACATATATGTGTATGTATACATACATATACATGGATAGATATATTTGTCATTGGTTTATTTTCTATCTCCTTCTACCAACTATAAATTCTATGAGAAAATGTTTACTTTTTTCTGGTAGTCGTATCCCTGGTCCTAGAACTTGGTGTGTGGAAGGTGTTTAGTCACTATCTGTTGAATGGCTCCCCATAGGGATTATTGTGTCAGTTACCGGGCAGTTACAGCCATGAGAGGGGAGGAGGTACAGATATTTCACACAGGAAACCGTCAACACTATGGTTGTTTCCATGCTGAAGAGCTCGCGGTAAACATGGCAAAATCATGTTGTAACTGATATAAAGGAAAAGAGGTAGACACAATGATATGGAATCAAATTGGTGAACTCAGTCCAGGGAATGGAAGAGTTTGGAAAAGAAGGTCACACTTGAATTTTGTCTTCAAGAAAGGATTCACTGGGTGGAGAATGTGGGTATGGGTACTTCTGGTAGAGGGTCCTGAAAGATCATGATATATCTAGGAAACAGTGAATGGCTCTTTGGAATTAAAGCATGAAGTGAAGTAGTTAGACACATGAAACAAGACAGAGACGTTGATCTGCATTTTTCATTTAATGGAAGGTTTTTATTGTTCTGAATCTTAAAAAAATGTTTAAGTACAATTCTGTCTTACTGACTGCTAATCTCAACTTTTGAAGTTTGAGATGATTTTTCTAACATGGAGAGTAGAATTTCTGCAGTAAGTGGGAATCAGGGTGGAAAGAGAGCAATAAATCTCTCTGTTAAGTTCAATTCCAGAATGGCTTCAGAATTCCCCCATAGGAAGTACTGTAGATAGATTTGGATTTAGTCCATGTGATTTCACTCTCCAGTTTTTTGCATGTTCACTCAGCCATAGACAAGGGAAAATGGCATAGATTGATGTGGGACTGTAATAATTAATTAGAGCAAGTGGACTAGTTTTTGCTTATCACGAAGTAAGCTAGTGCTGTTTCTAAAATACAATGAAGTAAAGCAAAATACAGATTCTTGAGTCATATGTACAGATAGATAAATACACAGCATGCTGGAATGTTAAAAGAATCTGGGCTAGGGATTAGGAGACCTAGGATCTAGTCCCATTTCTGTTACATCTACTCTTTTGTGCTAAGCAAGCCATGAATATTCTCATCTGTGAGATTTACACTCATGCATCCTTGTATATCTATATTTCCAGTCATCAGTAAATTTCTAGTATTCCCCAAGTCATAAGTGTTGGACTTTTGAACAGATTCTACCTGGAATGTATTGACTTATGTATTCCAAGAATAGAAACCGATTTTGCCTACTACTTTGAGACAGCAAGATGTGTTCTCCAAGGTATCATGTTAATTTACTTTTTAAATTCTGTGATGGCCACAGATAAGGCATCTGAATGAAGGTGATCATGGGGAGCCCCCATTTGTTTTATTAATCCACAGGAGATGGTTATTATATAGCTGACACAGGGAAGGTGCAGGAGGGTGGAGATATTTCTTTGATGACCCCATTTCTTTTGGTTACATACAACAAAATTACTTTTTCAATGAAAATAATGGGTCTGGCATTTTGTGGAATGGCCTGATTCTCCAGATTCTCTAGGAAACTGGGTCTGAGTCCTAAACAATACATAAGTACAATATTGGTGCACTTTATTTGCACACTGTAGGTTGTCTATGATTCCTGATAGCTCCACACTATAACACTATTTGAATTCTGTTATGACAAATGCCATCTTTTCTTCTAATTTAGAAAGTTAAATGAAAAAATTCTGGATACGAAGGTAAATTTGCTAATAGTCTTTGTCTATTAAACTATTTGTCTATTACAAATGTAAATTTTAGACAAACAAGTAAGTTTGTATAAACACATAAATGTTAGTTCATACTAGTTCAGCTACTAAAAAAATGTTGCCAACAAATGAAAATCTTTTTGGAAGAGATATTTAGCAATTCTTCTTTAACTGGGGTCAAACTGAGCATTACTAGTAATGGGACAACTTGACATTAGGGGCTTCCTGATATGATGCAATATGAAGTTACTCACCAATAAAGAATTTTTAGTGAAAAAATATTTACACTTAATACAATCAAGCCTTTTGACTTATCTCCCATTTTAAAGAAAATACGGGGATGAGAGAAACAAAAGATACTATAAGGAAACATCTGAACAAATCCAGAACTCAGGACAATGTAAAAAGCAACTGGCCTTATCTCATTAAAAAGTCAATGTCATGACCAAGAGAAAAACCTTGTTGGGGTATACAGGGGAAGGTGATATCTAGAGTAAAAGACAGTCAAGAGACATAAGTAAGTCAATCGGAGAAGGACAAACATTATATGTTCTCATTCATTTGGGGAATATAAATAATAGTGAAAGGGAATATAAGGGAAGGGAGAAGAAGTGTGTGGGAAATATCAGAAAGGGAGACAGAACATAAAGACTCCTAACTCTGGGAAACAAACTAGGGGTGGTGGAAGGGGAGGAGGGCGGGGGGTGGAGGTGAATGGGTGATGGGCACTGAGGGGGACACTTGATGGGATGAGCACTGGGTGTTATTCTGTAAGTTGGCAAATTGAACACCAATAAAAAATAAATTTATATGTAAAAAAAGAGATATAAGCAATGCAATTTCTGAACACTGGATGATGCTTCTCAAAACCAGTTATAAAACACATTTTGAAACAAGACAATGTGAATATGAGCTTGGATATATTAGATGACAGCAGGAAATAATTACTAATTTTATTATGTATGATAATAGTGATGTTATATAGGAGGATGTTCTTATTCTTGGGAAATGCATAGGAAATGTTTAGGGGTGAAATGTGCAAGCTATTTTAAAATGGTATATACACAGCAACATACTAAAGAAATTTGAAGCAAATTTGAAAAATGTGAATAACTGTTTAGTCTAGGTGGTGACTATGTGACTATGTTGGTATTTATTGTACTGTTATTTGAACTTTTCCAAAATTAAGATAACTTCATAATAAGCTGGAAGTGTTGTATGACAATTTAAATGTATTTAGTGCCACTGGACAGTACACTTAAAATGGTTACAATGCTACATTTTATGTTACATATATTTTACCAAAACTTTTAAATGTCAGAAAAAAAATCTCGCATAAAGAATAGGCTTGGGATCCCTGGATGGCTCAGCAGTTTAGCGCCTGCCTTTGGCCCAGGGTGTGATCCTGGAGTCCTGGGATCAAGTCTGGCATCTGGCTCTCTGCCTGGAGCCTGCTTCTCCATCTCCCTGTGTCTCTGCCTCTCTCTTTCTCTCTGTCTCTCTGTCTCTCTCTCTCATGAAAAAATAAAATATTTTAAAAAAATAAGCCTGGCATAATCACAGTAATTGTTGTCAATAAACTAGAGGTTGTCTCAGATCTCTAATTATTCACTTAAGGTTTACCCAGAGCATGATCTTCAGGGAAGCACATTCTAGACAATTAAAGAGACTACCAGATGATTGTTATGGTATTCCGATTTTTTAAAAATATTTTTATTTATTTATTTGACAGAGAAAGAGAGAAAGAGAGCATAAGCAGGGGGAGCAGCAGGCAGAGGGAGAGGGAGAAGCAGGCTTCCCAATAAGCAGGGAGCCCACTGTGGGGCTCGATCCCAGGACCTGGGGTCATGACCTGAGCTGAAGGCAGATGCTTAACTGACTGAGCCACCCAGGCACCCTTGATTTTTTTTTAAGCAATCAGCTAAACAGGTCTGAATAAAATTCTACCATAGAATAGTACAAGCAGATATTTCAGTAAGAATTCAGTAGGTACTATTAGTTCTAGTATTCTTGGGTTTTATATAGACAGGCAGGAGGAGGTGCATCTGAATATAGCTTTGGGGACCTCTCCTCTCCATCCTTGAGTTTTCCATGAGAGATAGTACTTAATGTTTAGCTTGGGATAAAGAGAAACTGAAATGAGTTAAGTACTGGAAAATTAAATTTATTTGTATAAGAATCCCAAATAAATATTACAAAAATTATGTGAACCACAGTTCAGAGGATATGAATAGCTTCTAAAAGTATCCTGGGACATAACTGAGGTTCAGCAAATCAGGGCCAATTTTTCCCTAAAGACTTTTAGGCTGAAACCACAATGAAAGGCCACTTTTAGAGATCTGTCCAGAGCTCTTCCACACACAAAGCTGTGGGACACTGTAATTCTTATTCATGGTGACTGAAAATAAAAGCCTGGTTAAGTACAAAGGGCTGTTTTCTGCCAAGCTCCACGAGAGGAGGAAGTGGCAAGGGTGGATACAGGGTGGCTGAAATTCCCGTCTTAACTGTGGATAGCAGGATTGCTTCAAGTTCTGAAAAACAATCCTAAATTAGGTCTTGTTAAGTCAAATACACATCTGCGAAAGAAATACACAACCAGACAATGACTAGATACGGATTTGAGACCAAAGGGGAAAATGACAGCTTTTCATAACAAAGTCCTAGAGTAAAATCATGTATTGATTTTTAAAAATCATAGTATTGAGGGTTCCACAGATCTCTCGTTGGTCCTAGGTTTCTAGTTGTGAATGCAGATGTATCTGTGGATAGCTCTGGGTTAAGCGAACTAATGTCTCTATGATGCACATTCTTTGATTTAAGAATGCGCAAAAAAACCCGTAAGCCATAAGGCAGTTGTAAAGAGTAAGTGAAATAATGAATATAAATTATTTAGCTCAGTGCCTTGTACACATAAGTGCTCAGCTGATTTTTATCAGCATCATAATTATCTCAGACTTTGACTCAGTAGTATGGAGCCACCTGAGAGAGCCCCAGGGCTGAAATTAAACTCACCCAGTGGTAGAACAACAGAGAGCCTGACTGGGCTAATGGTAAATATAACTTCTAACATCTGAGATAGTAATTTAGGCTAATACTCAGAAATTCAAATGCTTGGGAGAACGCAGGAGATACTCTAAATGAGTGACCTGAGGGGAACGGTGCAGATGCCTTTATGTGTGAACTGTCAAGGCTATATCTATGTTAATCTGGTGAGAACATACCCCATCTCAGGAGGCAGTTTTATTTAATTCCAAATCACGGTTGCAATGAGAGAATGCAGGCTCAGTGTGGGAAGATTTTATTAGTTTTTAAGAGAATCTGCAAATCCAATATATTTTATGTGACATTTCCTGTTTGTAAAGCACTGACATAATTTTTTAAATACATAGTGTAGGTCAAACAAAACATGTCTGCAGCCAGACATAACTAACTGGTGATCTCTGGTCTACAGTTTCTTACATCATGCCTATCTAAGATTAATATTGGTTCTAAAGATCAGGATGGGATTGAACTTTTGAGGACAAGTAGAACAGATCTATCATCTATCTATCTATCTATCTATCTATCTATCTATCATCTATCTATCTATCTATCTATCTATCTATCTAATTGAGCCATAAACACGAGCCACATATGTCATTGTAAATTTTCTAGCAGCCACAATAAAGAAAAGTTTTAAAAAAGTGAAAATAATTTTAATAATATATTTCAAAATAATTTTATTATATATTATAATATATGTAAATATAATACTATATTTCATTTAATCATATCATTTAACCATATATCCAACATATCATTTTAGCATGTCATTAATGCAAGTTTGTTAATAACATAGTTAATATTTTTATGATAAATCTTCAAAATCAGGTATTTGTTTTATACTTTTAGCATATCTTAATTCAGAGTTAATCACATTTAAAGTGCTTAACAGCCACATGTGTCTAGTGGCTACTCCACTGGACAACACAGGTCTACAGTATGCTTTTCAAATTTTAATATGCATAATAAAATTTTGCAGATCATATTAAAAGCCAATTCTGATTCACTGGTTGGGTTAGAGCCTGAGATGCTTTACTGCTCGTGCTACTGGTCCAGGGCCACACTTTGAATATCAAGGAGCTGGCAGCTACCAGAATCCTTTTTCATCCAAAGTATTCCTTCTCTGGCAAATTCAGCAAATATCTGTTGAAGAGACTAAACTGATATTCTACTAATTAGTTACCATATTTATATTAATATAAATAACAATATTAATAATCTTAAAATAGGCAATATATTACATACTTCTTGCAGAAGAACTGAGTCATTTACTCCTTTTTCTTTTAAATTTGAGAACCAGACGCTTTCATAAGAACCCACTTAAGCACAGGATAAGCACAACTTTACATTCTAACTTCAGAAGTTTGGCATGTTAAACATTTTAATAAAACAGACAATGGGATTGCAAGGGAAATTTGATAATAATATCTCAAAGCTTTAGTATTTAGGGGCATTCCTTGGTCAAGGGTATGAATATTTCATAGACTCTCCAAAGAGAAACATGAAGAAAACTTTGCATTTCCTCCTGACCAGTTTACTTGAGGGATAGGTGGAGCTCTATAGGCAGACTTCAGGTCTTTGTGGAAATGATATGGATACATAAATATGGAAATGTAAGGCACTAGACATGGGGCAGGACATAACTCAAGGATTCTGTGTAGTGCAATCCCACTCAGGCTACAAAAACTTTAAAATTCAGAATAGTGTTCTGGAGGTGAGCAGTGAATTACAATTTCTAAGGACTTGTTCTTACTCATCATGGTTTCTCTACTGTGGACTTTTGCAAGTGGCTTACTCTATCTTCTCCTCTCTCAGATTGCATTAATGCATCTTGAATCTATTTCACTAAGTTGTGGTAGGTAAGTGTGAACTCCCTGCCATGCAATGTGCCATTCACTTGTAAGGTATTCACATATACTGACAGGAGGGTTCTGAATCTTAAACACATGGTCAGGATGGAGTCTGACCTGACAAGACATCAAGTTCTCAGAGCTCTCTCTTCTGTTGTATTTCATAATAGTCATAGCTGTCAATATTTCTGTTTTCCACAGTTTCTATTTTCTACAAGACAAGATTCCAATCACAGAAATAATATCTCTTCCTATACAGAATAGAATAGTATGTCAAAAGGTAAGTGAATCTTTGATTTTAAAGTCTTTGTTTTAGTTCTGAATAGAACTAAGTATGGAAATCTATATACCAAAGATATCTGCCCCCCCACCCCCGGTAGCAACTGTTTAGTCATTTATTGGTGTGAAATCACTTGAGTGAAAAATCTGAAGATTGATTCTGATGGATGGCTTAAGTTAAACTCATGTGGTAAAAATCATCCAGTGGAATTATCAGGATAGAGCAACTTTGTTTAAAAGTTCAGAAATGACCTGGCACCCATGAGAAAAAAAATGATAAAACTCACTAATTAGGAAACTTACACAATATTATTAAAAGAAGTTTTAGAAGGTGTAAATAAGTAAATAAATGGAAGACTGAATATCATAAAGATGCTATTGTACATTGATCATAACTCAAAAGCAAGTCCAATCAAAATTGCAGCTTTTTTTGTGTGTGAATTTCACAAGCTGACTCTAAAATTTATATTTTGGAGTAAAGGACAAGCATGGTGTAGATGCTTCTGAAGAACTGCCTTTATTTCAAAAACTATTACTAAAATATACCAAATGAGCAAGATTATATTATTTCACAGAAAGACCACTAAAACTAGAGAATGAGCCCAGAAATAAACTAACATGTACAGAGCCTAACTTAAGACACAAATGGTATTGTATACACAGGAGAGAAGATAGTGAACTTTCCAGTAAGTGCTCTAGGACAAATTATTAGTCATACAGGAAAACAATAATAAAAAGTGGACCCTTACCCAATGATCACATACAATGTTTAATCTTGGTAGCTTAAAGATATAAAATAAAAATCAAAACTATACTCTATAATAGGACAATATCTTTTTGCCCTGCATAAAGGTAGGGTTTGGTTAAACAAAACACAAAAAATGCAAATCTCGGATGAAAAGATTAGTAAAACGTATTAAGCCATCAAAACTTCTGACTTCTGACTATCAAAGTCAATGTAACAGAAGCGAAAGGAGAAATACACATGGGAAGATGATATTTTTCAATACATACAAGAGACAAATGATTAATCAGTGTCCAAAACACAAAAATAATTCACAATCTATAAGAAAAGGAAGAATAACCAATAGAAAAGATGAAGAAAAGTCTTAATAGATAATTCACAGAAAGGAAATATGAAAAACCAAAGAAAGATGCCCAACCTCATTAGTAGTTTAGAGAAATGAAAGTTAAAAACCACAATGAGAGATCATTCATAGCTCACAACAGTGGGGAAAAAATGTTGACTAGAGAATTTACATAGAACTTCTGGTGGGTACAAATTGGCAGAACCACTTTGAAAACAATTTGGCATTATCTGTGTACTCTTTTGTTCTTTTGGCTTTGTATTTTTTCCACAAATTTATGGAAATAATAAAATATTTATTTTATCTTTCTTCCTGCACTGAATTCAATTTTAGGGTAACCAAATTAAGTGATGAGGAAAAGTTATTCCCTATGGAAGAATTCTAGTTGAAAAATGCAGAATGAATGATAGAATTAGAGAATTACCATTACACAACCCTTAGTAAAAATATTTAGGTAGCTTTCGTTATTGTATGCTAAAACCATTTGGGTGAAACAATGAGGAACTTTATAGTGGAGTGATCAAACTGACACCATCTGAACTCACAGATCAAGCTCACAGAGTTTCACATTTTAAATATTATTACCTAAAAAGAAAAAAACTGAAAATTATTTCATCAAGCCATTTTACAGGAAGTAGAAGGATAGAGGTAGGATGTAAAACAACAGCGTGAGAGTCATCAGTCACATTGAGAATATGAGCCATTTGGGATAAATGACATGGTTTCTCTAACAAATCAACAGTATAAAAATATTAAAAAGAAGGAAGGTATTGTTTTATAAGAAAAGAATTACAAAAGATAGAATAAGAAAACACAATATTATTTGGATTTTGATATGGTGAAATCAACTGTGAAAAGATAACTTTAAGACATTCAATGAAATATGAATAAGGACCAATCAGATATTAGAGGATATTAAGGAATTATTTGTTGGGTATGATAATGTCATGTTTTTTTCTGCTACAGTGTCATCAGATAAAGATTCATACTGAAATATTAGTATGAACAATTCATACAGGTGAAAGGACACATCTTACGTTTGCTTTAATATAAACAAAGATGTTAAGGTTATAGAATATGGTATTTTTAGTAAATTATTAGTTGTGGAGTGGTGGTAGAGAGGAAGAGGTCTAGGATGACATCTGGATTTTGCTTTGAGTTCCAAGGGCAGTGCCATTTGCTGAGATGGAAGATACAGAAGCAAGAGCAAACTACAGAGGTTAAAATGAGTTTAATTTTGAAAATAAGTTTTAGGTCCTACTGGGATACACAGAACATTCTCTAAAGTAAACAGTAGGATAACGGAATATGCAATAAAAAGAGAGATCTGTGTTAAGGTTGCAGCTGTGAAGAACAACTCCCCTCTAAGAAAATGATCATATCACCCAGGAAAATATATATGATAAGAAAAGGAGTCTAAGGATGAACTCTGATGAATGCCAATGTGTATGAAAAAACAAGGGGGGAGAGTTCAATGAGGGATTCTGAAAAGAAACAAGAGTTATTTGAATAGTTTTGAGAAGACATAATTATTCAGCATAATGATTAATCAACATTAATCAAATACTATAAGGAAGTTCAGTCAGAGAATAACTGAAAATAATCTATGGGATTTTGAAGTTGGCAGTACCTGATGATGTTAGCAGGAGTCATTCCATTTGAATAATGGTGGCACAGAATAATTACCATGGGTTAGCGCCTACATGAGAAGTGAGAATTGGAGACACACTATTTTGAGGAGCTTAGCTGAAAACCAAAGGAGAGGCAGTGGAAGAGTTGTAATGTAAAGGAGATTTCCTTTTTTTTTTTTTTTTAATAGAAATGGTTTCAGCATGTTTAGAGGCAAGATAAAGGAGTCAGTTGAGGGAGTAAGTTTGAGAGTTTTTAAAAACGGGGAACAGACGAAGTATAGCTTCAGTGGAAAGTTGGATCGAAAGCATGAAAAACAAGTTGAATAAATTAGTTCTAAATAGAACAGTAGTTAGTTTTTTCTCTGAATCTCTAAAAAATTTGTGAGACTTGATGTATGTATAAACGGAATATTTCACTTGGTAAGAATGCACTATTAATTGTTTTTTAAGATATAAATTTATTTCTAAAAGCAGAGGGTGTAGCCACCTAAGGTCAGACCTATGTTGTTTCAGAAATGCCACCAAAAAAATTCCAACTCATTCTTTAAAAAAAAAAAAAGATTTTATTTATTTATTCATAAGAGACACGCAGAGAGAGGCAGAGACATAGGCAGAGGGAGAAGCAGTCTTCCCAGGACTTGATCTGGGGGTTCTGGGATCATGATCTGAGCAAAAAGCAGATGCCCAAACATTGAGTCCCTCAGGTGCCCCCCAAATCATTCTTATGTCATATATTCCCTCATGGTTCTTGAGGAATTGTAGGTCTTGCTGAGTTGGAAGAATGTATACTGGTTTGCAGCAAATTGGCCCTCTGAGAGATAGGCTAATGGATGAGATAGCATGGTGGTGTACCAAGTAGCAAAAGTCATATTCTGAACATGGATGGTGGGCCCAGGGGCTGATGGCTGCCAGAATGGAATCATTACTGAAGATAATCAGAAGGGCACTACAAGGAGAATGCAGGCTAATGAGGAAGTCTGTTTTGATCGACAAAGAGACAGATCAGTTGGTAGTTTCTATGTTTAGACTCAATGTAATCTGTGAAATGTGAGGCAAATCATATATTGAGAGGAATCAGTATCAAGAGTTGATGATAAAGATCTTGAGGAAGTGATGAAACTTAAGAATATTTTAAGAATATTTTTGGATATCCACACCTTAGTGAAATTTCCTAAAATTTCCTCCAGCAGAACCCAGGAATTCAGTTACAGGTGCAGGAAAAAAAAAGTGTTTATCAATTTACCTCTGAAGTTAGCAGGATAGATACAGCCAAAATACAAAAAGAGATTATTACAGAGAGTAGTTAAATGACATGCCATGCATCTAGGTGGGATCAGAAAAGGAGTAGGTCCATTAAGGTGGTGATGGGTTAGGAAATCTTTAGATAATAGCAAAAGAATGGACAAAAGACAGGAGGAATGTCAGAGGAGAAGAGTATTGTCACAAGTGTCAAATAATCTGGATACAGTGGAGAGTTCAAGTAGAATGCTGCTATCACTTTTGGATTCTATAGGAAGTAAAATAATTAAAAAATTAGCTTGAGATTTATTCATCAGGGGATAGATGGGTTGATCTGTGAATAACCAACAGTATAGAGCAGATCATATGTGACCTCCAGAAGAAGGGGTAAGAGGTCAATAATAAAAAGAATGATGGGTGGGAAGGAATTCCAGAATAGGCCAGTGATGAGAGTAAATGAGGGCAAGCTCATCAAAGGCTTGTACTTTGGTTGGTGGCCAAAGAAAAGGGGGGCGGAGAATGTGTTAGGTGGACAGTTCTTGAGGTTGCTAAGAAGACCAGGTCCACGCAGACCAAGTCCCAATCTCATTGCAAAAGCCTTATGAGATTAGCCATTTTTATTTATTTATTTTTTTTAATTAACTTTTATTGGTGTTTAATTTACCAACATATAGAAAAACACCCAGTGCTCATCCCGTCAAGTGTCCACCTCAGTGCCCGTCACCCATTCCCCTCCAACACCCGCCCTCCTCCCCTTCCACCACCCCTAGTTCCTTTCCCCGAGTTAGGAGTCTTTATGTTCTGTCTCCCTTCCTGATATTTCCCAACATTTCTTTTTCCTTCCTTTATATTCCCTTTCACTATTATTCATATTCCCCAAATGAATGAGAACATACACTGTTTGTCCTTCTCCGATTGACTTATTTCACTCAGCATAATACCCTCCAGTTCCATCCACGTTGAAGCAAATGGTGGGTATTTGTCGTTTCTAATTGCTGAATAATATTCCATTGTATACATAAACCACATCTTCTTTATCCATTCATCTTTCGATGGACACCGAGGCTCCTTCCACAGTTTGGCTATTGTGGCCATTGCTGATAGAAACATCGGGGTGCAGGTGTCCCGACGTTTCATTGCATCTGAATCTTTGGGGTAAATCCCCAACAGTGCAATTGCTGGGTCGTAGGGCAGGTCTATTTTTAACTCTTTGAGGAACCTCCACACAGTTTTGCAAATGACATATCAGATAAAGGGCTAGTTTCCAAAATCTATAAAGAACTTATTAAACTCAACCCCAAAGAAACAAACAATCCAATCATGAAATGGGCAAAAGACATGAAGAGAAATCTCACAGAGGAAGACATGGACATGGCCAACAAGCACATGAGAAAATGCTCTGCATCACTTGCCATCAGGGAAATACAAATCAAAACCACAATGAGATACCACCTCACACCAGTGAGATTAGCCATTTTTAGGTTCTACTTAGCATTTAAAAGGAATGTCACTGAGAATTTACTTACCTCATCTCTCTAAAGTTCTCTTCCTTAGACTGTTAACAGAAAAAGTGCATCTATCTGCATTTCCAATCTAAATTTAAAAAATTTTTTATTCAAGCTACTCTTACATATATATAATATATATATTGCACTCTAAGCATGACATAGAACAGAAAGTAAGAATCTTTTATCATACCTCTCTGGAGCTTGTTCTCTTACTGAGGGTGTGAGAAGTACATACAATTTACCTCATATCTGTAGGTTTTGGAAGAAGTCTTCTTTTTCCACTAAAATAAACTTCAAAATCTTCGATCTTTAGCCTGTGGGCATAGTCAATGTATCCTGACACCTCCTGCCCATGAGAATTTCTATCACGAATAAAGATCACAGTCTGGTAGCACAAACACAAAAAAGATGGAGAATGGAAAGAGCAAGTGAATAAAAGTCATTTGAATATATTGCATATGATAATAAAAACTACAGTTTTTGAGTGTTAACTGTGCCAGACCGTACTCTAAGTGCTTTACACTTCATCACTCTCACCATGATTCCATAAAGTAGGTATGATTATTTACTCCTGACAAGTGAAAAAATTCATAAAAAGTTAGCTGCACATGCATATAATGTGCATTTACAGTAGTTTTATGTGATAATATCAATAAATAACTTACAGAGGCCTTCCAAAGGGCAGACATTATTTTAAGTGTTTGCAGTACATTAATTCATTTCCTTTTCTCCCAATCCTATTGTCTTCCCTTTGTCATAATTTCTGTAATAAGAAAACTAAGGAACAGAGAGGTTGGATACCTCACTCATGGTCTCACCCCTACTAATGGAAAAACTGAGATTAAAACCTAGGCTCATATGTTTGTCTTTCTAATCACTACATCATTTTGCCATCTCAACTCCTATGTGTTTTCTGTTATAGAGATGTAAATTGGTCCCTTTTCATTAACATGAGAGTCAAAAAATATCTTGATAAAATTAAAACCTTTCTATAAATTAAAGTCACCTTAAAAATTAAGTCCGTAGGTGAAAATAAATAGCAAGTACATATTTCTCATTCACATTAATTCCTGCACAAATATCATCATGTGCCTACTACATGTTAGGCACCATCATAGGTGCTGAGGATACAAGACAGTAAATATTCTGGCCTCTCAGAATGTATGCTCTGGTGAGGGGAGACAGGTGACACATGAGAAGGAAAAATAAAATACTTCCAGTGAATAATGATAAATGCCACAAAGCAAAGAACATGGTTGATTAGAGAATGAATTGTTGGTAGTAAAGCCTACTTTCAGTAATCAGAAAAGACCTTGAGGAGGTCATTTTAAAACAAGACTTAAAGCATGAAGGGTGAGAAAAAGCTGGCATTTACGGAAAGATCTAGAAAAGGAGACTATCACTGAAGGGAACAGCTGGTACCATGGCCTGTAAGTGGAAATAAACTCATGCAAATGGAAGAATTGTCTTTTCTCTATCAAGCCCACAAGTTCTAAGAACAAGACAAAGCAGACAAACAAAAAACTTATTGTAACTGGAAAGGTTATTCATGTCTTTATTTCCAGATCTAGTTCCAAGTACAGAATTTCATGGCAAATTTCTACATCTGGAAGAAACCGTCAACAAGCCTTCCTTTTCCTCTCCAGCAATCACTAGATGGTTACTTGTTGGGTGTCTGTGTAGCCAATTACAGGAAGCACTAGCATGGGTTACCATAGCAGAGTTTCCAAAAGGTGAACTGAGAGAGTGGAAAGAATTCTTTTCTCTGCTGCACCTGAGAAAACATATCACTTGCAGTTTCCCTACTGAAAAACAGAAGAACAAGCCACAAGGTACTGTTAGTTGCTATTTTGCTAAATTGCATCCTTCTGCCTCCTGTGGTTGTTTGGCACTGGGTGCTGAGGCTACTGTGCCGAGAAGGATTCTGAAGCATGTCCTTGGCTTAAGGAGGGTAAGTGTGGTGATAGGTTGGTACCATTTCCCATAGATATGGATCAAGGAGCTAGCATTGGTATTTTTGTGCTCAATCTTCATAGTCTTAGTTTTTTATCCTTCTTATTTCTACCACATAACTTCAAGTTAAATGCCTATAGATTTCTCCATGCTTTCAGCTACATGGTTCTTAGCTTTTCTAGCAAATTCTAAATGGACAGTAACTCAGAGACTTCTTGAGATTCTTACACTACTAAACCCATACCTAATACTGCTATTCTTGCTTAATCAAGACCATGTGCTAGAACTATCAATGTTTTATATGAAGTCCTAAAGGTACTTGAAATCTTTATACCATCAAGACTGCTTCTGATGCTAAGGCAAATAATGCAGGCATACACATACAGAGAAAAAGGTCCAAAATAAGTCCTCTACTTTTAAAATGGAACTCTCTTTTTAAATATTTTTATTTATTTACTTACTTTTTAAAGAAAGAGAGAGAGAGAGAGAGAGAGAGAGAGAGCTGGGGAGGGCAGCAGTGGGGGGAGAAGGAATCTTAAGCAGACCCTGTGCTGAGCACAAAGCCAGCACAGGACTTGATCTCATCACCCTGAGATTATGACCTGAGCTGAAACCAAGAGTTGGACACTTAGCTGACTGAGATACTCAGGCATTCCTAAAATGGAATTCTATTAACAGAAAAAGAATGAAAAACCCTCCTCTGTCTGCCTCTCTTTGTCTCTCTCTTTAAATGAAATGGACCAGCCTTATTTTTTTTTTCAGCAGAATGGCATAGCAAATATCATAACTTATCTTTGTTGTGAAAACAAAAACAAAGACTTTTTAAAAAGATTTTATTTATTTCTTTGAGAGAAAGAGAGAGAGAGAGAGAACAAGCAGACGGAGCTGCAGGCAGAGGGACAGGGAGAAGCAGACTCCCCACTGAGCAGGAAGCCCAACTCAGGGCTTGATCCCAGGACCCTGGGATCATGACCTGAGCCAAAGGCAGACCCTTAACTAACTGAGCCATCCAGGTGCCCCAACAAAAACAAATTCTGGATAAAATCTAAAAAAGCAACTTGTAATATGCACTGATGTATTGTCAAGAAAATGAGGAATACTTAGAGTCTAAAAACTAAGTGAAAGCAGTTTCCCAGATTTCCCAGAAAGGAAAGCATAGTACTAGAGCCATGTCTGTCCTGCAGGCATATGCTCAACCCCAGGGAATCTCAGCAAGGATTTCATGATCTTGGGAATTGGAGGTGACAGGAGACAAGATCCAGCCTTCTAGGTAGACAGAGTAATAGGATTTACTGCCTTAACATAGGGCAGAGAAATCAAAAAAGTTTGAAAACAATCTTTCATGTGTCCAGAGAAAAGAAGGATGATTCCAGAATTATAAACCCACGGCAAATATCTTTGTAGTGAGCAAAATAAAGACATTCTCAGATCAAGAAATGAGAGAGACTTGGCTGACAAAAGACTCTTACTCAAAGAAATCCTAGAGGATGTACAGTTGACCCTTAAACAACATGGGTTTGAACTACACAGTTCCACTTACATGTGGATATACTTAAAAAATACAGTACAGTACTGTAAATGTATTTTCTCTTTCTTACGATTTCCTTAATAATATTTTCTTCAGTTTGCTTTAGTGTAAGAATGCAGTATATAATACACATAACACATAAAATGTGTTAGTTGACCATTTATGTTCTTTAGTAAGGTTTCCAGTCAACAAATAGGCTATTAGTTGTTAAGTTTCACTATTTTACATGATCGTATAAAGCCTTCCTAAGTGGGTTAAAGCCCATTGTCTATAGGAATCTGAGCAAATCACTTCAAATATCACTTCTCTAGCCTTCTGAAAGTGAAGTGAATGCCTGTGATTTTTGTAAGTCTAGGTGTTTTCTGAAGCTAGTCAGGCCAAACTGAGTATGACTGGGGGTTCCTTCAGATTCACTGTATGTCCTTGGGTGGGTTTCTTTAGCTCTTAACTCCTTTCTATATTCATAAATCCTATGCCCCTAAGTAGGTTCCTGCAAAATTTAGCAAGTTTCTATGAAACCGAACTGAATGCCTCCAAAACAAACAAACAAACAAACAAACAAACAAAACCAAAATAAACAAGAGACCAAAATCCTGCTTGGACCCAAGCATTTAGTTAGCTAAGCCTTCTTGTAGGCTCTCCTTTCTTCCTGTTTCTCCTTCAGCTCCGTAGAGCAATAAAATAATCTCTTCTGCTTTGCATGGAATCGCTCAGTTCATAGTCAGACCTACCTTCTGCCCTATGCATCTAATTTGTAAGCAACATGCAAATACTGTTTCATTTTCAATGGGGAGATTGTAGTGATCATTGTATCTATAATTCCTTTTATTTTCAATAGAAACAAATTACTTCACTGACATTTTTTCAAGTGTGGCTACATAGGTGTAAAAGTATATTGTGAAAGACTGTTTAGTAAAATTTTTTTAAAAATGCTAAAATAAAAATTCCTAATGAACAACATGCTCCATGAAATTATTTTAAAAAATTGATTAGACCTCTTAATGTGTGGTAATTGGTGATAAACTGTCAGGAAATTACAACTCAACATTTAACTTTAGAAATCCATCATTATAAAAACACAGTGTAGGTGACAGGAAAAATAATGAAACAGAAGACATAAGAGGTAGTTGTAAAGTATTTGATGGCTGGTTGAAATCTTACTGTCTTATTTTTTATTATATGGATTGTCCAAGAACTAGAATTCAGTTAACTGACACTCTTGATTCATAAATTTAATGTTTTCATTTATCAAATGTATATTTTCTTCTAAAGTGAATACTAACTACCCTTGATATTAATACTACTAGATATCATTTATTAAGAAGGCAGTATGTTCTGAGCAAAATATTAAAGCTTTATATTCATTATCTTATTTAATTCTCTCAAAAATGTGTAATGGTTAGATAGCAAAATGATCCTACATTTTGTAAATGTAGTATTGAGAATAACTGCCTTAAGCTAGAGAATGGGGCACCCACTCACATCCTTCATGGGAAGAGTGCCTTCCCATGAAGTCCATGTTTTTTGCCACTCTATAATGGACACATGGACTAGGATCCAAAGGTTGGCCCTGCCATCTACTTACTTTGTGATACTGATACATTAGTTATCATTTGTGAGATTCAGTTTCTTTTATTATAAAATGAGCATAGTGCCTGCTTCTCAGGGTTGCTGTGTGAATTGAGACTATTCTTGCTAAGCACTTAACAATGCCTGGCACACTGTAAACATCCAGTGAATATTATCTATTGCTTTTAAAAATTTGTATTATTACTGTCACTATTGCATTTATATTATGTTAAAGAGTTTTATCAGTTCCTTAGGGATAAGGAAATGGAATACTCCTATCAGAATTCCATTGCCTGGGTGTGTATAATTATGTCGCTGGACAGGGTTCAATTCATTTGTTATGTTCAGCATTCTCAGTTAAAACTTTGGATCTATTCTGAAGTTAAATTTTAAACAATTTTTCCAGGTATTATTGTATACATACAGTTTGGGCCCAACTGACAATAAAGTCATGATTCTGGCAACCAGAATGGGCAGAAGAGACTAAGAGAGCCCTTTGAAGAATTAGGTTTATTTCAGCTTGAGTATGAAATATTTTAGTAATGGCAAACTTTCTTATGTGAGCTCCTGTATTGTTTTACTAGGAATTATAAAATGTTATAAATAATTGTTTTAAGCTTCTCTAACAACACTTTCTTTTTCTTAAAAAAGCACAGCTTTATCAAGATACCCTTCATAGAACATAAAAATTCCCTCACGTTTTAAATGTACAGTTCAATGATTTTTAGTAGACTTGCAGAGCCATGCAACACAATCCAGTTTTAGAATACTTTTATCACCCTAAAGAGATCCCTTGTGCTCATTTGCAGTCATCTCTGTTCCCATCCCCAGCCCCAGCAACCACTAATCTACTTTCTGCCTCTACAGATTTGCCTTTTCTGGATTTTTCATATAAATGGAATCATACAATATATGGCCTTTTTCATTCTAATAACATTTTTTATCATAGTTAATTTCCCAAGAGATACATGAAAACTATAAAGACTCTTTTAAATTATGATGTTATGTTTAGAAAAAGGCAGACTTCCAAAATGCTCATTGTCCTTAGATAAAACCTTTTAATCCTCTCTAGAATAAGTCAAAGGATAACCAACCTAAGTACTTCAGTATCAAATGATATTCATTTGAAGCCATGAATATTGGTTTACATTTATTTGCAACCTAAGCAGAAGACACTAGTTTTTGTAACAACAACAAAAACCTAAGGACAAGCCATTGATAAATATTAAGATACACGTATTCCTGATATTGAGGCAGTGGCTCAGACACCAAAGAAAATGTGGAATCTGAGATTTTACTGGGATGGTCTCTGACCTCAATTGTGAACCAATGTTAGTTTAAAAGACTTACGGAAAGTCTAGTTAGGGCCTCATTACCCCTCATATGTTGAGAAAAGATGAATTAAAGTACAATTTAGACCATTAATATATCATTTGGATCTTTGGCTGCTTGTCTTTTCCCAGAAGTGCATTAAAATACAAATTCATAAACTTGTTATGAGTTGAGTATGTGTTGCCTGATTTTTCTTGCCAAACACTAATGAAGAGACATAAACTTGATACATTGAAATGGGAATTTTTCAACAATGAAGCCAAAGTCACTTGAAAAAAAAAAAAAGCGTAGTAAGCAGTATGTTTCTAAAACTGAAATATCCATATCAGGGAATGAGAGCTGTCAAACAAGCTAAGTTCTTGTGCTACCCCTCTGAGACTGTCAGTGTGCTCCCTGACAGAAACAAATGAAGAAAGAATTTTTATCTCCTATAATTTTGGAATACTTTCATGAATCATTAGTTTTAGGGAATATTCTTTTCCTTTCAAAAGAGAAATGATTTTGCAAATGGAGTCTAAGTTCTGACAAGTTTTTGTAGTGTCTCAAAATGTGTCCTTATACACTTCTCTAAAAGCAAGTTACTTTCTGAAATTCTTTATGCTAATAATTATTTTAAAATTCTATATCTTTTGATTCAATTGCAATTAGACACATATCTTTTAACTTACACACACAATTCTCAGGATTATGTTTAAGAAAGTTCTTTGTCCTTCCTATTGAAGGCTTAGAACCAGTATACTTTTCCTTCCTCATCCTGTTGGCCGAAGCAGGTCACAGGCTGGCCCAGATTCAAAAGGCAGGGAATGACTTCCCTTGAAGGGAAGAGCTGCAAAAATGTCATTGCAAAGGGGCATGGATAAAGGACAAAGTAGAGAATTGTGGTTCTTTTTCAATATACGGTTACTTATCTTAAAGAAACTAGGAGTTTTGCAAGTAGCTGGTGTGTTCATGTTGTAATAGTTGGGGATTTGATTTCTGAGGGCAATCATGAACTAATAACTTTTTTCTCTCCCAGTTTATAAAATATATCCATATCTGAAAGGGTGTTTTTGCAGTGGTTAAGAATAATTTAAGGGGGAAAAAAGAATAATTTAGGAATATCTGGTCTCACTGTTAAGTATCCAAAATGATCTGGAAATTTTAGTAGATGAAACTAATATTGAAAGTATATATAGCCCCTAAATACTGAAAGGAGAAAAGAAAATTATTATATTTTATATAAACTTATAAAAGCTTTAAAAAATCCAAGACAGCTAACTAAAAAACTTCTAAGACTACCCTTTAAGTTGATCCAATTCAAAACATCTATACCCCCAAAAATACCATGGTTTAACACTGGCAATAATCTACTAACTACTATAGTATATATATTTATTTCAATATTCAATATTTATTTAAATTATGCTTTTCAATATTTATTTAAATTATGCTTTTAAAAAATTATAACATTCCTCCAAGCATTTTTTACAATTTCTTTCTAAAATAATAATAAAAACTAAATAAAGGGGCTACACTGCTGAAAGAAAGTTATGATTATTAAATAAATGTATTGAAATTCTAAGCAAAATACCAATGGAGTATTTTTGACTACTTAAAATTTTACCTTGAAGAATAATTGGTTATAACTATGTAAGATAATTTTTAAAAGGAAGAATCAACAGCAGAACTTGCACTACACGTTCTAAAATCTTGTTTTCAAACATGCCACTCTGACCTCTGTGTCCTGTGTTTTTAGCTCACATACTCTGGAAGCCCCAATTTAACAATGCTTTCAGATCTTTGGAGCTGCTAATTCATTAAACTGCCATGTTTTACTGTTTATTGGCCTCTTTATAACTCACTTTATTATTTATCCAGCTTAGATTCCACAGTGCAGCATCATAATTGTAACATTTCAAAATGTCTGTCCTTATACATTTCTTTAAAACAAGTTACTTCTGAAATTCTTTATGCTGATGATTATTTTAAAATTTTACATCATTTTATTCAATTGCAATTAGATACATATCTTTTCACTTATACACATGATTCATATTCCTTCAAATTCCTGCACACATCCTTCTGTTACACTCACTGAAAAAAATTCCAACATTGTTTCAAGCCAACTTTCCTTTTATTCTGTTTTTGCATTAGCAACAACTGTGTTTGGCTAGGGAAAAAGCAAAATTAAGATGACTAATCTTACAAATATTTATGATTATGAACTCAATTGGAGCTATAGCCCTTGCATATTAATTGTCTATGATACGCTTTTCCTTCATCCTGTACTCATTTTTTTTATATCACCTTTCCTTAAACTTTCAACTATATCCTTTCTCACACTCAATAATTCTGTCTTCAATGATTGAAGCAATCAGACCAGCGCAACCTCATCTTCCTTCCAACAAATCAATCTATGCATCTTTGTGTGGATCTGTGTTCTTCCTTTTCTCCTGTTTTAGGAGTTGGAGTATTTGGGTTTCTATCCAAGGCCAGCCTCTTCTTTTATGTATTGAACCACACTTCCTCTCTTGTTACTCCTGAATCACTGATGTTTTACTTTCTGTAAGATTGCTACTACTGACATATAAACATGTTGTACTATCTACTATTTGAAAAAGAAACAGCTAGTTACAGTCCCAAGTTTTTACTTTTCTTTACAATTCTCATTACATTACAGTCTTTTTTTTCTGGAGCATTCTGATACATAGTTCTGTCTCTCACATCTATTCCATCTGCCAAATCCAATGGTCAATTCTCATTTACTTGAACTTCCTGTAGCATTTGACATAATTATTCACTTTCTTTTTTCTTAACACTTTGTTTCATCTGGTTTCAGTGACATCATATATTTTCTTTTGCTTCATCAATCTTTTCCTCACTGGTTCTTTTTTTTTTTCTTCTGATGTCTAAGTTTTGCAGCTCTTCAAGGCTTCATCTTTGTCATATTCACTCATGAATTGGTTTTGTCCAGTTCCACAGATTTAAGTATCAGTTCTTATTCTTTCATGAACTTTTGATTCATTTGGGTAACTTTTATCAAAATCTTTATCTCCAGCCTCAGAGTTTCCCTGAATTTCAACATTCTATGTGTTATTGTCTACTACATCATTTAAACTGGATGTAGTAGTAAATCTGCTTATAATTATGCCTGCTACAAAAGCAAAGAGCTTTGCCATCAAAACATAGATTCCTCTGAATCAACTCTGATTTCTCTTCTACCCACATCTAATCAATCACCAAATTCTCTTGATTATACCTCTAAGATATATCTCAAGCTATGGCTTTGCTTTCTTTTGACCACTGCCAACATTGAATAAGACATTTGAAATAACAAGCTTACTGTTTCCCTGCTGACCTGTTATAACCACTTTCCCTGACACTATTTCTTCTTCACTCTAACTACTTTCAAAAGTATCCCAGAATTTCCTCTCTAAAGCAGACATCAGAATATATTTCTCCTTGTTTTATTAGTTATTTGAAGTTCTGAAGCACAACCTCTTTACTATTGTAGTTTGTCCACTATTTGATGGCAAATCACCATTCCAGGACCACTTTCACTTCCCCCTTTCATGTAAACCTTTTTGTGTAAGATATTTGCTTAATATCACACTTACTATTTATTTGTAATTAATAATGCATTTATATATTTTCTAAGACTCAAATTCTACCTCAAAACTTATCTAGAAATACAGTTCATCTTCATCACTCCTCCTTAATCTTGGTACCTATTCCTCAGAAGAACCTCATTTAACATTTTTTAGCTGTTTCTAAATAACATATTAATAATGATATTCCTAACTTTTTTTAAATCCACTTCCTATTGTGGAAGATGATGATCTATCTCTATTACTTGTCTCCATTTTCCCTCTCAAACCACTTCTAAACTTTTCTTCTATCCAGCCCCTCAATAGAGCAATATCATAATTTTAGGCTAAGTGATTATGTAGTGTTTACAAGTTTAGTACCATTTAAACATTACCACAACTGAGTCAAGAAATGTATTCCCCCAGCTATGATTAGTTTCCTTTCTTCAACAACTTTTTATTTCCTAGAAGGTTAACTAACTGCCTTGGCTTCCCACACCTGAAGTTTTCTATGAACCTATCTATTATTGTTAATCCACTCCAAAATTTTCAACAAAATTACCACCATCTCTTCAAAGCATTCATAATCTGTCAGTTTTTATTTTTCTTGGAGATGTATCTTTGGGAGTTCAGTCTTCTTTTACCTATGCTTAATTCTCTCTAGGCTTCCACTAGAATTAACTATCAGTTTTGGAAATTTTCTTCAGTGTTATCTTAGGAATTTACTCTGCTTCTCACATGAGCTCCCATAACAGCTTTTAAAATATTTCTATTTTGTATCTACTACTTTATATTATAGTTTTTAGGTCCTTACAGGCTGGAGAGTGTATCTAACTCTGTATACTTCATATCTCTCCTAGTGCAACCAAAATGGTTTTGAAATTGAGGCTACTAAGTTCAGCAAGACAGTCTGCCAGAGGTGTTATTCATTTAATTTTGCCTCACAGAAAGTGTCACCATGTGACAAAATAATAATAGTGCTAAAAGCTAATTTTTCATGAGTGTGTATTATGTGCCAAGGTTTCCATTCATTTTTGATCCTAACAAATTTTCATAATATAAAGACAATTATTAATACTATTTTATAGATAAGAAAATTGAAGTGCCAGGAGGTGTTTGGGCCTAGGCTCATATGGTTAGTGTGTCATCAGAATTCCAACAGAAAACAATGGCAACATTTGTTTAATTAATGTTTAATAACACGGGGACTAATCGATGACGCACAGAGTCACCTCAAGGAATATTGCATGTAGTTGGGGCTACTAGTGGTGAAACTGACACCATCCCTGCCACCAGCGTTCTCCTTATCCTACCAAGTGGAAGAGTTTACCAGAATCCCAAATAGAGAGAGGCATATACAGATTGAGAGCATCCTGGAGGAGACCTTATTATGTCAAGTGACATAGACAGCTGTAGGAAATCTTGCAGAAGGAGGGCCAAGCTAATAAATCCTTCCTGCTCAAGCTTCATATTGGCTAACTTAAATTGGGAACAGATCCCTGTTACCATGCATGCATGCCCATAGAAGCAGCCTCCCTGGGTAGAGAGTAGAGTGGTGAAAAATGGAAGAGAATCTGAAGTAGCAAAACAAAGGTACTAGGAATGGTAGTGATAATGCTGGGATTTGTGCCCAAGTATGTGGCTATGAAGCCCAAGCTCTTACTACTGTGCTGTGTTTGTGGGGTGGAGGGAAAGAAGGGAGGTTCAGCTTTCATTTCAAATTCCAGAAACAAAGTGATTCATATGAACAAAGGAATTATTTCCTTTTCAAAATGAACATTGTTGGGACATCCCTCTTGCAAGGAGAATACAATTGCTTAGGAGAAGAAGAGAAATCTTGGAACCTAACAGAAAAATGACTGTAACACTGCATGGGCAAGCAGGTAAGGCACTTAGCACATTGCAGAGTGCATTGCTTTGTTTGGCTCAGAGGGCTTCAGGCAAGCCAAGACTAAGCAACCAGAAATAAGAAAGGCTATCCAGTGGAATAATAGCATCCCTGCAACATACAACAGAGGACAGGACCAAGCTAGCATAGAGTCTCCATCAATTAACAAGAACTAGTTATGGGTTAAAACCACTTCCTTAGTAATGGGCAACTATATATTAATATCTGAATCCATTAGTCTTTACAATTGATTATGAATTGCAGTAAATTATCATTCTCATTATAAACTGAATTTTGTCAATCTCAAGAAATACTTTAATTGTCTCCATACAGTTCCCAATTTTTAAAAACACTCATTTATGTCTTCTAATACAGACTTCTGAATTGAGTAAATCATACTATGCTTATTAGAGGGAGAGGGGCTAATTCAAATACACTTAATGAGAGACCAGTGTGTGCCGGGTGCTGTCCTCGGTGCTGGAGATATAATAGTGAACAAAATAAGATCCTGACCTCATGGAGTTCATAGTCTAGTGAAGAAGACAAACAGCTTCTCCATCTGGAAATCTGGAATAAACTTCCTCTCCTTTGCCATCTGAACATTTTTCTTCTATCCTTTGAAACTCATGTTCTTGGAAGATTTTGTGGGACAAATCCTCTATCATGCAGTGTTGCCAGACAAGCCATTTCTTATCTCTTCCCTAAATGCTCACACTGTATCTTATTGGTCTCTTGAATGATTTGTCCCCCTACTAGACTGTGAGCTGCTTGTGATCAGGGATGCTTACATGTATCTTGGTTCCTCCACAATCAAGCCTCACGCCCAGCAAAGAAAACATACAATAATGATTATTGATTAAATGCATAAATGTACAAAGGAAAATAAATAATAAAAATATCTTTCTTCTATTCACTTTCTATATATTAACCTCAAAACAGGCATGAATTATCTGCATGCTTGATGGTAAATGTATAAATAGTCACACTTTGTTGATAATCCTCTATGTGACAGGGGCTTTACTTATATTTATGCTAAGTAAGTTGGTTGTTTCTATTTCCATTTTTTAATCATATAAGGAAAACATATAAGGAAAACATTAAATATTTTGCCCAAGGATTTACAGCTAGTTAGTGGATGAGTTAGAGTTTTGAATGATGGTATATTAACTCACATGTTTGCTCTCCAATATATCAGTCTGCATTCCAGCAAGCATAGGAGAATGTCTCAAAATTGTGAATTGTTGCTGTGATAATGAGTACATTCTCTAGGAGGATGTTTTCAACCCTACATATAAATTAAAAGCATAGTGAGGTTATGAAAACTCACACTACCCTGCTTTCTCTTCTAGACTGTGCACGATCTAAAGAATTGACTCAAATTCTTACTTCACTTTCTTTGCTTAATCACTGGGAGCTTCCACTTGAGTTCAGGGTGACTGTTTTTCTTGAATCTATAGATAAAACATCAAGCTCTTCAGCTGATGGAAGAAACTTTTAGGGGCACCTGGCTGGCTCAGTCAGTTAAGAGTCTGCCTTCAACTCAGGTCATGATCCCAGGGTCCTGGGATCAAGTCATGCATGAGGTTCTCTGCTCAGCGAGGAGTCTGTTTCTCGCTCCCCCTTACTCATGCTATCTGTCTCTCAAATAAATAAATAAATAAATATCTTTAAAAATAAAGAAAAAGAAACCTTTAAAAGCCTGTAATCTAATTAAAGATCAAAGGAAGTGACTATTTTTCCCATGACCTTAAACAGACCTGTAAAATGTTTAGGTTTAGAGAAAAAAGACTTTTAAAATGATATCTGCACATTTAAATTTGCAAATAACATGTAGTTGTTTGGGGTTAGGGGTAAGCACAATGGAAGAATTTTGATGTTCTTGAAAGGTATCAGTGTATTGGTTACTTATTCATGTTAACCTGCTATTTTATAAGAAAGCTCTCAAAAATTGGGATCAAAAAATGATGGGACATGTTGAACTCTTCTTTTTTACTTCAATAGTTACTGAATAAACCAGTGTATTGAATAAATTATGATTTAGTTAAGAACATTATTCAGAGTTCATATATATCATGTTTACTTCATAATGAAATAAAATTCTAAGCTTTAAGAATAAAGATGGACAATCAAAATAGATATATTGCATGTCTCAATGTATTATATCTGTTTAGAATACATATTTTTGTGCTACTTTAATGGAGAAACTTTATCCTATTCATTAGTATATTCCAAGGGTTTGAACAGTATATGACACATACTAGATTCTCAATAAATATTTGTTGAGTAAATAAATGAATGGCTACTTGAATTAAGGAAATTAAGCATGATAGAAATTCATATTGATTGCTATATTTTCTTGCTTAAAATATTGGAGAATTCCATTGAAGGGCATAGAAAATGCAAATAAGAGTGGGAAAGAATAAATATGGTTATGAGGAATGGCATGGTAATGCACAAATGAAGAATGTACAGAAAAAACAATGTAAAAAAAAACTGTTGTAGTTTGGAATTGCTAAAAGAGCATAGGAGAAGCTCAAAGAATTTAGAGAAGTCTTCATGTTTTCTGGGACCAGATATCTCCAAGTGACACTGCCTGGAAGTGAGGCCCTTCTAGTGGAAACTCTAGGGTCTATCCAAGGGTTACTAAGTGTCCCACCTCTCCTCCTTCATCCAAAATTAGAGCTGATGTTGCCCCACTCAGCAAATAGGAAGCAAATGCACAAGGGAAGACTGTAGTATTATGAGGAAGATGAAATGCAGGGTGACCATGTGAGAAATAAAAGGGTTATATAAATGATGATTGCACAAAGGGAGCAAAGTCCTAAACATTATCATTCAGTGCTGAATAAATTTCAAAGATATGGAAAGGGCAGTAGGTGGAGACCAGCCTGCCATTAAAGGCAGATTTCAGGCCAATCATTCATTCTCACATTTAATGAATATTTATTGATAGTCCATGAGCAAATCACTGTTCTAGAAACTGCTGATAAATGGTGAATAAAATAAGATCCCACTCTCAAAAGACTGCTTTTTTTAATGGAGAAAGAAGAACCATGAATATGTAAGCAAATAATTGCAGATAGAGATATTATGCTGTGAGAATAATGGAGTCTCACTAATTAGAAAAGGCCTAGCTACTTTAGATAGGGAGCTTAAATCAGGGAGAAGAAAATGTTTTAACTGAAACTTGAATAATGAGAAAGCCATGAGAAACTACAAGGCAAGAATATTCTAAGCAGAAGGAAAAGTGAGTGCAATGGCTTTCATACAGGAAATAGCTTGGCTTGTTCAAGAAACAGAAAAGAAGTTAATGTGGTTGGATTACAGTTGAGAGCAAAGAAGGGGTTAGGGAAGGAATGACATGGGATAAATTTTCAGATTAAGAAACAGACAAATTCTGTAGGCCAGATGGACTCAAAGAATGGCTTTCAATTTGATATAAATGCAATGGGAGGTCATTGGGTAGCTTTATGCATACCCTGGTCAGATTTTTTAATTTAAAAACATCACTGGAGAATTTGAAAAGTCTCTTAGAGAAGACAATGTGGGGTTTGAGCAGATGTGCTGTGATGGGAATGGAGTATAAGGCAGAAGGGATGCCCCAGATGTGCAAATAGGGTGAAGACTTGGCTCTAACCCTTCAGGGTGGGGACTGCTACAATTAACAGAAGCGATGGCAAACTTTCGTGACTACTTAAAGGCTTTGTTGGCAATACCTGGTGCCACACCCAAGGGCTTAGACTCAATCTCGTGAAGAGACCATGTTATTTAGGTGCCTGAACTGAGCATGAGTTTAAGATCATAGCTGGCTGAAAGGCCTCTATTTCCCCCATCCCATTTAAGCTCACACCTAAGCTTTGGCTCCTATTATTAAAATCTAATATTTACTGAATGATCAAACTGGGTCATGCACTGTGCTAAGCACGTTACATTCATATTTCATCTAATACTCAGTGAACTTACTAAGCAAGCACACTTATCACAACCATTTTACTGATTAGAAGACTGTGACTTAAAAGAAGTAATTTTCCAAAGTTATGTGACAGAGCTGTAATTAGAAGCCAGCTCTGTCTGATTCCTGAATCCACTTTCTTCAGCATTATACACTACTGCCACTCTGTCACCCTCATAGCAAAGAAAGCCAGCAATATGAAAAAGGAAAGAGATACCAACTTATCCCTAGTGTCTGGGATAGAACTGGTAAATATTTAACTTGGCCATGTTCACCCACATAGTAGGTGGTGGAGCCAGGATTAGAACTCAGTAATCCACGGATATCACCTAAGAGCATGCTTCAGCCTCTTACCTATGAATAATTTGTTGCTTCTGTCTGAAGGAAGATTCAGCCAAACTCCCCCAGCTTTCTCTCCCCAGCAATCAACTTCTTCATACCACCCCCCAAGATGAAGTGATGTGTTCGATTCCAGAATGTGTGTCCAGCAGAGGAGTCATGGGCTGTAACCTCTTCTTGTTTGCACACTGAGAAAGACTGGGTACATAGATGAGGCTAGTTTCCTCTTGTCCTCAGAAAGAAATTCTGGCTTGTTTCCTTCTCCAGACTTTATTATCAGACTGATAAGCAAAAATTTAGGGGAGGGCTTAGGTGAAAAGTAGACAGGACGAAGGCCTCTTGATCTACTTCAAGTGTCTTAAGTCACTTAGGACAAAATCTAGTATAGACAAAAAAGCACCTTTTATGTGGTTTAGCCTAGCTCATGATGGGTCCACTTTGGGATTTGGGACACAAGTCTCATTTTAAAAAGTGGTAACCATTTGCCTGAATCCTTAGAGTCCTATCAGCAAAAGTTGTTGTCACACAAGTTTTAGTTGTTTGGGGACCAAATATATATATATATATTTTTTGGATTTAGATTAAAATATAGACATAATACTGCTTTAGATGTAACTTACATGTTGATTTTGTAATTTTGCAATTACTTACTTGGTTTCTTAAAAGTCTTATTAAAGGACCCTAATTTGATAGAAACTTTTGAGCCTGTGAGGACTTATCTGTTCATCTAGGCAGCAAAACAACATAGTTAGGGCTGTGTTGCAACATCAATTTAAGGGGTTGTAGAATGAAAACAGTACAGGGACCTTTGTATGGCCACCTTGAGCACTGGGATTTTTGAGACCTGTGCTCTAGTGGTGGTTATTTCCTCTAAGATAGGAAGAATTTGTGGCCTTTATGGCAGTGAGACCACAAAATGAAGGCTAATTGAACAGCTAGGCTTCAATTAAGATGTTTAACTCAGTCAACGATGATGCACTGATTCCTAGGCCATGTAGTAGAGTTAAATGAGCACCAGTCAGCAGCTCAATTATTCAACATATATTTATGAACTGTTTATTGTTACTGCATGCTGGACAAATGGTTGAACAAAACATCATCCTTGCCTGCAGTGTTCCTACGTTCTAATGCATAATTACATATTTATCCTTCTTGGAAACATTTAGTTGCCATGAGTGGCAGTTTGGTGTAGTAGAAAATCTAGACTGGTTGGGACTGAAAACATCAGCATCTACTCCCAGTTTTGCCATTAGCCAGCTCTATGACCACAGGCAAACAACTTGAGTTCTTCATGACTCAATTCTTCTGTAAAAGGAAGGTGGAAGGATTGGTTAGGCATCTGAATCTAAAAATCTAAAAGGCAAACACATTTTCTGAGGCTATTTTAGTTTGGTATTTTCCAAAATTTCTGGAATGACTTGTGTGTTTAATAAATATTAAATAAAAATAAAATCATTTTAATCCTCTTCTTCCTTTGCTCATAAATCCAGAGAATCTTTAAAGAACCCAAAACTTTTATGTATCACGCTAAGGAAAAAAAAATCAAAACAAACTCTGAGAATAAGCATTAGATAAAAAGAATTTCCCTTAATCCTAAACTCTCTGAAATCCAAAACATGCAGGATGTGGCTTAAGGGTAATGTGCAAATACAAAAATGTGATCTCAAGATTAAAAAAATAATAAATGTGTGTTTGTTATCTGCCCTTCTAAAATAGTTTTATTCTAAACTATGATAATTATGCCAAAATAAAGTAGCATTTACCTTTAAGATAAAACACCAACTTGTCTACTTATATTGATGTCAATTTAAAATATAAAGTTATCCAAATCCTTTCTGCCTGTATGCTTATTTAAGCATTTTTAAAGTCTATCAAAATAGTAAATGTTTTTGACAGACATAGCTATGCAAGTACTTATTGCTATATCTTATTAATTAATGAATATTAGAGCATAACACACACCATCTAGTTCAGATTATACATTTCGATTATAAGAAACATTAATTTGGATGTGGAACATTCAAATCTGAAGCACCAAATTTGTGTATTTTTTCATAAAATATATACTTATTAACATCAACAGAAAAATAGATTGAGAGATGAACATTTTCAATTTTCTTGAAAAAGAAAATTAAGCTTTTGCTTAAGGGTTTTCACAAGAGTTATCTCATTTGCATCTCACCACAATCCTGTAAGGCAATTTTTTCATCTGTACAGTGAGGACAAGGATAACAGTTAAGATACATAATGCTTTTACAGTGAGCTTGGTTTTTCCTTGCCAGGACCCTGATTATTTTTGAATGTTTCCCAGGGACTTCAAGATCTCAGAAACAAGTAAGAGTTGTTCTAGTGTATCTCTCTACAAAGGAGAGCAAGGGTTTTCATTACTTTGAAACACAGTTGCGGGATTTTTAAGATGGGAATTCCACAGAGAATGTCTTTTAAAATCCATTATCCACTTGGGAATTCTTATCTGAGAATGTGATTTTAAGATGATCATGAACAAGAATTTAGTTTTATAAGGAATTTATTTACCTTTTAAAGTAAATTATCTTATATTTTTTCATTTTGCACACAGTATAGCCTAATGGTGTATACACGAAATAAATTGCCATAGAGGTAATTCTTTTTTTTTTTAAGTAGTCTCCATGTGGAGCCCAACACAAGGCCTGAACCCATGACCCTGACCTGAGATCAAGAGTCAGATGTTTAATGGACTGAGTCATCTAGGCACCCTGCCACAGTGACAATTCTGAGGATGAGGAATAGAGCAATGTTCAGTATGACCTGGCTTGCCTGGAGTAATTTGCTAGTGAAGGCTTGAAGAGGGAGGGAGGGTGGGAGGGACTCTGATTTTTTCAATTTCTTAAAATTCCCACTAGATCACATCTTTTTATGCATACAAGTGGCCCAGTACAAGAGACAATGTTTTCTTCACCGTGTATGATGCAAGAAAAATATGCTAAGCATTTTTGAAGACATTCTTTGCTGTTCTAGACAACGAATTATCATTTTCTCCAGTAAATGCTTACTGAAGACACTGATATGATGATGATGAGGAGGATGTGCTACTTCTGACCAATAAGCAAATGTACTCTAATTATCTACAATGGGCAGAACAGTATGATAAGCACAAAAAAAAATTGCGAAGAAACATAATGTCTATCATTTGCACCAACTAGTTCACAATTCATCTGGAAGAAAATGTTCACTCAAATAAAGAGTGAATAATTCAAGACAGCACATAGGCAGCATCAAATGAACAATATACTAGATAAGCAGTTTAAGTCTTTGGAAGAAGTATCATAACAATGTAGGCTGGGATGATCAAGATAGTCTCATTGGAAGAGAGGAATTTAATGGGTTTTAATGAATTTGTGAATTTGAGACAAGCACAAGTGTCCACATACAAAATATCAGCAGATGTGAATCTGCTAATTTTCTCTAACACTTAGGAAACATATACAGTTAATGTGTTAAACAATGAATCAACAAATTGGTGGCAATAAAGTTTAAAGATGTAAAAAATTATAGGAAAAAATATTTCCTACCTATAATTTTGGCTTTTTTTCCCCTTTGACAGGTACTGATAAAACTACCCATTTCAGCTTGCTAATTTAGAAAAATAAGGTAATTCTTATTATTCACCTCAAAAGAGATCACCTAACAAATTACTAAATAATACATTTTAAAATAGTACTATTAAGTTATATGTACACCTACAGATTATAAGAAAGAAAAATTAACCCATATGTCCATCAATAAATGAATAGGTAAAGGAGATGTGGTACTCACATACACACACACATGCACACAGGAATATTAGTCATAAAAAAGAATGAAATCTTGCTAGTTGTAACAACATGAATAGACCTGGAGGGTATAACGATAAGTGAAATAAGTCAGAGAAAAATTTCATTCATATGTGTAATTTAAGAAACAAAACAAATAAACAAATATAAAAAAAAATAAACAAAAACCAGATCCCAAAATACAGAGAAAAAAACTGGTGGTTGCCAGAAAGGTGTGTTGGGAGATGAGTGAAATAGATAAAGGAGATTAAGAGTACATTTATCTTGATGAACACTGAAAAATGTACAGAACTGCTGAATCACTATGTTGAAAACATGAAAACTAATATAACACTGCAATTTAATTATACATTGAAAATTAAATTAAAAAATGAAGTAAACAATTTCATTTACAATTGCATCAAAGGAATAAAATATCTAAGAATAATATTAACTAAGGAGGTGAAAGATCTGAGGACAACAAGACATCAATGAAAAAATATCAAGACACAAATTGAAAGATATTCATAGTCATGGTTTGTAAGAATTAGCATCGAGGGCAGCCCTGGTGGCTCAGCGGTTTTGCGCTGCCTTCGGCCTGGGGTGTGATCCTGGAGACCCGGGATATCGAGTTCCACGTCGGGCTCCCTGCATGGAGCCTGCTTCTCTCTCCCTCCCTCTGCCTATGTCTCTGCCTCTCTCTCTCTCTCTCTCTCTCTCTCTCTCTCTCTCATAAATAAATAAAAGCTTTAAAAAAATTTTTGAAAGAATTAGCATCATTGAATTTTCCATAGTACTTAAAGCAGTCTACAGATTTATTTCAATCCTTATCAAAATTTCAATGGCATTTTTCACAGAAATAGAAGAAAAGATCCTAAAATTTTTATGGAACCACAAAAGACCTCAAATAACCAAAGCAATCTTGAGAAACAAGAATAAAGTTTGTGGCATCACAAGCTATAATACAAAACTATAATACTTAAAACAGTATGGCTTTGACATAAAAATAGACACATAGACCAATGGTACAGAATAAAGAGCTCAGAAATAAAACCATGCATATATGGTCAGTTAATTTATGACATAGGAGGCAAAAATATACAATGGAGAAAGAACAGTCTCTTCAACAAATGGTATTGAGAAAACTGGACAGCCACATGTAAAAGAAACTGAACCACTTTCTTATGCCATACACATGCATACCTGCAACTCAAAATGGATTAAACGCTTGATGTAAGACCTGAGATTATAAAACTCCTAGAAGGAAAGGTAGGGGTAAACTCTTTGACATAGGTCTTGGCAATGATTATTTGAATTTGACTCAAAAGCAAAGGCAACAAATGCAGAAATAAACAAATGGGACAATATCAGGGTAAAAAGTTTCTGTACAACAGAGGAAAATATCAACAATATGAAAGGCAATCTATGGAATGCGAGAAAAAAGTTGCAAACCATATATCTGATAAGGGGTTAATTTCAAAACACATAAAAACTCATATGCCTCAGTAACAATAACAAAAACATCAACAAAATCTCCTCAAAAACATCCAGTTAAAAAATGAGCAGAGGAACTGAAAAGCTATTTTCCAAAGAAGCCATACAAGTGACCACCAGCTACTTGAAAAGATGCTCATCACCAATCATCAGAAAAATACAAATCAAAACCACAGTGAGATAACACCTTATACCTGTTACAATGGCTAGTATCAACAGGACAAGAGATAACGAGTATTGGTGAACGTGTGGAGAAAAGAGAATCCTTGTGGACTGTTGGTATGAATCTCAACTGGTTCAGTCACTATGGAAAACTGTATGGATTTTCCTTAGAAAATTAAATATATAATTAGGATATGATCTAGCAATTCCACTTCTGGGCATTATCTGAAGGAAACAAAATTTCTATCTGAAAAGACATTTGCATTCTAATGTTCTTTCCAGCATTATGTACAATAGTCAAGATGTTGAAACAACCTAAGTGTCCACTGACAGATGAATGAATACAGAAAATGTGATATATATATATGAGTATAAATATATGTTTATATATATATAATAGACATACAGAGAGATTGAAATATTATTCAGTCACAAAAGAGAAGGAAATGTTGCCATTTGTAACAGCATGGATAGGCCTTGAGGGCACTATGCTAACTGAAATATGGCAGACAGAGAAAGGCTACTACTGTCTGATCTCACTTATACATATAATCTAAAAAAACCCCAAACTTATAAAAACAGAACAGATTGGTGGTTGCCAGAAGCAGCGGACTGGCAGTGGACAAAATGGGTGAAGGTGATCCAAAGGTACAAATTTCCAGCTATGAATAAGTTCTGGGGATGTAGTGTACAGAATGATGGCTATAAGTTAAAATTATGTATCCCTTCTTTAGGAAACAGTAATTCCAGTGTAAAAATTACCCTAATAATAATAATTCTCAAAATAGTGGAGAGCTTAGAATTATACTTAGCAGCATTATACAAAGATAAAAAAGTTGGATGAGTAATGCTTTAAATAAGAACTCTTTAAGTGAGTGACTTTAGAAAATACAGTTAAGATTTTTTTAAAAAAATCAAGGGACACCTGGGTGGCTCAGTGGTTTGGCATCTGCCTTTAGCTCAGGGTGTGATCCTACAGTCCCAGGATTGAGTCCCATATCGGGCTCCCTGCATGGAGCCTATTCCTTCCTCTGCCTATGTCTTTGCCTCTCTCTGTGTGTCTTTCATGAATAAATAAATAAAATCTTTTTAAAAAATCAGAAAGTCTGTTTTCTAAAAGTAACCGGAAATATCAACACCTGTATCATCAAAATTAGGTTGAAGGACCAGAAATAGTATAGAGTGAGTATGGTAGGCAACTAATGCCCCACACCCCCAATGACGTCCACATCTGAATCTCTAGAATCTGTGAATATACCACCACATGGCAAAGTGACTCTGAGTTTGTGATTAAAGCCAAGGACCGAGAGATGGAGAGATTATCCTGGATGGTCTGGGTCAGCCCAGTATAATCACAAGGGCCGTTAGAAGCTGCCATCAGGGAGGTAGATGCAACCACTAAAGAATGTTCAGAAAGATAACATTACTGCTTTGACTAAGGAGGAAAGGGGCCCTGAGCCAAGGAATGTGGGCAACCAGTGGAGCGTAAGGAAAGAAAAGTGATTTCCTCCATCAGTCTGAAGACAGGAACAGCCCTCCTCACTTTGCTCGCAGCCTGAGACTCATGTCAGATTTCTGACCTACACAATTGTTAGATAATAAATGGTGTTGTTTTAAGCTTACAACTTTGTGGTAATTTGTTATAAGCAGCATAGAAAACAATACAACAAGTAATTTAGATCACTTACTTTACTTTCATATTAGAAGGGATTATTCAAGTATTATTTACAACCAGGGATTATTTAGAAGAATCAAATTCATAAATAATTATTCAGAGGCTTAGTGCAAAAGTGCTGAGCCAATTACAGAATTACAACAGTTAATGAATTAAGTGAATGGCTCTAGTCATTGAGATACAGAAATGTCTCACTGCTAATATGTAAGTGTATCTAAAACTGAAAAGCAAAATGAGAAAAACGAGTAAGTTATTTCAATGTGAGGGTATCAGACAAAGAACTTTTACCCATCTTTTCCAAGTTCTTGAAAAGTATTCTCAGAAAAGGACATGAATTAAATGACACTGAAGGATGAAGGGTATTTTATTTAAAAAGGAATTAAGCTGGTACATTTGTTTCCTTTTGCTGTTGTGGAAACTACCATGGATTTTGTGGCTTAAAGAAAAAAAGTTTATTCTCCCTCAGTTCTGGCATCTGGAAATCCCAAATCAAGTTGTTGGCAGGGCTACACTTCCTCTGTGGGCTTTAGGGGAAGAATCCATTCCTTGCCTCTGCCAGCTTCTTGTAGTTGCATTCCTTGGCTTATGGCTGCATCCCTAGGACCTCTGCCTCCATCTTCACATGGTCTTCTTTGTGTGTGTTTGATATCCCTTTGTCTAACACTTGAGATGGGATTTAGGACTTACCAGGATAATTCAGAGCAACCTTCTCATTTCAAGACCCTAATATAATTATGTCTATAAAACCCTTACAATATGAGGTGATACTCATGAGCTCCAGGGCTTTGGACCTAATATAATTGGGGGCCACCATTCAGCCCACACTGCAACTGATTTCTGGAATGGGGGTAATAACCTACCTTTTTTTTTTTTTGGTCTGGATACCATACTCAGTTGTATTTAGCTTATAAAATGTGGCTCCAGACCTACTGACACAGAAACTGCATTTTAGCAAGATCCTAAAGTGATTTATTTAATTTGAGAAACACTGCTCAAGAAATATTTGAAGGTAACATTGTCATAATTTGATGAGCAGTTGGATGGGGCAACAGGACAGAAGGCTCTGTTCCTGCTCTATGTGAAATGTGACGGGGGCTGGTCTGTGAACTCACCACCAAGATTAGTAATAATTTATTAGTTCAGTATAATTGGCATGAGATTTTTACATCCTTATTCTGAATATTTGTGTCTCTTCCTCTATCACAGCAAGCCCAGGTAGGGACTAGTCTGGAGAAGCCATTGAATTTTTGGCTGAAAATTGGCACAATCTGATTGGACACTCAGTGAAAATTCTTTTAGTTATAAAATTTGGAGCTTCAAACACACTGTGGCCTCACACGAGGCATCAGCTGTTACAACACAGATAACAGCATAATAAACTTAGCAACCCTCCAGGGTTTGTTTGGTGCTGGACACTCTCCCCTAAAGAGCTTTATGGTCCAGAGTAATTAATCCTCACAACCACCCAAGAGGTAGGGAGGCACTTTGCAGATGAAGGGACCACAGCGTTTCTTGCATACCTGGCCCATGTCACTTCTTCCTCAGTATTACTCTGGCTCCTGCAACACTGTCCAGCACCTTTAATCACAAGCAAGTCTTAGAAATAGGCACTGGCTCATCCATTTGGTAAATATTTATTGACGGCTACATAATGTGAACAAACTGGGAATACACACCCCCTTTGAGAAAAAGCAAAGGCAAAACAAAGCCAAAAGCCAAAAAACTGAGCATTCTGCTTCTTAGATACACAGTCAGCAAACAGTAACTCTCCAATCTACAATGACTGAAGGAGCTTTACCTTTGTGCTTTTCCTGTGAATCTAACCTGTGAACTTACCACTTCCATTTACTTTGTAACGTGCCACTGATTTGGGATGTTCTCTACCAACTTCCATTTCTTACTCTATTCTGTGCCAAAAATTAATTCTTGCTTTCATCAAGAAGGTTGACATGGAGTTGTCTTGTGTATTATTGTAGCAGGAATGTCAGTGGTAGGGAAGAACAAATGTTATTTCCCCTCTACACAGGAAGCTTTTCCCTTTGTTAGAATAAGCATGTTCTATTAGACATTTAGCCTGCTAGAAATCTAGTATGAATTTTCTCTACAGGATAGGTTCCACTGTTTCCTTGTATTTGAAATTCTATATTCATGAAAATATCTTCAATAATCAAGTAGTCATTTCTGTTGTGCGAGACTCAGAATGAATGTACAAAATACTGAAAAAAAAATCCCCAAACATACCTTTAGTCAACAATGTCATGTCATATATTTATTTAACCTTAATAGAGCTGTGAGCAGTAACAAAATTGTCCCATTTATGTTTTGCCTCTTTTCTTCCCCTCGTGATGTCATGAAAGTACTTGCCTTACACTGTGGAACATAGTAGGTTCAGTCCATGATATTTCTCTCCACACTAATAGAGTGGTTGATATTGAAAAGTAACAGTGAAGTGCGAAGCTGGAGAGGGCAAGATGACGGTCAAGGGGAAGATGGTGATCTCTTGGGCTCGTGGTTCCCAAATAAGTTAAGTGTTGACTTTAACTATCAATATTAAATGTATTTTTAGGTTCAAAACCATTAATGTATTTGCCTTCACTACAACACTCAAAATAAAATGAAAAAAAAAAAAGATAGTACTTCATGAAATAAGGGTTTACGAGCTTGTAAATTGTGCCTTTTATTATCTGAAATGTTTGACCCAGTTTTGGTTACTACATTCAATAAATACTGCAAAATCTGTTTTGCATTATCACATGCTAATTGAATAAAATAAAATAGTTAAAATATATGGTCAAGAAAATATAATTACTATAAACTGGCCAAAGTTAAAATGTAATATTCTCTTCCAGTTATGAATATTTCACATTTAAACTCTTTTATTTTGAAGACATGTACTTAGAAGATTAAAAGGCAAAACAAGTCAAAAGTAAAAGAGTGTTTTGTTTTGTTTTGTTTTGTTTTGTTTTGTTTTGTTTTGTTTGTTTTGTTTTTAAGAATTATAATTCTTGGGAAGAGCAGGTGGCTCAGCGGTTTAGTGCCGCCTTCAGCCAGGGCCTGATCCCGGAGAGCCGGGATTGAGTCCCACATCGGGCTCCCTGCATGGAGCCTGCTTCTCCCTCTGCCTGTGTCTCTGCCTCTCTCTCTCTCTCTGTGTCTATCATAAATAAATAAATCTTTAAAAAAAATAGTTGTCCAAGTTTATTGTATAGAAATATCATTTGGGAAGCCACTTAAAATCCAGTTTCTGGGCCACATTCCCAGATATTCTGATTTAGAGGCATGGGAATGTACTGAAGATGTGCATGTTGATGAGCACTCCTAGATTCCTAACGCCAGCAATCTTGCTCTCCTATTGTGAAAAACACTGGCATAAATTCAATATCGTGGTGGCTCGCAGCCCTGGCATGTCTGAGAAGTTTCAGAAAAATACAGATGCTTCTCCATATACTTACTACACAGGTGAAGTCCAGGGATGCTCAGATTTTTACAATTCTTCAGGTGATTCTAATTTGCAGTTCAGCCGAGAAACACTGGTAAAGAGAATTACCTTCCATTTGCTGTTTATTATTAAATGCTTTTAATAATTGACCTTTCAGCATTTAGAAAGAATGCAACAAATATATGTTATATGTAATAAATTATATATAACATCCATTTCCATTAAAGTGTTTTACAAACATATCATTATCTTGACCCCCTTTCCCAACCCATCCTTTCCCATTTTTCTCTAATAAATGCCCATACCACCTACCCAGTTGAAGAAAAACTGCCTAGGTAGTACTTATAAGCATGGACTGGGAGTGAACAGTCTTTGATTAAAGCCTCATTTCTACTATTTCCTATCCATGTATTCCCCAGCATTTCTAAAATAGTAAACACCTAATTATTGTGATAATTAAATGAGATGACTCATGTAACACATTTAATGCAATTCCTTGGACATGAAAAGCCTTTTTAGTAAATTAGCCATTGTCATCATTCTTAACTCTTTGCTCTTCCCATAGATCATCATTGTTTTCTTTTTTCTTTTTTTTTTTAATTTTTTTTTTTAATTTATTTATGATAGTCACACAGAGAGAGAGAGAGAGAGGCAGAGACACAGGCGGAGGGAGAAGCAGGCTCCATGCACCGGGAGCCTGATGTGGGATTCGATCCCGGGTCTCCAGGATCGCGCCCTGGGCCAAAGGCAGGCGCCAAACCACTGCGCCACCCAGGGATCCCTGTTTTCTTTTCTTTTTTTTAAATTACACACCCAGAGGAGGGAGAGAGAGAGAGAGAGAGAGAGAGAGAGAGAGAGAAAGAGAGAGAGAGAGAATCTTAAGCAGGCTACATGCACAGTGTGGAGCCGAAAGCAGGGCTGTATCTCATGACCCTGAGATCATGACCTGAGACAAAATGAAGAGTCAGTCATTCAACCCACTAAGCCACCCAAGACAGTCAGTATTTTCTGACTCTACTACTTGTTAATTGGCTGAAGTTATTGTTCACTTGTATCCATTTTTGTTTCCACTACTTTAGTCCAGCCAACATCACCTCTTACCTGTACAAATATTTCTGTCTGAAACACATTTCTATTTCTCCTCATCTTCTTTACCTTTCTCTGGAAGGTTATCTTGCCCTTCGACTAGGCTTGATCACTTTCCTTATGACTTGTCTATAATACATATCATATTTTATTATGATTATTTGTTTAAATGCTTTTCATCCTATAATGTGGAGGTCTGGATAGTTCTCACAAACATTATTTGACAACTAAGAATCCTATAACATTTTTAAAAATTTGGTATTTTACAAAAATAAAATAAGTATATTCTGGAATAGCTGGATGACGATGCATTTTAGCATCTATATTTTTAATTTTTATTATAAAATTCACATAACAAAAAATTTGCCACCGGGGTATTATGTTTATTCATATTGTTGTAATCTTTCACTACCACCCATCTCCAGAACTCTTTCAATCTTGCAAAACGGAAACTTTATATACATTAAACAACAACTTCCCATTCACTCCCTCCTTCAGCCTCTGATAACTCTTTTTTTACGTCTCTATGATTTTCACTATTCCAGCTAACTCATAGAAGAGGAATGGTACAGCATTTGTATTTTTGTGGCTTATTTCATGTAATGTCTGCAGGGTACATTCATGTAGCATATTTCAGAATCTCCTTCCTTTTTAAGAATAATAATATTCCATTATATTTACATACATTGTTTTGCTTATTCATTCATCCATCAATGGACTCTTCTGTTCTTCCATGTTTTAGCTATCATGAAAAATGCTGCATTGAACATGGGTGTACAGATATCTCCTTAAGATCCTGCCTTCAGTTCTTTTGTGAATATATTCAGAAGTGGAATTGCTGGATCAATAGTCATTCTATTTTTAATTTTCTTAAAGAACTGTTATTGTCTACACATTTCTTTGTGATGTTATTATAAATGGAACTGTTTTCTTAACTTCCTTTTTGGATTGCGCATTGTTAGTACATAGAAGTGCAATTAATTTTTGTGTATTGACTTTGTATCCTGATATTAGTTCTCAGAGATTTTTGTGGAATCTTCAGGGTTTCTATGTATAAATTCATTATTGTCTGTATCATTTAATTTCCATTGACAGTGCACAAGGGTTCCAATTTCTCTACACCTTGTCACCATGTTATTTTCTATTTTTGTTTGCTTTTTATAGTAGCCTTCTAATGGGTGTGAGGTTGTATCTCACTGCAGTTTTGACTTGCATTTCCCTACTGATTAGTGATGCTAAGTACTTTCATGTCCTTATTGGCCATTTCTACATCTTCTCTGGGGAAATATCTATTCGAGTCTTTTGCTGATTTCTGAATCTGGTTGTTGGTTTTTTGGGGTTTTTTTGGTTTTTTTATTTTATTTTATTTTTTTGGTTGTTGGTTTATTTGGTGTTGAGTTTTAGGAATTCTGTATATATTCTGGACCTTAACCCCTTACCAGATAAGTGATTTGCAAATATTTTTCCCATTCTGTAGCTTGCCTTTTCATCCTGTTGGTAGTATCTTTTGATGAACAAAATTTTTAAAAATTTTTGTGAAGTCCAATTTATCTATTTTTTCTTTTGTTACCTATGCCTTTAGAGTTATAGCCAATAAAAATCACTGACAAATTTAATGTCATGAAGATTTTGTCCTATGCTTTCTTCTGAGAGTTTTATAGTCTCAGCTCCAACATTTAGGTCTTTAATCCATTCTGAGTTCATTTTTGTAGATGGTGGTACATAAGGGTCCAGTTTCATTCTTTTGCATGAAGATCCACTTTAATCAGTGCCATTTGTTGAAAAAAATTTCCCCATTGAATAGTTTTATAATCCTTGTTAAAAACCATTTGACCATATATGTGAGGGTTTATTTTTGGGCTCCTTATTCTATTGCATTTGTCTATACGTCTGTCTTTGTGTCACACTATTTTTCTTTTTAATTTTTTTTTTAAATTTTAAGTAGGCTCCACACCCAATGTGGGTCTTGAACTCACAACCACAAGATCAAGAGTCACATGTTCTACCCAGTGAGCCAGCCAGGTACCCCTGTACTGCACTATTTCTGTTACTATAACTTTGTAGTAAGTTTGGAAATCAGGAAGTTCCAACTTTGTTCCTTTTCTAGACCTTTTTTGCTACTCGACAATACATGAGAATTTTATTTTTATTTAAAGATTTTATTTATTTATCCATGAGAGACACACACAGAGAGAAAGAGAGAGAGAGAGAGAGAGAGAGAGAGAGAGAGAGAGGCAGAGACATAGGCAGAGGGAGAAGCAGGCTCCATGCAGGGAGCCCAATGTGGGATTCGATCCCGGGTCTTCAGGATCAGGCCCTGGGCTGAAGGCAGCACTAAACCGCTGAGCCACCAGGGTTGTCCTACATGTGAATTTTAGAATGGATTTTTCTATTACTTAAAAAAAATTGTTGAGACTTTGATAGGGATTGCATAAAATCTGTAGGTCACTTTTGGTAGAATGGACATTTTAACAACATTAAGTCTTCTAATCCATAAACATGGAATGTGTTTCCATTTACTTATATTTTCTTTAACTTCTTTCTGCAATGTTTCATAGTTTTGGTAAGTTAACTCATAAATATTTTTTTCTTTGTGATGTTATTGTAAATGGAACTGTTTTCTCAACTTCCTTTTTGGATTGCTCCTTGTTAGTACATAGAAGTGCAATTAATTTTTGTGTCTTGACTTTGTATCCTGATATTTGTTAGTTCTTGGAGATTTTTGTGGAATCTTCAGGGTTTCTATGTATAAATTCATTATTGTCTGAGAACAAAGGTAATTGTAGTTCTTGTTTTCCAATTTGTATGCTTTTTATTTCTATTTCTTGCCTAATTGTCTGGCTAGGACTTCTAGTACTATGGGTTTTTTTTTTTCCCACTGAATAAAAATAATGATTTTTGAACATTAGTTTTTCAAATGTATTCCATTATCAAAAATTATATAATAATTTTATATGTAAATTGTTACCTTTTTTGAGTATTTTTAAAGTTTTCATTCAAATTCCAGTTAGTTAACATACAGTGTAATATTAGTTTTAGGTGTACAATATAGTGATTCAACACTTCTATACAACACCCAGTGCTTATCAGAGCAAGTGTACTCTTTAATCCCCCTCCCCTATTTGTCCACTCCACCCTCACCTCATTTACTTCAGTAACTATCGGTTTGTTCTCTACAGTTAAGAGTCCCTCTCTCTCTCTCTCTCTTTTTCTTTTCTGTTGCTTATTTGCTTTGTTTCGTAAATTCCACATATGTGTGAAATCATTGCCTTTTTCTGACTGACTTATTTTGCTTAGCATAATACCCTCTAGCTCCGTCCACATCATTCCAAACGGCAATATTTCATTCTTTTTTTATGGATAATATTCCATTGTGTGCATATACATATATGTGTGTGTGTACATAATGCATCTTACCCATTCATCAGTCGATGGATACTTGGGCTGTTTCTGTAATTTGGCTATTGTAGATAATGCTGTTATAAATACAAGGGTGCCTGTATCACCTTTAATTAGTATGTTTATATTCTTTGGGTGAATACCTAGTAGTGCACCTGCTGGACCATAGTGCAGTTCTATTTTTAACTTTTTGAAGAACTGTTTTCAAGAGTGACTGCACCAGTTTGCTTTCCCGTCAACAATGCAAGAGGGTTGCCCTTTCTCTACATCCCTGCCAACACCCGTTGTTTCTTGTGTTGTTGATTTTAGCTATTCCAACAGGTGTGAAGTGATATCTCTATGTAGCTTTGATTTGTACTTCTCTGAAGACCAGCGATGTTGAGTATCCCTTCATATGTCTGTTGGCCATCTAGATGTCTTCTTTGGAAAAATGTCTATTCATTTCTTCTTATTTTTTAATTGGATTATTCATTTTTGGGGTACTGAGTTTTATCAGTTCCTTATAAATTTTGGATATTAACCCTTTATCAGATATGTCATTTGTGAATATCTTCTTCCATTCCGTAGGTTTCCTTTTAGTTTTGTGGACTGTTTCCTTTTTTCTTTCTTTCTTTCTTTCTTTCTTTCTTTCTTTCTTTCTTTCTTTCTTTTTTTGATGTAGTCACAATAGTTTATTTTTGCCATTTGCTATGGCTGATGTCAAATAAGTTATTACCTATGTTCTTTTCTAAGATTTTTATGGTTTTGTTTCTCACATTTAGATCTTTAATCCATTTTGAATTTATTTTTGTGCATGGTATAAGAAAGTGGTACAGTTTAGTACTTTGTTGAATAGGAATGATGAGATAGCTCCTTCCCTTATTCCTAATATTAAAGAAAAAGCTTTTAGTCTTTCACCATTGAGTGTGATGTCCACTGTAGGTTTTTAGATATGGCTCCTATTATATTGAAGTAGTTTCTAACTATTCTTAGCTTATTGAGTGTTTTTATCATAAAGAATGTTGAATTTGGGGATGCCTGCGTGGCTTAGTCAATTAAGTATCTGACTCTTGATTTTGGCTCAACTCATGACCTCAGGGTCATGAAATCGAGCCCTGAGTCAGGCTCCACACTGAGCAAGAAGCCAGATTAATATTCTCTTAAGATTCTCTCCCTCTCCCTTTGCCCCTAAGCCCCAACTTGCACACATTCTCTCTCTCTCTCAAAAAAAAAGGACAGAGACCTGAATTTTGCAAATGATTTTTCTGCATCAATTGAGAGGATTTTGTAGGGCTTTTTCATCCATTCTATTAATGTGATTTATTATGTAAACTGACTTCATATGTTGAATCATCCTTGTATTCACGAATAAATCTTACTTGGTCATGATATATAATCCTTTTAATGAATTCAATTTAATAGTATTTTGTGAAATTTTAGCATCAATGCTCATATTTACACTTACTAATATTTTTGTTTCTGCATATGCCTTCAAATTACTATAATGTCCTCTCATTTCAACTTACTGGATGCCTGAGCATTTCTTGCAGGGCAGATCTAGTGGTAATGAACCCCCTTAACTTTGTTTATCTGGGAATATCTTAATTTTGCATTAGTGTTTATAATGTGGCTCTAAATGAATATCACATATGTCATGATATGATCTATCCATGAAAGCTTCATAGGAATGAAAATAAAAGTGATTTTCTATCTGACATTTTATTATTGAATAAAAATTGAAAGAATTATACAGTGAATCCTCCTACACTTGATGCCTAGGTCCAATAATTAACATTTTTGGAAAGACTACTCAAATATTAATTATATAACTTTTTAGATAGATAACCTTGGGCACCTCCCTTAACCTCTGTGAACTTCAGTTTCCTCATCTAGGAAAGAGAGATAATGAAAGTACTTAATTTATGCATTGCTGTAAAGCTGAAGTGATAATCAAGGCAGAATACTTAACCCACCACTGGGCACAAGACAGATCTATTCAGCCAGTGTAAGCTATAGTACTCAGTATTTGTTAAAGGAGTGAATCAATATATAATAAAGTTCCTGAATCTTCTCAAGGAACTGTAATGTCTAAATTTTGGCTGTTGGACATAGAACAGGGATATCTTTATTTTTTAAGATTTTATTTATTTATTCAAGAGACAGTGAGTGAGAGAGTGAGAGAGACAGCATGAGCAGGGGGGAGAGGCAGAGGGAGAAGCAGACTCCCCACCCAGCAGGGAGCTAAATGTGGAGCTCAATCCCAGGACCTTGGGACCATGACCCAAGCCAAAGGCAGGTGATTAACTGACTGAGCCACTCAGGTGCTCCAGGGATATCTTTATTTAAGGATAAGCATCAGAAGAATAGGAACACAGAAATTTTTCTTAATTGCTGAACCAATGTAACTATGTAAGAATTGTGCCAACCCAGTTATTTACCACTTAAGTTGCTCTGGTTACATGCAGTGAAAGAAGGTCTCCAGTATGCCCCTTGGATTTCTTTCATAAGAACATAAAAAGAGGGATCCCTGGGTGGCGCAGCGGTTTGGCGCCTGCCTTTGGCCCAGGGCACGATCCTGGAGTCCCGGAATCGAATCCCACGTCGGGCTCCCGGTGCATGGAGCCTGCTTCTCCCTCTGCCTATGTCTCTGCCTCTCTCTCTCTCTCTCTCTCTCTCTCTCTGTGTGTGTGTGTGTGTGTGTGTGTGTGTGTGACTATCGTAGATTAAAATAAATAAATAAAGATTTTAAAAAAAGAACATAAAAAGACAATATGGGGGAAATGCTATAGTCTTTGATTCATTAATATATAGCAAGGGCTACTGGTCAAACTGATTTCGGTGGGGACCCAAACTAAGGTGAAACAGGCAATATAAGGGCGTTGGAATAATCCTGTTAACCCAAAGTAAGACCTAAACCTCGTATTCTCTCCAGGTTCCATCTTTTTCCCTTGGGAGTCCTGAGGGCATGTGTTTAGGTTTAGGGCAAGGTAGGAGGGTCTAAGTAGGTCCAGGTGGGACTCTTTGAGGCAAACTGGCTTTTTTCCAGCTTCAGTTCTCACATACTTTCTGCAGCTGCATTGCTGCTTAAACCACAGCTGGTGTATTCTCTCTTGCCCAAGAGTGGTTTGGACAACAGATTTCCCCTGCTATCTGACAGTAGGGCGTTCCTATGACACCTTCTGTAAACTGATATGGCCTAAATTGAACAAGCAATTGCCATTAACTTATTGGAAAACATTTTTGAGCATTCTCAGACCCAAAACACAACCTCTTTTAGGCTTTTCTGATACCTGAGGACACATCTTGCTAATGGATGCACAAAATAAATTGAGATAAAACACAGGTGCTCACAGACACAGCTCAAAGAAATGGCAGCTTGATAAATGCTAAGACTCTGACTGTAGTTGGGGGGAACTTGGCAGGGACACTCTCCTGCTCAGGGTACACATTCCTTCTATAGTAGCTGGCTGCAAAAGAAATACTGAATGCTATTTGCACTTTCCACCTTTTTCAGAAAAATGAAAAATCATCTTCAGATTTCTTTTGGTTAGGATAAACAGGTACTGATGTAGGTAGTAATGTGGCGTAATGACAACTTTCAAAAAGCAGAGGATACCTGTATTTCTAAGACTTGAGGCAAACGATTTTGCAGAATATCAGAAAGATGCACTTTGCTAATGAGTCTCAATGTAAGTGTATAGAAATGCCACTGATTTCTGGGCATTGATAAATGGTGCTGGGAAAATTGGACATCCACAAGCAGAAGAATGAAACTAGACCACTCTCTTTCGCCATACACAAAGATAAACTCAAAATGGATGAGAGATCTAAATGTGAGACAAGAGTCCATCAAAATCCTAGAGGAGAACACAGGCAACACCCTTTTTTAACTCAGCAACAGTAACTTCTTGCAAGATACATCCATGAAGGCAGAAGGCAAAGGAAACAAAAGGAAAAATGAACTATTGGGACTTCATCAAGATAAGAAGCTTTTGCACAGCAAAGGATACAGTCAACAAAACTAAAAGACAAGCTACAGAATGGGAGAAGATATTTGCAAATGACGTATCAGATAAAGGGCTAGTTTCCAAGATCTATAAAGAACTTATTAAACTCAACACCCAAAAACAAACAATCCAATCATGAAATGGGCAAAAGACATGAAGAGAAATCTCACAGAGGAAGACATGGACATGGCCAACAAGCACATGAGAAAATTCTCTGCATCACTTGCCATCAGGGAAATACAAATCAAAACCACAATGAGATACCACCTCACACCAGTGAGAATGGGGAAAATTAACAAGGCAGGAAACCACAAATGTTGGAGAGGATGTGAAGAAAAGGGAACCCTCTTACACTGTTGGTGGGAATGTGAACTGGTGCAGCCACTCTGGAAAACTGTGTGGAGGTTCCTCAAAGAGTTCAAAATAGACCTGCCCTACGACCCAGCAATTGCACTGTTGGGGATTTACCCCAAAGATACAGATGCAATGAAACGTCGGGACACCTGCACCCCGATGTTTCTAGCAGCAATGTCCACAATAGCCAAACTGTGGAAGGAGCCTCGGTGTCCATCGAAAGGTGAATGGATAAAGAAGATGTGGTTTATGTATACACTGGAATATTCCTCAGCCATTAGAAACGACAAATACCCACCATTTGCTTCCACGTGGATGGAACTGGAAGGTATTATGCTGAGTGAAGTACGTCAATCGGAGAAGGACAAACATTGTATGTTCTCATTCATTTGGGGAATATAAATAATAGTGAAAGGGAATAGGAGGGAAGGGAGAAGAAATGTGTGGGAAATATCAGAAAGGGAGACAGAACATAAAGACTCCTAACTTTGGGAAAGGAACTAGGGGTGGTGGAAGGGGAGGAGGGCGGGGGTGGGGGTGAATGGGTGATGGGCACTGAGGGGGGCACTTGACGGGATGAGCACTGGGTGTTATTCTGTAAGTTGGCAAATTGAACACCAATAAAAATAAATTTATTATAAAAAATAAATCATATTTTCTGAATTATTTAGAAAACTGTTTCAAACTTGAATTCATGGAAGGAAAAAAGATCTTTGTTGTCAATTCCAAGAAACCCAGGTCTGAAAAGTTTTCAAATGTTAGTGGAGGCTTTTCAGGTTACTTGAATGCACCTGCTTGATCAGACCTTCAACAAAGTATTTTCATTGGCATATATATAATTTATGAATAAATAAGAAGTTGGAGCCTCAGAAACTGGAATAAAAAGCTCCATGCCTTAAAGTCTTTGTGCAAAGTCTTGCATGCAGCTTCTACCAAACTTTTGCAAAATTAATTTCAGCAAGTCCAAGTGCTTAGTACACAAGGGGATGACTACATACAGAGGCCCTTTCACAGCTGCTCCTCACAGTCAGCGGCTCTTTCTTTTAGCTCTCTTGGCAGGCCAGCAGGCCCTCAGGAGGGTCCTTGGTAAAATTCTTTCGTGTGTGTGTGTGTGTGTGTGTGTGTGTGTGTGTCCTGAGCCAGTGGATGTCTAACCATCCAGCCCCAGTCAAAACGTTTCCCCTTGGATGAACAATCCGGCACTGTGAGTGTTCTGCAGGTGTCTCTGGGTGTCAGCTGGACTCTGTTTATTATTGGTGTGCTGTGTACAGGGAGGCCGAGCCGGCCATCAGTAACAACTCTCTGCAAATGGGTCAAGGAAATGAAAATAAAGCCTGTGCAGCAGGAACTTTTAGGGTCTGAGGTTTTGCTGGCAAACCGTGCCTGAGTTCCTCTTTAGGTGCTACTTTAAAATTGCTACTTGTTTGACTTGGATGAGACTTCACATGGCAAGGCTGTGTGAGCTATGTGAAGTGGGAGACCAGCTGGAAGCAGGTGTGCTGCTTTTCCAGTTCAGCTTTTACCAGAAGAACACATCCACTGCTTGGTTCTGAGGCATTTCTATCCCTCAGAAATTTGTTTGTATAATTTGTTTTCCAAAAATGGGGGAGGGGGTCCTATTACAGGAGTTAGGAATCATTTACATGATTTTGAAGTATTTTTTTAATCTATTTCTCATCATCCAACAAAAAGAAACAACATTTAAAATTTTGTTTTAAAATTTGAAAACTTTTTCCTCAGCTTACATTTTCAATGACCCAAGAATAAGAACGAAGCTTCTTTATCAAGGCTGCCCTATGATGCATTTCCAAATACCACTTAATGCACAGGGAAGTCACTCTTTTACCCACTAGGTTGACTCACAGTCAAATACGTAAAGTTTGATATCTTAACCACAATATTAAAAAATTATTCCTGCTGAGGGAATTGCTAATTTATAGAAGTTACCAGCACAGGTGTTTTTATAATAAATCAGTTCTGTCATTTCTGTCATCTTTTATTGCCATATTTCCCTATAATTACTCTAATAATATTCTGGACTCCCTTCACTACACTTAAAGAGACACGATAAAGTTAAAAGTGGCTCAGGATTATTAGCCTGCAAATCTTTTAACTGGTCCTCAGGGCTGGTAAATTTTCTCTCTGCCTAGTGACATATGTTATCCAAAATGATGGCATATATCATTTGAGAAGTTGCTATTTATTATATTCATAACATTTATAGTCATAAACATCTTCATTCATTCATTGATTAAGCATTGATTGAACCACCAATCGGTGCCAGGCAATGTCCCAGGCAAGGCAATGGGGACATGAAGGGAATGATAACAGTATTTGCATTTCCACACTGACCCACAGCAGCGAGAGGGACCCTTTCAAACTATGACTCAGTCACATGGCCCTTCTGCTTCAAACTGCTACAACCACCACTAAGGCTGGCTCCTCATTCCCTCCCTACCCTCGTGTCCTGCTCCACCCCTGCACTCACTCTGCTTCAGCAACACTGATCTTGCTATTCTTGAAACACAGCAAGCATGTGTCCCCAACTTCCTGTTTTACAAACTCTCATTGTATATTTCTCGTTATCTCCATGGATTTAGCTCCTGATCTGATTCTGTTCTCACTGATCTTGGCTTTGGCCTGATCTCCTAATTATTTTAAGTTTCAGGAGGGCTGAGTTTCTTTCGTTTCATTTTGCTCTCTTACATCCCCTGTGTCTGGAATAGTCAGTCTTTCACAGAGTAGAAATCCAGTAAATATCTGTTCTATGACTGCAGTGATGCATAAATACCTGGTCTTTAGTCTAATTAGAAAGAGATATATATGAGTAAATAACCATATCACCATAAATCATGAGAGTGTTATGGTACAAATGTTATAGTGATCATTAACATTGTCTGTATTTCTTAAAATGCAAATTTACTAAAATGTAAATCCACATGATATTAAAGGTGTTTGGAAGTTAAGGGAAACCTCATTTGTTTCAAGCTTTCTTATATTACTGATATTTCTTTTGGCTACTGTGATATAGCCACTTCCATCTGTCATTCTCGTACCACTTCTCAAATGGTCTGGAAGCCAAAAAAGGAGGGAAAAAAAGGAAAACAAAAAAAGAAATAAGTGAAGGAAGGGGAGGGGGGAGGAAGGAAGGGAAGGGAGAAAGAAAAAGAAAGAGAAACAACAAAAAAAATGTAAAGAAAGAGAAGCAATTGTTTTTCAAGAATTTTTCAGCTGCTTCTCAAGAACTTTGCCTACAAGTTTGGAGTGAATCTCAGAAAGACTCCTCAGCCTTTGACTGTCCACAAGAATGGAGCCTTTTTGAAGGTCTCTAAATAGTAGGAGCAGGATTCTGACAACATTGTTGCATTTGTGTGCTAGTTTTATATTAAGACTTGCACTGTACTTACTTAAGCTAAAAGTTTTTTTGGACTTTATGAATTGGGATGTTTCCCAATAGATTTTCCAGTTTAGGTAAATAGAATAGAAATCATTAAGGTCAGTGTTCATAGAGATCATTCTTATAGCCTGGAAATGAATAATTCTATTTCTCCTCTACTTACTGAGATCACAAGTTATACAATTTCCTCCTTCACACTAGGAAACGAGTTTTTCCTTGTTATTTGTCTAGACATCAAGTTAATTTTGACCACCTACCCGGCTCATTTGACCTGAAAACTTACTTATTCCTGGGGATGTGGTTAGTTCATTAATGTAGCTTTTGCCTGACTCCATTCTCTTGACAGTCTCCAAAACCTACCAGTTGATTGGATCTCTTTTTTCAACTAACACACTCTGAACATTCCTAACCAGAAGTCCTAGGTCACCTGCACCCTGAGGCCGAGGTTTTGCCTTTAGTCAGTATTTTTATACCAAGGCTGTTTTTGAAAACATTCTATGACTCCTCTGAAACCTGTAGTTTGTTTTTCCTCTGAATTCTTTGTTGCCTATTTGAAGCCTTCATAAATCCCACATGGCTTCTTCTCCTCACTGAGGACTGAAGGCCCAGTGTTACCACTTTCAGCATGTCCTCACCACACATTAAGTCATTTCATATACGATGACTTCCTAATACGCCCAAATCAAAGACAATCACATTCTTCTAGTTCTATACATTGCACATCTTCATTGGTTCCTCTAAGCAGTCTGTGTGACATGTGCACATTTTGTCAGTAATTTAGGGGTTTCTCTTCTTCTCTTTAAGATTTTTAGCTGGTGAGATTTATTCACTGCAACTGAAATAATACCATCATGACTTCATAAGCCAACATTTAAAAGTGTGGGTATAAGGACAACATTTCAAAAGGAGGAGAGCGAGGGGGTAGTTCATCACCTACTATTACCAGTGAATATATATATTCTATATATATATATATATATATATATATTCTTTTCTGATCTACTTTTTTTCAATTTCAGCAAATTGTTGGACAACTAGATTTCTTTTCTTATCTTTTTGCTCTTTGGGAGTGAAGGGGATTTGATCAAACAATTCCTTATATGATCTTGAAAGAATGTAAGAGAATCTAATGATACTTAAAGAGAAGATGAACAAAGCATGTATGGCTGGTTAGGTATAGGAATATTATAAAGCTATATAATAACTTCATTATTCTATTGATAGCCAAGATATTATTTGAGCAACAGAACCAAATACAATATAATGCACTCACATACATATAAAATAATTTCACAACTGAAAAAGTATTCTGTGAAAGCAGTCATAAAAGGATGGTTTATTCAACGAAAGCTCTCAGAAAAAAAACTGGCAAACTATTTGGGGTCAAACAAAAGAACATTAAAAACAAAATAGTTTTCCTATAAAATTGAAATAGATTGTATGTAGATTAGAGATGATCAAAATATAAAAAGAAACCTGTAAAACACTAGAGGAAAATAATGTAACAAGAAGAAACTTTTCATGGTAGTGTACACAGTGAGTGGGCATCAAAGTCATAAATGGGAAAATCATTCAATTATTAAAAATATTTTCTTTAAAACTTTTTTTTTTTGAAAAAAAAAAGTCTGATGGAGGATCAGAGAGAGAAAGAGAATCTTAAGCAGACTCCATGTCCAGTAGAGAACCTGACACAGGTTTGATCTCATGACCCTGAAATCATGACCTGAGCCAAAATCAAGAGTTAGATGCTTAACTGACTGAGCCATCCAGGCACCCCTTAAAACCTTGATTTAAAACACAGATAAAATTAAGAAGCAGTGAAAAGTTTGGAAAAAATATTTTGAACCTATCTACAAAAATACTCTTGAATAAGAAATCATTCTAATTAGGGATGCCTGATGGCTCAGTGGTTGAACATCTGCGTTTGGCTCAGGGTGTGATCCCAGGGTCCTGGGATCGAGTACCGCATCAGGTTCCCTGCAGGGAGCCTGCTTCTCCTCTGCTTATGTCTCTGCTGCCCCTCTCTCTGTGTCCCTCATAAATAAATGAATAATTTTTTAAAAAAATAAAGAAACCATTCTAATTATATGCTTTGTCTCAGATGCAAATTATTGATGGCCTCTGCTCTCATAATGCTTCTAGTGTAGGGAAATTAAACAAAATTTTATTTTATTAAACAAAAATTCACTGTATTTGCTTTTTTTCATTTGTTTTTATTGATGTTTGATTTGCCAACATATAACACCCAGTACTCATCCCATCAAGTGCCCTCTTCAGTGCCTGTCACCAGTTACCCCAACCTCCCCACCCACCTCCCCTTCTGCAACCCTTTGTTCCTTTCCCAGAATTAGGAGTCTTTCATGGTTTGTCTCCCTCTCTAATTTTTCCCCCTCAGTTCCCCTCCTTTCCTTTATAATCCCTTTCACTATTTCTTATATAGTTAGAATCTGTAGTAAGATCTGTGAAGAAAAATTGCATGATGATTTAAGAAATAATACCAAGGGAGTATAATTTGTCTTTTGCGAAATAGAAGGCCATATTAAGAAGGATGTGTTTGGGGGCACCTGGATGGCTCAGTCAGTTAAGCATCTACCTTCAGTTCAGGTCATGATCCTAGGGGCCTGGGATGGAGCCCCCTGTCTGGCTCCCTGTTCAACAAGGAGTTTGCTTCTCCCTCTGCCTCTCCCCCCTGCTCATGCTCTCTCTCTCTCTTTCTCTTTATCAAATATATAAATAAAATTTTAAAAAGGTAGCTGCAATTGTAATGTAGTTTTAGTATCTTCATATTAATATAAAACCACTTAATTTTAATTTATATATATCCATATTTACAAAAGATATAGAATACAAACATTTCTGTGTCAGTCATACTGTCATTTATGTTAGTCTTTATATTAAATATTGTTATATTCTTTTTTTAAAGAAGATTTTATATATTTATTTGAGAGAGAGAGAGAGAGAGACTGTGGGCAGAGAGAGGGGCAGATGTAATCTTAAGCAGACTGCACTGAGAGCCAACTGGACCTAGGGCTGAATCTTATGACTTGAGATCATGACCTGAGTCAAAATCATGAGTTGGATGCTGAACTGCCTGAGCCACCCAGGCACCCCTATATTCTTCTGTTTAATAAGAAAACTACATTTAACCTGATCAAAAAAATGGGCCAGCAGATATGAATATATAGCTCCTCAAAGAAATTCACAAATACCTAATAAACATGAAAAAATTCAATCTCACTTATTACAAAATATGCAAATTAAAACAAGATATATTTTCATGACTTAATAAAGCTACCTTTCAAGTTAGTATCTACTCTCAAAGATATCTGGTTGTGGAAATAGTGCAATGTTTCTGGTAGTGAAATAGAGCAATAAGAACCTTGAATTCATGTGTGTCCTTTGCTCCGGAAATTCTACTCTAAGAAAAGTATCGTAAGGAAATTATCTGAGTCTACTCTAACATGTATGCACAAGTAGCTGAATTTTTGCAACCAAAAGTTCCTAAGTAAGTACATAATGTACTCTTTTACTGATGTATATTATGTAGCAGTTTTAAAGGATATAAAGATATATAAGATGGAAAACATTCATAATCCATTAAAGATTATGACACATTTTTATTAAATGGTTTTATTTTTGAAGTAAATATACAGAAAATGTTTTAAAAAGTTACTTTTAATGAGAATACTTATATAAAGGAGGAAAACTGGAAAAAATAAGCTGAATACTATTGAACTACAATGGATTAGAAAGCTTAGATTGGATTCTTTTATATTTTCCATCTTTGGATCTTTTTGTTATATTTTAGAGATTGGTTTGATCTTCCAGCTCATTAATTCAATCTTCAAATATGTCTATTTTGTACTTCAGTTATTTTTATATATGAAGCTATATTATTTAGATAACTACATATATCAATCAAGGTTCAACTGTACTGTGGCTAGTTTAAGCAGAAATTTTCCATTTATCTTATATGAATGTAAAGGGGACAGACCTTTGTAACTCACATCCCTAACATGGACCAGTCATTGGATGGAGGCTGCTCCCAAGGACAGAGTCTAACCTGGTATAAAGTAGCTTCTTTTGATTGAGAGCGCTCTTTGGAAGGGACTCAGGTGCTAGTAGTTGGGGTAGTAATGCTTTGGACCTGAAAGGGAATGGGTTGGAGCACTATAGCATCTATTTTACTGGTGATCTCCTGTTGAGAATTACATGGTATCTGTAGAGTTATCAAAGGACTAGAGTCTTACTCATTCTTGAATTTATCAGTTTCTCCCTTAGTGATGATAACAAAGGGAATGGAGTTACATTTACACAATTTGTAAGAGTTATATACATATCAAAACCAATTCATTAATTTTCACTGAGATATATAGCTGACATGAGAACCAAAATACTGACTGGGGTGATAGTACGTTCGCTACTAAGTTGGAAAAAAATCTCTTTTGAAATCAAATTGATGTTAAAAGGTTTCTTGGTTTGTATTGTGTGAACGAAAATTGATGGTATTAAAAGATATCTGCTTTCAAATAATGGAGATAGTTCCATTATACTATTTCCTATATTAGAAAAATTCATTTTCCTTTACTGCTCAAGATACACTGATAATTTCTTGTTATCAAAAGTTTTTCCAGACTTCATATAGATTATACATTTTATATTATCTTTCTTAAATGTTTGTTCTAGATTTGGAAGAATCTTATCCACAACCATTTATGAATCATTTGCAGATGAGTTGCTCTTGGAGAAATTTTCCATATATCTTCTATGATTATTCCAAAGGAAGTGTCTTTATAAAAAAAACCCTTATACTCAAATTCTGACATATTCTAATTCATTGCCTTCCTAAGTGTTTTGTAGAAACTATTTATCAAATAGGAGTTTAAGATTATATATGCAATAATTTTCTGAGTTCAAAATATTTTTCATTGATAGAATTATCCTTGCAAAGTAGCAAAATCTTTCTTATTTTTAATGCTATGAGTATCATAAAAATATTTTATTGGAAAAATTATTTACTGTATTTCTTTATTCCTACCCTCAATCCCAGTTCAATTCCTGGGATTCCAGAGGGAAATATTGTTAAAAAATGTGATGTATACCTTTCTAGTTCTTTACCAATGCATTCGCATTTATATACATATACACATTTATATATATATATATATATATATATATATATATGCACACACACACAATGATTAAACCTAAATGATCAAACATAATTGTCACCACAATTTACATATTGTTTTACTTGCTATATTTTATTTTTAAGATTGGAGAACTTTTCAAGGCTCCGCAATATACTCATAATAAATTCATGAATAGGGATCCCTGGGTGGCGCAGCGGTTTAGCGCCTGCCTTTGGCCCAGGGCGCGATCCTGGAGACCCGGGATCGAATCCCACATCAGGCTCCCGGTGCATGGAGCCTGCTTCTCCCTCTGCCTGTGTCTCTGCCTCTCTCTCTCTCTCTGTGACTATCATAAATAAATAAAAAATTAAAAAAAAAATTTTTTTTAAAAAATAAAAAAAAATAAATTCATGAATATAGTATCTATTTTAATAGTTGAATTCAATCAATTCATATTTATTGTAATTAGCAATATCTTTGCTACTTTATTTTTCCTGCCATCTTATTAATTTTAAACTAATGCTTCATCGCTCCCTGCTGCTGTTTATTTAATTTGATGTCTTTCTCTTCCTTTTGTTTTAAGATTTATTTATTTTGGAGAGAGAGAGAGAGAGTGCAGGAGGATGGGCAGAGGAAGAGAGAAATTTAAGCAGACTGCACTGAGCACAGAGCCCCACACAAGGCTCTATCTCACTATCCTGAGATTAGGACCTGAGCCAAAACCAAGAGGCCAGATGCTTAATCAACTGTGCCACTCGGGCACCCCAGTGTCTTCCTCTTTCTTAAGTTCCTTTCACATTGTTGATATACAAACTTCTTGCTACAATAATTGTAAGTAATTAGAATTGAAATGGTCTTTAGTTAGTGACTTTCTGAAACCTGACTCTGAACATTGTTTTCAATATTTGGAATTTCTTCTTTTTATTTCTTTATTTCTTCCCCTGCATTTTTTCAGTCCTATCCTTCTAGAACTCCTATTATATAAATGAAAGGACATGTAAATTTATCTTTAGTCCTTGATTTCTCTTTTATATTTTCCATCTTTGGATCTTTTTGTTACATTTTAGAGATTGGCTTGATCTCCCAGCTCATTAATTAATTCAATCTTCAAATATGTCTATTTTGTGCTTCAGTTATTTTTATATATGAAGCTATATTATTTATATAATTACATATATAAAACAAGGTCCAACTGTACTGTGGCTAGTTTAAGCAGAGAAAATATTTATTTATTTTTAAAGATTTTATTTGTTCATGAAAGACGCAGAGAGAGAGGCAGGGACACAGGCAGAGGGAGAAGCAGGCTCCCCACAGGGAGCCTGATATGGGACTTGATCCCAGGACCCTGGGATTACGCCCTGAGCTAAAGGAAGATGCTCAACCACTGAACCACCCAGGCATCCCAAGCAGAAAAAATTTAATAGGTGGAATTAGATGTGTACAAAGTTATCTGAGGGCAGGGATGAACAGTCTGTAATTGGGAGATCTAAAAACAACTCCCAGAATATGATAGAACTGGTCAGTGGAAGGAGCAGCTGCTTCTGCTAATATGGGGAATCTGCCACCACCATTGATGGATCCATGTCAAAATGCCTCAGCCACAACTCAGGGATAAGATGCCACTACGTCTCTGCTGGCTGCAAGACTATGCAACCTCATCCCGACATGTACCAGTAAACAGATGTCACATGCTGCTTCTGAATGCCCATGAAGCCAGAGAACAGACACCTGGACCTCTACTGGAGCTGCCACAGAAAAGTCAAATACCTCCTACTTGTATTTGCCAGCAGACACAAAAGCGTCTGAAGTGTGGCCTCCACCTCAGCATGTTCACTTCTGCCTTTCAAACCTCACACATTGCGTTCTACTTTTAAGAAACTAGCTAGGTCCCACACAGAACCCAAGTGGTAAAGCAGTTTGAGAAATACAAACTTTCCAGCCTCTAGCATACAACAGAGTATACTACAAAGGACTTGGAAGAGAGCTGGGAGAAAAAAAATCTGCATCATTGGCTACATCACATTTTAATTTTACAGATTTTTTTTCTCATAGTAGCTTAACTTTATTTTATAGATGCAATATCTTCACAACTCTAGGTACATCAAATGCTAAATTTAAAGTTTTTCTCTGTTTTCACTATTAACTCTTTTTGGTTGCTAAATCTTCCATTTGTTGAATTTGGCACTTCTCTTTGGCTATTGGTTTTCATCAAATTTTGGCAAGTTTGGTTTATTTGCTTTTATTTGTACTAGATAACCCCAGTTTGCCTTTGGTGAACTTAGAGGCTGATTGCATTGGCCAACTTCTTGTGATGTGTGTGTGTAAGTATGGGTGCAGAATATGTATCCATTTGAGATGTGTGAGCAGCCTGTCTTCTGGATTTCACATCTCTTAGGGGTACTACATTGATATCTGGGTAAGAATTTTCTCTCTTTTTTTTTTAAAGATTTTATTTATTTATTCATGTGAGACGCACAGAGAGAGAGGCAGAGACACAGACACAGTAAGTAGGCTTCGCGCAAGGAGCCTGATGTGGGACTTGATCCGGATCCTGGGATCAAGCCCGAAGCCAAAGGCAGACTCTCAACTGCTGAGCCACCAGGCGTCCCTGGGTAAGAATTTTCAATGCAGACTTTAATCGAACAAAGTCTTGTTCCTTAGTATCTTTTCTCCCTTGACTGTCCTTATGGAGCTAAGAGGTTACCTCAAGTTTTGCCCTGCTTATTTTTCTAGTGTCAACATTCGGTTGGGAGTTCCTGTAAGCCAAACTATTTAATTTATTAAGAAAAGAAACTAAGTTATTTTTTTTTTAGCTTCCACTTTAAATTAACAATTAAAAGCAAGTAAAAAAAATTTGCTAAATATTCCAAGGAAGTATTTTAAATCACACACTGAGAGCTTAAACAAGTTGGAGACATTAAATTACTCTGAAATTACAAAGAATCTTAAGGAAAAAAATCATATGAACACAAAACTCATTGGGGAGTTGATTTCTTACATATTTTTTCTATGGAATGTGTGTTTTGGCTCAAGTATTCGTTTTTCATTGGAACTCTCTAAAGGCCTTCAAAATCCACCATAAATATGGGAAAATGTCTCTCTTATGGATTTACTAATGACATGATGACACTCATGTCCATCTGTGTTTGATACCAAGTGCCAAAATCAAGTGCACTTCCAGAGCATGAATTAGGCATGTGCTTTTAACAAGTTTGGGGGGCTGCTGCAGAACATGTGTGGATGTCTCAATACACATTTTAAAAGGAAAGAACATCATTAGCTTACTTGTTTAAGGGAAGTGATGAAGTGTAATAGGGTTCAACCCATTCAAACACACTTTTACAAAGCTTTGTGCAATAGAGTTCTACTTGGAGTTCTGGTAGAGTACAATAACAGAAGTCAGAAGAAGGAAAAATAATTTTGCTAAATAAAAGTTTACAGTACTTTTGAGAGGTAGCTAACATATATGCAGGCACCACAGATTGGAATATGTAGAATAAAGTACCCTAACTTCTTAAAACATAATTTACTAGAAAAGAGAAAATAGGATCAAATGTCTATCTTTATTTAGCAATGCCAACAAATTCACACAAATTGGTCCAACTAATTTCACAATAAGTTAAGGACTTTGCAAATACTTCTTTAAATTTGCTGGGTTTTTCTCTTTCTTTTCTTTCTTTTTTTCTTTCTTCTTTCTTTCTTTCTTTCTTTCTTTCTTTCTTTCTTTTCTTTCTTTTCTTTTCTTTCTTTCTTTCTTTCTTTCTTTCTTTCTTTCTTTCTTTCTTTCTTTCTTTCTTTCTTTCTTTCTTTCTTCTTTTCTTCTTCTTTCCCCTAAGATCAGGAACAAGGCAGGGATGTCCACTCTCACCACTGCTATTCAACATAGTACTGGAAGTCCTCACCTCAGCAATCAGACAACAAAAAGACATTAAAGGCATTCAAATTGGCAAAGAAGAAGTCAAACTCTCCCTCTTCGCCGATGACATGATACTCTACATTGAAAACCCAAAAGCCTCCCCCCAAGATTGCTAGAGCTCATACAGCAATTTGGTAGCGTGGCAGGATACAAAATCAATGCCCAGAATCAGTGGCATTTCTATACACTAACAATGAGACTGAAGAAAGAGAAATTAAGGAGTCAATCCCATTTACAATTGCACCCAAAAGCATAAGATACCTAGGAATAAACCTAACCAAGGAGGTAAAGGATCTATACCCTAAAAACTATAGAACACTTCTGAAAGAAATTGAGTAAGACACAAAGAGATGAAAAATATTCCATGCTCATGGATTGGCAAAATTAATACTGTGAAAATGTCAATGTTACCCAGGGCAATTTACACGTTTAATGCGATCCCTATCAAAATACCATGGACTTTCTTCAGAGAGTTAGAACAAACAAATTATTTTAAGATTTGTGTGGAATCAGAAAAGACCCCGAATAGCCAGGGGAATCTCTCTTTCTTTTCTTCTTTCTTTCTTTCTTTCTTTCTTTCTTTCTTTCTTTCTTTCTTTCTTCTTTCTTTCTTTCTTTTTCTTTCTTCTTTCTTTCTTTCTTTCTTCTTTCTTTTTTCTTTCTTTCTTTCTTTCTTTCTTTCTTTTTCTTTCTTTTCTTTCTTTCTTTCTTTCTTTCTTTCTTTCTTCTTTCTTTCTTTCTTTCTTTCTTTCTTTCTTTCTTTCTTTCTTTTCTTTCTTCTTTCTTTCTTTCTTTCCCTTCTGGATAAGAATTATACCAAATTTTTGCCTGCATTGGGTTTGGCCTCAAATTTATACCTAAAGTCCTGGCAATGATTTGATTGCGTTATTTTTATTTATTCATTTGTCTTATAACACCTATTATGATTAATGAACTCCAATTTCTAAAAATCTGAATTCTGTTTAAAGTCTTGAGTCATATAAATTCTGTCTCATCTGGTAGAGATATAGCTGATGAGAGCCATAGGTTTTATTCACCACACCAGCCTAGAAGGCTTATTATTTGGACAAGATAACTACCTCTAATAAATACATTAGGAGAAACAGAAGATGTCCTTTCTGTAAATACATATAGAGAACTACTTTGTCCCATTGTTTACTACCCTATACTACATACAAGTTCTCCCTGTGAATTTGACCATATTAATTGCCTATATCATACTAGAAGGTCCAGATTAGATTATAAATCTCTGGAGGTTTTTCAAGCCCTCTCTGGTGCCTTGAAAATAGTAGATGGTTCAAGGAATACTTGGGAAGTCAATAAATGGAGTAAGTACAAATTACTTTTCATGATAGATTTTAGGGCTTCCACCACTTTTTCAGAGACTCTTTTTTCAGTTTAAGTGACATCTCATCTGGGAATCTTTCTTTGCTCAATTTCAAGATAAGGAAGGGGACCCTCTTCTGCAATATGTAACCCCTCTGCATACAAGCCTCTTTCAAAACACTTGCCACCTGTATTTTAATAGTATCAGCACAACCACCCACCTCCAGTTTCATGGGACGTAGGGACTATGTGTCTAGAGAAGCTTTTCACACATTAACAGGTGATCAATAAGTGTTGAGGAAAAAAAAATAATGCAATGGAAAAACTTTCTTCAGCAGCGGCCCACTGGTCAAGTTATCTTACTGGGTACTGAAGACAGACACATACTATTCGCCATTTTCACAAGCTTTATTTTTGGAATTTGGCAATATATGAATACATCACTCTTGGTCTCATTAAAAAAGGACTTCATGTCCCACTGATAGAACTTTGTGGTTGTTATTGCAATCCCCTTTCCTATAATCTTTTTGTTTTCAGCTACTTTGTATTGAATTTTTATGTATTTACCACCTCCCATAATGCTTTTATTCCAGATCTGTTAAATTCCACGATCCTTTCCAAATTTCCATCTTTGTATTTTGTTATGCTTTAACATCTGCTCTCCTTCCATCCATTTCTGACTTTAGGCCTTCAGTTATAGCAAGATTAACCTCTTAATTCTGAAGTGCCAGACACCTTATCTTCAATTTTTGAAGTCCTTAACAACTGGCTCTCCAGAGATGCAGCTTCTCAACCTGCTGCCCTTTGAACACAAAGTGGATACAGCGAACCCAGTTTTGGCAGGTCACTTCCCTTAGTGACCACAAATTTATGGGTTCTGCCAGCTAAGGTAAAGGGGATAGTCTGTAGCTGCAAAACTAACCAAGCCATAAGGAAATGAAATCCCTGGCCTTAGCCAGGTCCTTGAAGCACTGATTATTAGTGACTCAGTGAAACCGTCATCAATACACCCATCATATCAAATAGATGGCAAATTTGGGGTACCATTTTCAAGCATGCATTTTAAGCTAACAAATAAAATACTTACATGAGAAACAAATTGTTATCATAGCTGATAACAATTTACACAATTAAATCACGTTTTAAAGAGCTATACTGTGATAGCCATAAATACAATTAATATTTGCATTTGGGGAATATATTGTATTTTTGCAATTGATGTTGGATACGTATGCTTCTGGCTATCAACGTGACATGACATCACTGAAAACATATGTAAATATACATTTTGTAGATGTATACTAACAATATTTGGTGAAACATGACTGCAACTTAAGTGAATTGTTTTTATGGCATATTTTTCAATAGATTTAGTGAACCCTATTTTTCATAAAGTTCCAAGGCAATATGGATAGATTAATTAACGTGTATCATCATAACCTATGGTGTTGAAATTACCATCAGAGCATAAAAATGTGTGGGGCTCAATTTTCGCCCTTATAAAGTTTATAGTCTTGTTGTGGAATCAAAGGCAGACATATGTATAAAAGCAATGAAGAAATATAAGCACCAAATGAAGGGGGAAGATGGTTCATTTAATGAATGTTCAGCACAAGGTGTGTTCAGATCAGTCTGGAATGATTTAAGCGGTGAAGGTTTAACCAGAGGTGAAAATGGAACTGAGACTTGAAAGATGGATAGAATGATATCCATATCACTCATACGGATATCATATATTAGTTTCCAAAGGCTGTCATAACAAATTATTACAAATTGGTGGCTCATAATAATCGGAACCTTTCCCCCTCATGGTTATGAAGGCCAGAAGTCTGAAACCCAGGTGTGGGCAGAGTTGTCTCTTTCTGGAGGCTTGGAGTGAGAAATTGTCCCATGCTGCTCTTCTTGCTGCTGGTGTTGTGTGAACCTTGCTTGGTGTCCCGTGGTTTGGATAGGCACCCTTGAGTCTCTCTTCTGTCTTCACACGGTCTTCTCTGTGCCTTTCTGTGTCCTCTTTTCTTAGAAGGATATCAGTCGATGGACTGAGGGCCCACTGTAAATCCCACATGATTTCATCTCAAGATTCTTGATTAGCAACATCTTCAAGACCACTATTTCCAAATAACATCACATTCTGGGGGTCAGGATGAATGTAAATTTGGGAGAAGGACACTGCTTAATTTACCATGGATGGACAGAAGAGTATGCACAGAGGCAGAGAACTCTGATGAGATTCCTCCAAGAGCTGGGTAAGTAACAAGTTATTAGTAAGTAAGAACAGTCTAAACAGGATGAAATTCAAAAAATAATCAAACATCCTCCCAGAAAACACACTTCTGGAGGAAAGATTAAGCCGGAAGACACACAGTCTGTGTCCTCCAATGAACAACAGCAATAAAAGAGTTATCAATGTCTGAGTGCTTCCTACGTGCCAGGTATTAAGAGTTTTACATGTATTATTAATACATTAAATCTTTGCAAAAACATTAAAATGTGGGTGCAATTCTTAGAGCCACTTTATAGATGAAGATACTGAGCCTCAAAGTTGTTAAGTCACTGGTTGCCAGTCAGGCAGCTGGTAAGTGATGTGACTGGACCTCAAACTTAGACAACATGAATCCGGGGGCCCATGGACAGTCCAAACAGGCTACTGATATAGGAAGGGACATGGCCAGAAGAAGGGTTTGGGGACCATTTCTGAGGTTTATGAAAGCCAAGTAAGTGAATGTACAAGGAATGGGAGTCACTGAACTTTTTGAAAGGATGTATAACATGATAGAAACAGGGACACTAGAAGATTGTGCTAATGGTTAGTGTCCAGGAGAGACTAAAGAATGGGATCTTGATGCAGTCTGATAGGAGACACCTGTACTAAGAAGCTTTTGCAATAAATAGTCCAGAGGTGATAAAAGCCTGAACTAGGGCAGTGGCAATTATGTATGACTCATTTCAAACATATTCTGGAGGGAATAACCCTGGTTGTTTATAGATACCTCTTTCCCCCTGTCTTTATTTCATAGAATTTAAAAATCTCTCTGTGCAGCTAAGATAAAATATGAAACATTCTCCTAGAACACTTGGATGGTTTATTCTCTGGGCAATATTACTTCCTTAAAGGTTTCACTTTTTGTCACCTTGATCGAAACAATGCAATCCCCCTGTTCCCACCCAAAGGGTTTAGCTATAATACACTATCAACAAAATCATGAGTGATCCCTTCCCATGAAATTACAGGGTGTGTCACAGTACAGATGTCTCTATGCAAAGCCAGAGTAGCCTGCAATTGGCCTGAAGAATGCTGTAGCAAATGTGGTTACAGGCAAAAGGTTTACTCTAAATTTGACAGCTCGAGCTGTAGCTATAAATAGTTTGTTGGGGTTTTTTGTTTTGTTTTGTTTGTTTTTTGTCCCCCCCTTTTTTTGTCTTTGTCAATGACATTTTTGCTTCATCTGAGCATTCTCTGCAAAATAGTGTTACCACTATGGATGCTGTATGTAAAAGCTGTTTTTGCTTTGGATTGGTTTCTCCCTACTCAAAATGGTCTGAATAATCCATTATAAAAAAGGTCTCTGCATTTTCCCTGCATCTGGAAGGTATGGATATGAATTTATAATGCTTATGTGAAGCATAAGTCAGTGGCTAATCCATCTGATTATAAATCATGCGATATATACCATGACCACATTAAAACTTAACCACAAATAAAAAGGGAGAAAGGGCTCTAACCTATAACTGTGGCTCTTAGAATCAAGACTCACAAGCATTTAGCCCTAAATGTGTCATATGTAAGAGATGCTTGAAAAATCACATTAGTTAATGCTTAACATGTGTAGCACATGGAGTGGCAGGTTAGCAACTTTTGAAATGCTTATTTTATGGAAAAACAGAAAAGATCACTATATACTCAATGCAAAAACATTATGGCTGACCATCTAACATATACAGAAATCAAAGATGTTTACTTCACATAACTCAATAAATTCCCTGCACATCAGAATTAAGAATGTATTTTAGAGTAGTATGAAACATATTCAAAATTAAGTTCAACATTTTTTCCATGGAATTATGGTGCTATTATGTAGGAAAATAACATAAGATACAGACTGACAACACATAACTATGTCTGGTACTTCAGGTTAAGCAAATGCTTCCACTCTTTCACATGCAAATGCTTTTACAAAGGTCACCCAGGGTAGCAGCAGATTATGATCTATGAATGCCAAATTCCTTCTTTGAATGTAATTTTGATTAGTAACCAAAAGAACTCTGAACGAATATGGTTTTGTCATAATGGTAAACATATGCATCTTAGAAAACTTTAACAGCCAAAATAGTTAGTTTAGCTCAAGATTTCAGTATTTCAGTATCAAGATGGAAAAACTGGAATATAATTTTATGAACTTTTAAGTATTTCCATATAAAATCTTTTATGTATAACATTTTTTAAAGTTCCATATTTTAAAATACACTGCTAATTTCCTTTTTTTCTTTGCTTCTCACTAACACTGTTTAAGTTGCTCATGGTCCATGGTTAAATTCTCTTCTTGGTTTCTCCTGTTTGTGACTCTGCATGCAAACTTTAGAACTAACAATTCAACCAGTGAGGTCCCCTCATCCCCCCTCAATGTCCCTGACTTTTAATTTGACTCACAGTGAAATGGATTATGTTTTTATTTTAACTGCCAGATACATCATTACTGTATTGAGGCTCCCTAGCATATAAGCTTTGAAATGTCTGTAAAATATCATCCATCAGGGGAATATAGTAAATTACTATCAGAATGATTTTTTTTTAAATGAATGCTTTTGTCATGTTTACTCAATGTGAAAGCCTTTCTTTAAAGCAGTTGGAGCAAAAGAGCAACATCTTTTCAGTCCATTGCCATGACTTAATGTTAATACCCAGGACTTTTATTAAAGATCAGATTTTAAGAGTTCCGGGATCCCTGGGTGGCGCAGCGGTTTGGCGCCTGCCTTTGGCCCCGGGGCGCGATCCTGGAGACCTGGGATTGAATCCCACGTCGGGCTCCTGGTGCATGGAGCCTGCTTCTCCCTCTGCCTATGTCTCTGCTTCTCTCTCTCTCTCACTGTGTGCCTATCATAAATAAATAAAATTAAAAAAAAAAAAGATTTTAAGAGTTCCTATTTTCCTCCTAAAGCATCTTTATTAAACACTGACTCATTTTATGTATTGAATTCTAGTCTCTGAATTTTTAAAGTATTAAATAAACGTCCCTAAATAATTTCTGATTTTTCTCTAGTGTTTGTGATAAATTAGTATACCCTGAAATATGTGTAGTATGGCATAGTGTGATATATATTAATTACTTCAGAGCTGGCAGATGTATGAACACCAAAAAATAATAATGCTTTCCAATGTGGTGATTCTTGAAATGGTTGTACCTCATTGTAAATATAGTTCTTTAAAATATTTGACTTTATTTGTGGGCAAAAGGTAATGCCAGAATGCATAGATTTGATTTTCACTCTCGTTACAAATAAGTTTATAATGTTTTAAAAAAAAATCCCTTCTTTAAAGCACAGAACCTTGTTCCAGAGGGATAATTTGCTTCTAAGAAAAGAAGTACTTGTTTGCAACTTTGTATCTATAAACTGCCATCTTTCAGTGGACAATCTCAACACCTTATAGATGAGTCCAAAAGTAATTCTTTCTTATTTTCAAAGCATATTTAATATAATTGAGTCTATACTTTTACAACTATTAACAATAAAGCTAACATCTTCAAATGATTAAAAATTAGCAAGATATACCCTAGAGATGTCCTGACATTTTCTACCATCTAATAGGTTTTGTTTATTTCCTTAATATCTGACCATCTAAGAGGAAGTAAATGTTGTATGTGAATAGATACCCTGCCTCCCTCATTATCTTTGGAAAGTCTTCCACTTCTACTAGCAATGTCCCATACCTCCTTGTTTATCCAGCAAATTCCTGTTCATCCTTCAAAACCCACCTTAAGGGATCCCTGGGTGGTGCAGCGGTTCGGCGCCTGCCTTTGGCCCAGGGCGCGATCCTGGAGACCCGGGATCGAATCCCACATCGGGCTCCCGGTGCATGGAGCCTGCTTCTCCCTCTGCCTGTGTCTCTGCCTCTCTCTCTCTCTCTCTCTCTGTGACTATCATAAATAAGTAATAATAAAAAAAAAAATAAAAAAAAACCCACCTTAAATGTACCAGGCTTGTGTAATTTCTACTGACCCTTTACAATCACTGGACTTAATTACATCTTCACAGAAGGTCCAATGGCACTGGAAAATGAACTCGATAGGGCAGGGATTTTTCTGACTTGGCTTTTAATGTATCTCCAGTGATGTATCTCTAGAACAGTGATTGGTTCATGGTAGGAATTCAATAAAATTTGTTGAGTGAATTTATTTTTGCAACACCTTAACAATTGAGGTATTTTCCCATTATATCTTGGTTCTGTATCTGACTGATATGGAAAGTTCTTTAAGGACACTTTTACAAATTTGACACTAGCCTTATGCTAGTGCTTACCACATAGCAAGAGCTCAATATCTAATATCTAATGGATTGACATTTAGTAACATGACTTTAGAAAGTAAGCAAAGGGTCTTTTTCCAAAAATATAAACAGAGGCAGAAGATAAGGAATTATAGATTAATCTCCTTAATAGGATCTAATGTTAAATGATAACATGTACAGTATGCTCATTGAATGGTACATTGAATGTATTCCATAAATTACCCATTTCAATCATTAAATCAATCAGCATGAATATTTAAGTACATTCTTTCTAAAAGTGCATAAAGAAAAGTGAGTCAACAACCTCCCTTAGATGCTATGTAGTATATTATTGTTCTGATGTTTAAGATGTCCTTCTTATATCTAATTTATTATTGTTTTACATGTTATTAACTGTGATAATTTCTCTGGGTATGTTACAGGATCCTTGTGCACAGAGATTATTATATTTGTTTGTATTCTCAGAACTTTTAGCATATTCCTGTGCTCTGAATAGGTATTCAAAAACGAGTTGCCACTTTATTTGCTAAATACATTTTTGCTTTAATTTAAAATAATATATTTTATGAATTAAAGAGATGTAGAATCTACTTTCATAAAGCATTATAATTGAAAGTAAAGATCCTATTTATATCACCTTTTATGAAAACTTATGGTTCTTTTCTCTTTTAAAATTGTGGTGACATAAATGGTACTCTGATAAGATCATTTTACAAAGAGTATAGCAAAAATTTGTAAATGTGATGTTTCTATCTCTCAGTATTATCCCAACAACCCATTCTCAAAAATTTCTTTCAGATATATAACCTAAATGTTACATCATGAAGTTTATGTTCATATTCTTAAAATGAAATTTTCAAACTGATAATGAGCAGTTTAGCTTCTATATGCCTTAGATGCCTTATTTGTAGAATGGAAATAATGGTAATGCGATCAGTGGAAAGATTAAGTGACAATATAGTAGACTATCAAAAACAGTAGTGATCATTTTTTTATCATCATATCGTCTGTAAATTTGAGAATTTTTAATTTGTCAAAGTTATTTGGAATTTAATAGTACTTTAAGACATCATTGTTCCTTGAAATTATTGAGAGATAAGTTATTTGAATAAAAATATATAAGAACCATGGATAATAAAAACATATCAGTAGAAATAATATCTAGAGTAGAAAAGAGTGGGAGAGGCAATGGTTAAATGGTTTAACAGTTAAATTTATGTATTGTCTGCATGAAAATTTCACAGAAGTCATGTAACTACTATTGACCCTTGAACAGCACAGAAGTTATGGGTACTGAGCCCCTGCATAGTTGAAAATCCATAGATGACTCTTGATTCTCCCAAAATTTAACTACTAATTGCCTACTGTTGACCAGAAGCCTTGCTGATAAAATAGTCTATTAATATATATATATTTTTTAATTAACTTTTATTGGTGTTTAATTTACCAACATACAGAAAAACACCCAGTGCTCATCCCGTCAAGTGTCCACCTCAGTGCCCGTCACCCATTCCCCTCCAACACCCGCCCTCCTCCCCTTCCACCACCCCTAGTTCGTTTCCCCGAGTTAGGAGTCTTTATGTTCTGTCTCCCTTCCTGATATTTCCCAACATTTCTTTTCCCTTCCTTTATATTCCCTTTCACTATTATTCATATTCCCCAAATGAATGAGAACATACACTGTTTGTCCTTCTCCGATTGACTTATTTCACTCAGCATAATACCCTCCAGTTCCATCCACGTTGAAGCAAATGGTGGGTATTTGTCGTTTCTAATTGCTGAGTAATATTCCATTGTATACATAAACCACATCTTCTTTATCCATTCATCTTTCGATGGACACCGAGGCTCCTTCCACAGTTTGGCTATTGTGGCCATTGCTGATAGAAACATCGGGGTGCAGGTGTCCCGACGTTTCATTGCATCTGAATCTTTGGGGTAAATCTGCTATCTGTATTACACACTGAATTCTTAAAGTAAGCTAGAGAAAAGAAAATGTTATAAGAAAATCATAAGAGAAAATACATTTACAGTACTGTATTTATAAAAAAAAATCCATACAAGTGGACCTACACAGTTCAAACAAATGATGTTCAAGGATCAGCTGTATATGGGTAAGACTAAAGTAAATTTTCTTAAGTTCAATCACATTTGCTAATATACTTACAAAATGTATGCCTCCATTGCACTCACAAAATGGCTTACAATACTGTTTTAAAGATACTTTTCTGGGGGATCCCTGGGTGGCTCAGTGGTTTGGTGCCTGCCTTTGGCCCCGGGTGTGATCCCAGAGTCCTGGGATCGAGTCCCACGTCGGGCTCCCTGCATGAGGCCTGCTTCTCCCTACGTCTGCCTCTCTCTCTCTCTCTCTCTCTCTCTCTCTCTCTCTCTCTGTCTCTCATGAATGAATAAATAAAATCTTCAAAAAAAATAAAGATACTTTTCCTAATGTTTTTAATAATTCCACTATTAGATGTAAAGGTAAAAAAGCAGGTCAACAAATTCTTATTTATGTAGGTGTATTGTGAGTGCTCTAGTTAATTCAATATTTTAGTTATTAGTATTATGACCTCATAATTTATAGATAAATGATCAATTTTTAAGTGATTAAAATTATAGCTAACACTCATATCTTTTAATAGTATGCCAAGCACTGCTCCAAGTGCTTGACATTTATTAACAACCCTGTAAGAAAGGTAAGCTATTATCTCAATTTTACAGAAAAGAAAACTAAAGCACAGAGAGGTTAAGTAAGTTGCCCAAGTTCTCACTACTAGTAAGACAGGTTTCAAACCCAAGAAGACTGACACCAGAATCATTGCTCTTAACCCCTACACTATGTTGCACAGAGTCACACAAAAAATACTTGGGTTAATGAGACAACCAACCATAAATCTACCCAGATCAGAAGCTGCATCATCCTCAGGACCTGCATGATCACTACTTTAGTTCAAATTCTCATTGTTGCATGGACTGCTGCAACAATCTTTCAGTCAGTGTTTTTGCCTCCAATCTGTCATTTATCTTCCAAACTGCCAGCACAATGGCATAAACTGGTTATATTAGTCCCAGGCCTAAAATATTTACTATTGCCGGTAGCCAGATCGTTCAGGATAGTAGCCAATAGACCAGTGTGTCTATTAAGCACCTGATATGTGGTTAGTCCTAATTAAGTTGTGCCATGTATATAAAATACACATGAGAATTTGACAATTTAGTATAAAAAATGTAACATATCTCATTAATAATGTTTGTGTTTTGTTTTTTTTTTTAATAATGTTTGTTTTATAATATGTTTAAATAGTATATAACTATATATAACAAAATAAATATATTGAGTTAAATAGAACATATTTGTGTATGGTGTAAGAAAGTGGTTAGTTTTATTCTTCTGCATGCAGCTGTCCAATTTTCCCAACATTTTTTGAAGAGATTTTTTTTTTTCCATTGGATGTTCTTTCCTGCTTTGTTGAAGATGAGTTGACCATAGAGTTGAGGGCCCATTTCTGGGTTCTCTACTCTGTTCCATTGATCTATGTGTCTGTTTTTGTGCCAGTACCATACTAGATTACAGCTTTGTAACAGAGCTTGAAGTCCAGAATTGTGATGCCACCAGCTTTGTTTTTATTTTTCAACATCCTTTGGCTATTCAGGGTCTTTTCTGCTTCCATACTAATTTCAGAATTATTTGTCCCAGTCCTGTGAAAAATGTTGATGCTATTTTGATAAGGATTTCATTGAATGTGTAGATTGATTTAGGTAGCATAGACAATGTAACAATATTTGTTCTTCCAATCCATGAGCATGGAATGTTTTTCCATTTCTTTGTGTCTTCCTCAATTTCTTTCATAAGTATTCTATAGTTTTCAGAGTATAGATCCTTTACCTCTTTGGTTAGGTCTATTCCTAGGTATCTTATGATTTTTGGTGTAATTGTAAATGGAATTGATTCCTTCATTTCTCTTTCTTCTGCCCATTGTTAGTGTATAGAAATGCAACTGACTTCTGTGCTTTGGTTTTGCATCTTGCCACTTCCCTGAATTCCTGTATCAGTTCTAGCAATTTTTGGTGGAGTCTTTTGGGTTTTCTACATACAATATCATGTTATCTGGGAAGAGTGAAAGTGTGACTTCTCCTTTGCTAATTTGGGTGCCCTTTATTTCTTTTTGTTGTCTGACTGCTGAGGCTAGGGCTTCCAGTGCTATATCAAACAACAGTTGTGAAGGTACACAAAAATAAACTTAAAATGGATGAAAGACCTAAGTATGAGACAGGAATCCATCAAAATCCTAGAGGAGAACACAGGCAGCAACGTTTTGACATGGGTGCAGCAACTTTTGCTAGACATGTCTCCAAAGGCAAGGGAAACAAAAGCAAAAAATGAACTACTAGGATTTCATCAAGATAAAAGCTGCTGCATAGCAAGGGAAACAGTCAAGAAAACTAAAAGGCAATCTACAGAATGGGAGAAGATATTTGCAAATATATTAACAGATAAAGGGCTGGTATCCAAAATCTACAAAGAAATTACCAAACTCAACCCCCCAAAAACAAAAACCCAGTCAAGAAATGGTCAGAAGACATGAAGAGACATTTCTCCAAAGAAGACATAACAAATGGCCAACAGACACATGAAAAAATGCTCCACACTACTTGGCATCAGGGAAATACAAATCAAAACCACACTGAGATACGACCTCACACAGGCCAAAATGGTTAAAATTAATGACTCAGGAAACAACAGATGTTGGTGAAGATGTGGATAAAGGGGAACCCTCTTATAGTGCTGGTGGGAATGCAAACTGATGTAGCCAATCTGGAAAACAGTACGGAGGTGACTCAAAAAGTTAAAAACAAAGCTACCCTGTGACCCAGCAATTGCACGACTAGATATTTTTACAAAGGATACAAACATAGTGATTTGAAGGGGCAGGTGCACCCCAATATTTATAGCAATAATGTTCACAATAGCCAAAATATGGAAAGAACTCAGATCTCTGTCGAGACATGATTGGATAAAGATGTGTGTGTGTGTGTGTGTGTGTGTGTGTGTGTGTGTTATTTTCAAAAAGAATGAAATATTGCCATTTGCAGCAATGTGGATGGAATTAGAGGGTATTATGCTAGGTGAAATAAGTCAGTCAGAGAAAGACAAATACCATTTGATTTCACTCATATAGGGAATTTTGGGAACAAAACTGATGAACACAGGGGAAAGGAAGGAAAAATAAAATAAGATGAACATAGGGAGGCAAACCATAAGAGACACTGAACTCTAGGAAACAAACTGAGGGTTGCTGGAGCAGAGGTGGGTGGTGGAAAGAGATAGTTGGTGATGGGCGTTAAGAAAGGTGCTTGATAAAAAAAAAATAAAAATAAAAAAAAAAAGAAAGGTGCTTGATGTAATGAGCACTGGGTGTTATATGCAAATGAATAATCACTAAATTTTTACCCCTGAAACTAATAATACAGTATATGTTAACTAAATTGACTTTAAATAAAGACTAAAAGACAAAATAGAACACATTTTAATTAGATTTATTTATTTTAGAGAGAGAACAAGAACACATGAGTGGAAGTGGAAAGGAAGAGGGAGAGAGACCCTCAAGCAGACTCCTTACTGAGTGTGGAGCCCACCTCAGGGCTCGATCTCACGATCCTGAGATCATGACCTGAGCTGAAACCAAGAATCAGACACTCAACTGACTATGCCACACTGATGGCCCAAATAGAACATATTTTATATATTATTAAAAAATATAATGTATTATATCCTGTATACTGTTATTAAAATTAATTTTACAACTTTTTTAACATGGCTACTAGAAAATTTAAAATTATATGTATAAATTATATTATTTTTCTATTGGACAGAATTGATCCACTGGATAAAATATAAGCTTCCCTTTCTCTAGCTTCTACCATTTTAACCCCTTTTCTGGTCAATGAATCAGCCTGCAGTCTGGTCTGTGATCCAATTTGGTACATAAAGTATATATAACCAGACCATGATTTTATTACATACATTCACACTTTTAAACACCCTAATCTCTTTGACAGAAGCCCTTTTGTTTTTTTAGTATTTTATTTATTTATTTGAGAGAGGGAAATAGAGACCATAAGCTGGAGAGGGACAGAGGAAGAAACAGACTCCCCCTGAGCAGGAAGCTAAAATTGGGCTCCATCTCAGGACCCTGGGATCATGACCTGAGCTGAAGACAAACCCTTAACCTACTGAGCCACCCAGGGGCCCTGACAGAAGTCCTTTTAATCTCTGATTTCCTTGGTGAAATCCTAGGAATATCTTAACATTTATTTCAATGGTTTTCTCTATGAGATCTACTCTGACCTGTCTAGGGAGCATCAGACACTTCACTGATGATGTTCCCACCTCTATGCTGATTAATGATGTTCCTTCTGTACTCACTTGTAATCATTGGTAAACACTTACCTCCTACAACAGACTTGGATTCTCCCACAAACTGTAAATGCACTTAGTGTTTACCGAATAAAAGAACATAAATGGAATCTGGAATCAAACAGATTTGCTTTGATTTATGTCCCCACCATTGATTAAATATGTGACTTTGGAAATTTTATTTAAACTCTATTATGCAGATGATATGAGGTTTTGTTGAATCTGTGTTTATTCTACTGCATACCAGTTGATACTCCTTTACAAAATATATCCTTTATATTAGCTTCCTTGCCATCTAACTGGTTGTCAGTAAGATGTTTCCAGAATTCATAAATAAAGACATTTCCAGGTTTTGGCTTAAGATTAATGAGAGATTTCAGTAAGAGTTAATTAAAGAGTTACTGAAATTATACAAATAATGCAGGTGACATAATTTAGAATGGCAACTTCTTACATATTTTTTAATTATGGAATTTTTAAAAACTTATTAAATTCATTGTAGTTAAATGGACATGAAATTCTTATACTAACCAAAGGCCAAGTGAAAGGCAGCATAACCTTTTCAAATTATACTTAAGGAGATGGAAATAAATGAAAAAGAGGCATGGCAGGGCTCATTTCAAATACTGATCATTTTCCCAGAATTCCTTCTAAACACTGGAGGTTTCAAATATCGAAGACTGTTTTTGATGGCAGAAAGAGTAAAATGTATCTGAGAGTTTCTAATTTGGGGGAAGGAAAGTCTCAAGTGCTCATAGATGACCACTAATGAACTGACATCTAGCAGCTAATAATGAAACCATGTTGAAGGCATGTATTAGAGAACCCATAATTCTATTATTCTTTTAAAATGTAATACGATAGAATGAAAAGAAGCAGTGAAAAATAAGCAATATCATGATCATGTATACCACAACTCAAAGCACTCACCCAATTCTAAAAACATATAGCCGGGCCTCAAAACGGATAAAGCCTATGTGTTGTAAAACCTCTGTTCCATTCCATTCAAAATATATTTAAAATTATTTACTGCCTCTTCCATTCCTATAATTTCTGCATCTAGTCCTTCTGTTTTAAAATAAGCCATGTGTTTGACAAAAGAATGTTTTCAAATTCTTTAATTCAAATGGTGAATAAAACAAACATATTTTGATAAGTTTTAGGCTAATTCATTTTGAAGGCTTAAATCATGTTTTTAAAAATACAGTGTTTTGCTCTTTATGCTAATTTGTAACTTCCTGCTTCAACAAAAATGACTTTAGAGAGACAACACAACATGTTTCTCTGACATCAAAAAGTGCTTGCAAAACATTGTGCTGAATTAGTTGAAAATGAATCAGAAAACATAAGGGTTGCATTTCTACTGAACTTCACAGGAAGTTGAATGTGAGAAACCAGAGTGCTTTGGGCAGACTGGTTTTGCGATTTTACTTAACCCATTCTTGTGACAGTTAGAGGCACCTCTTTCTGCATGAAGGTTCATCCACTTCAACTTGATCAACAATTTATTTTGCTCTCCTTTGTCCCTCTTCCCAGGTGATGCTCTAACTAGACAGAAGTTGAGAAGGATCTGCAAACAATTTACAGATGATAAGTAGAACATGACTGACATCTCTTTATGATTTCTTGGGTTAACTATGATTCAGAAGAAGCAAGAGATTCTGGTTTAGTAACTAATAAAATTGATTTGGGATGAATATTTTAAAATTTAGCCTTTATTCTCTCTTAAGTACATGAATTTAATAAACAGCCCATCAATATTTTGTCAACCACTTATTTAGTTTTGTAGTCTCAATGCATTTTTCTCTTTATTTGAATTTTACTTCACGGAAGGTTTCAAGAGAATTTTTAGAATAAGTGATAAAGATACATATTTTATTGATAAAAATAAATCTACTACTAGCATTTGTTATTCACAGATTCCATTTCATAATGCCCTTCTTGGGAAGGGGAATAATAATCATTGCAGGTAGAAAACAGCATCAAATACTGCCACTATGACTTTACCCAGAATTTTTTCAGCTCTTATGCATCTCTACCTTCTCTAAAGTTGCTCAATTCTTTCACTGTCTCTTGGAGGTGCTTTGTTATTTACCTGGGTAGTCTATCACTCGTGAGTTAGAAATGAAATCCAAAAGTATACTAAATCTCACTGCAACTCAGTCAGATAACTCAAATTACTTCTGAGACCAAATTAACCTAGATACAATTTTGGTTTAAAGTTCTATTTGATGCCTACAAAGGCTTTACTGTCAATAGTGTGGAACAGAGATCATAGTCTTTTTTTTTCTTTAATGTTATTAAAGGTCCAACTCAGTGCAATGAAGGAGCTAGACTATTAATTAAATTTAATTTTAATTAAATATTAATTGTAATATTCACATATAGTTAGTGACTATGATCTCATCTGATAAAAATTTCAAGCTCCATACACAAAGTTACATATGATAACATGATAACACTACAGAAATTTCAGATAAAATTTATTGTGACATCAAGTTATTGACTTCAACTGATTTGGTGCATTTTTCATTTCAGCTCTTTGCTGAAGTTTTTTATATTTTCATAATTTTGTTCCTCAGTGTTGTCTGCCATGCTTCTAAGAACACATGTGGAAACTAAGATTTTATGCTTTTCAAACACATATTCTGTGTGATTTCTGCAGTTTGAATGAATCATTTATTTACGTAGTAATAAGGTAAGCTCCTAGACATCTTCTCATTGGTTTTTATTCCAGACTTGTTTTCTTTCTAAGGCCACCTTGCACATATCAAAGGGTTGACATTATCATTCTCTGATTTCAATTTTAGGTTCTAATGTGCATGGAGGGCTTACTCTATTTTATCAAAATTTGTACTTTATCGCAGTAATTGCTATAATTGCTGATATATATTCAAGACCTCCTTTGTTCAAGAATGGTAACAAATACTTTACATGGATTATCTCACTTAATTCTCACCACTACCTTTCAAAGTGTCATTATCTTGACAGCTATCCCTTGACTAGGAGTCAACATGAGGTTAAATATGTGCCCAAGTTCACACAGCCAGGAAATAACAGAGCTAGGATTCACATCCAGTCTCTAACTTTAAAACCCACAGACTTAAATATTTTTCTTCATGAAACTCTCATCTATAATAGGAAAATTTCATCTTTCATATTCATGAAATAAAAGACTTGTTAAGTAACACATTTCCTTTCTCTTGAATAATAAGAAAACCTTCAACCAGTCAGAAAATTTGACTTAAAAATTTGTTCAAGTTTCTTTTAAGCCAATTATGATCAGTATTTGAGAAAAAAATTTAAAGATTTTATTTATTTGTTCATGAGAGACAGAGAGAGAGAGAGAGAGAGAGAGAGAGAGGCAGAGACACAGGCAGAGGGAGAAGCAGGCTCCATGTAGGGAGCCTGACATGGGACTCGATCCAGGGACTCCAGGATCATACCCTGGGCTGAAGGCGGCGCTAAACCACTGAGCCACCTGGGCTACCCCAGTATTTGAAAATTTAAGAGAGTTTTTTTCTCCCTCGTGAGAGAGGATGCATATATGTTCAACATTATAAATTAAAAAATTGGAAAGTCTCAGTTACATAGTCCCACAGCTTAAGATATATTAAAAAATAAGTGTCCCATAGGATGCCTGGGTAGCTCAGTCAGTTAAGTGTCTGCCTTTGGCTCAGATCATGATCTTGGGGTCCTGGGATCGAACCCCATGTCGGCCCTCTGCTTAGCAGTTGGAAGTCTGCTTCTCCCTTTCCCTCTGCAGCACCCAACCTCCTCGCTCATGCTTTCTTTCTCTCACTCTCAGATACATTAATACAATCTTTAAAAAAAAATAAGACCTCATTAGAATTTTATCATAAGGACCATTTCTGGTATTTTAGATTTGTGTGAAATATTTCACATTATGATTCAACATTAAATAAATGTTCCTTGCTCACATGTAATGGTTGTTTAAGTAGTATTAAAGTATCTGATTATGATTTGAGAGGGGTTCCAGTCTTTATGAAAAATTCATGCTGTGACCATTAAGACAGGGGGTTTCAAATCCTTTAGAGTTTGTGAAATCTGTGTTGTACTGTGACTATGACACTTCAAAGTGACTTAGAAGACAACGCAGAAGTTGTGCATGATTTTGCCACTGGTAAATTTATATCTCAAGGAAACCAATACAATTAAAATGGTACCTGGTGGTTTTCAAACTCTAAAATAGTAAATAAATTATAGTAATGCTTGATCTTACTTTATGTACAAAAGAACTATGACAGGAATTCACAAGTAAAGGCAAGAAAATTTGGATTTGGGGGGAAAGAATACAGTGATGTAGATTCTGACTTATTTGTTGGATAATCTTGAGCAAGGCTCCTACTAATTCCTACTAAAGAAAATAAAGTGCTAGCAGATATATTAGTACTACCTTTATCTGCCCATTACAAGTTGAATATGTAAGGGTGGAAGACACATTTTCATTTCTTAAAAGGCAAACTCACCTTTGTGTGAGTGGTCTACATTAGCAGAATAACTGGATGGCTAACATACAGAAAGAGTTAATGCAGGTTTAATGTATGTGAACAGGTGAATAAATTTTCATGCTTGATGAAAAGGACTTTGCTGAAATGTAGTAAGTTCTAGATTTGCAGTAAGAAATGGCCCCAAGTCTGCTTACTCAGAGTTATATTCTTGGGCAAATCTCTCTTATTCAGATCTTTTGTTTGCTTATCTCTAAGGTCATCAGTATACAAATCAGTCATAGGATGCATAAATGAATGTCTAAGAGCCTGAAACATAGCACATGGTTAATAATGTATGCTTTTCCATTTACAGATAGTAAAAGTAACTGAGCCTCAATCTCCAAGGGTTGTGAGAACAAAATAATTTATCAGAGTATTAATAAAATCATCCCCTAATAATTCTCTATCCGGTAACTTCATGTCAGTATTAACTTTGACCCTAGTTAATGAAGTTATCTAAAGTAAGTAGAGTAGCTTAGTTTCTAACTTAAATCACTTTCCCTTTCTAAAAGTTTATTCTGCATTCTTCTCTAACCTCCCATCTAATCTGTTTATTCTTGGTACCTAGGTCTCTCTAACATAGGAGTAAGATACTTCCAAAGGTATGCCCAGCTTCCAAGATTTCGGTGGGACATATTGCCTCAATGACATCCTAACGACCTGGCAGACTGAAGCACCTTCCTTCCTGTCCAACACTGGTCAGAACAGAACCAACTGTATCCTTCTATTGGAAGATAACTGTATTTACTAGAATTTAAGACTTTTCGTAGTCAAAAATTCCTCCGAATTTTTGTTTGCACATATGTAAAATCTCCAGATGGAAAACTAACCTCATACTATATGTTAATTATTGTTGGAGAGCTTTACTTAGCAGCCCTCAAGTGACTCGGCAAGGTGCCGAAGAGAGCAGATATAAGAGATGAAGAAAGTATTAGATGTTTATGTTAGGTCGACCACACTTAATTTAAAGGCTTACCCATTCCAAAGAAAACCAAAGCTTTGAAAATTCAAGAACATATTGTCTAACCCTAAACCACTTTTAATAAACAAGGACTTTCCAGTTACCACAGCAAATTATGTTTCAGGGCCTATTATGTGTCCTCTTGTCTTCCATATAATGGCTTCTCTCTTCTTCCTGCCTCCCCTGCCCACCCCCATCCCCTATAGAAACTGGTCAGTATAAAACAGTGTGGTTAATATGGTTATAACATAAACAGGAGAGACTTTCCAAACAAATATGTTCATAATTTCTAATAAGATATCACTTTCTAAGTACTTAAGATGCACTAGCTAATAGACTCATCATTACACACACACACTAAAACCCGTAGAGAGCATCACATGTGTATATATGTAACATATATGCCATTAGATTTAATTTTATCTTGGTAAAATAAGCAGATATGGTGGATACTAGTTTTTGATTGTTAAAGGGAGATGAAGAAACTGAAAGACTGTGGCCACTCGAATGAGTTCCCTGATAGCTAGTCTGCTGGTTTCTGGTACAGTGAGGCTACAGACTCATTTGCAGCTCTTGAGTCTATTAGCTTTTATTTTTCAGCACCAATTGCTTATCAATTGCTTAGAGTCAGGCACAGTGCTCAGATACTGAAAGTACATATGAAGACACAAGAATGAGTAGTTTGCCTTCAAAGACTACACAGGTGAGTTGGGAAACTCCACACTGTCTTACTGTTTCCTAGGTTTAATTAAAACCTGGAATGGTGATTCTCACAGTATCATTTCCAAATTGTCAGTCCTTGGAGGGACTATTAGAAATGCAAACTCTCAGGCCCCCTCCCAGATCTACTGAATCAGAAATTTAAGAATCTGTATTTTAACAAGCCCTCCAAGTTATTTTGGTGCACACTGAAGCTTGGAACCAGTAGTCTAAATAGAGAGGTTGGTGAAAAAATACATAGCTTCACGTGGAAATGTGGGAAAAGGCTTCTATAAGGACTGACACTTGAGCCATGCCAGGGAGGGTTTACACATTTTATTTCTAGGCAGAAAGGACAACACTAACAAAAGCAGAGAGGGAAGAATGTCATGTGTGTGACACTCCTACAAATTAAAAACAAGAGGCAGAGATGGTAATAAAGCAAATTAGGCTGGGTCCAGGGTCTAGATGTATTGAATATTTTAGGCCTAATCTCATATAGGTCTTGAAATAAGGGCTGTAGCAAATAACTTCAGGGAGCCACTATGAAAAGGACCTGTAACTGATGCTCCTGCAAAATTTGGGCTTCCTGTTGATCACCTGTTACTGACCATGGCTCTCTGGAGCCATCTGATTGAACAGAATGGAGAGAATCAGAAGGAAGCCCCAGACTCAGATGCTTTCAGATAGGTGTGACATCTCTGGGATCCAGCTGGGCTTTGACAAATTTAATCAAAGGTAAGTGAGTTGAAGTAAAGGGAAGGAGGAAAAGAGGTGGAAGGATGTCAAAAGGTGATTTTAACTAAAATTCAGGGTAACTCTATTCAAAATAAAACACACACAAACAACAGCAACAAAAATACAAAGGGAAAATTTTAAGATTAACCACATGGATATGTATGACTATTGTATAGTTGTTATAGATACTCAGTTCATAGACCGGGAAATATGACATCACCTTTTCTTCATCTTGATCTAAGATACTCTTCACAATGACAGGGTCAAGGATTAGCTCTACCCACTGTTTTTTTTTTTTTTTTTTTTTTTTTTTTTTTTTTTTTCTACCCACTGTTTTATTCCTTCCTGTATCTTCACAGCAATTTGTTATTTACAAGTTTGGGAATATAGTTTTATCATCCTCAAGCCCATTTTATAGGGACAATCTTTGAATATCCTCCTTGTCTATTTTATTGATCAAGTGTGTCAGAAGGACAACTTTATTTGCACAAATAGTATAAACATTTTGAAAAGAGAAGGATTACATTTAGAGTAAATATTTTGTATTAATCACTGGGGAATCTGGGTTACAGAATGTGGCCAGCTTCAAGGATTGGTGGTAGCACTGTAGCAATCAAAAAACACTTTCAAACTCTGGGGCCTCCAGCGGCTAAGGCACAGCTACAAATTTAGCATTCCCTCATTTTAAGCACTCCAAAATATTTTAGTGATTGTCTTGATAGGATTCCAGTAAAAAACAGCTGTCAAAATGTATCATATATTTGCAAACCACCTACACAGCACTGTTACTATAATTGGTTGAGGTTTGTTTTTTTTTCATTTGACTTTAAAAAGGTTGTGGAAAGCATAATTTAGGTTTGGTCAAACTTTTATTAATGTTCACAGGAGAAATACAGTCCATAATTATACTTCAGTTTTTAAAGTATTTCATATTTGAAAAATAAGCAAGCATATAGGTGGCAATTTTTCTTTACAGCTTCATTAATCTAAAAGTCAAACCCTCTTGGGCTGTAGTGTGTGCATAGTATTGCAAATCACCACTTTTTAATCTGTTGTATCTGCTCCATCAAATAGCCAAAGTAATTTGGTCAGCAGTGTTTTCATTGGTTTTAATATCTCCTTCCCCACCTCCTTTCCACTCTAAATTGTGACTTAATTGCACTAGGGTTATCCTTTTTAAGCCATGACACTAAAATAGCCTGGAGTACTACAGTTCTTTTTGTAGAAACCATAGTCCACTAAACAGAGGGTCTATTTCACTACCCACATGTCTATCATGGGTGTCTTAGAATTCAGGGTAACTAGTTTACTGGTTAAAACAGAGCCAAAAACAATAGCAATTCCAAATTGCAAAATTTCTAGAAAATATGTGGAGGTCCTTTCTGACATTAGAAGAAGAAAAAAAAAACTTAGTTTTTTTTTTTTTTTTCATTATGCTGTTCTGCTTGGCCCTGAACATTGAGTTTTATTGCCAGACTCAAAAATGGTACCTCAAAAATATTATTTTACTTCTCTGAATTACTTTAACTGTGTTTTCAACAAGGCACTTTCCTATATTGATAAAATCAATTACAGACTCTTTCGGTTAAAAACAAAAGTTACACTGTGGAAAATATTGACTCTAGTAATCACCAGGGAAAATATCTGTTCATATGGCTTCAATAGGCAGCTCTATATGCCTCATGGATTAGAACTTCTATCCTGATCTCTTGCCCTCCATGCAGCCTAACAATTATTACTATCTATAGAACATCACTATTTCCTTGTTATCCACAAGTCTGTCTACATAAGCATCCACAATTCTACATTTTCACTATTCATGGTACATAAATGTTTGTGATATTTAATGCATGAGCCTAGCAGGGAGGTGATTATAATGTGAATTGAGATTTTGGCCATGGAAATGGGAGAGGAAATGGTGGATCCCAGAGATCTTCTGCAAGAAGAATTCAACACTTGGGGCACGTGGGTGCCTCAGTTGGTTAAAGCGTCAGACTCTTGATTTCAGCTCAGGTCCTGATCTTAAGGTTGTGGGGTTGAGCTCTGTGTGGGACTCCATGCTCAGGTGGAGTCTACTTGAGATTCTCTCTACTTGAGATTCCCTCTCCCTCTACCTCACCCATTGTGTGCTCTCTCTCTCTCTTTAAAATAAACAAATAAAAAAATAAAATAAAATAAAATAAGCAAATATTTTTTTTAAAAAAGAACTCTAGTCTTGATGGATAAGAGAACACCTTAGCTCAAGGGCAGTGGTAAATGGGGTCCCTTTGGTAGGGATGGGAAAGTATGATGTCAAGTACAGACATCCATGAAAGTATAACCTTATGTTTTCAGCAAAGAATTTTTTAAAAAGATATTGTATTTATTTATTTATTAGAGAGATAGAGAAAGCAGGAGGAGGTACTGAGGGAGAAGCACACTCCTTATTGAGCAGGGAGTCCAGTGTGGGGCTCAATCCCATGACCCTGAGATCATGACCTGAGTCAAAGACAGCCATTTAATCAACTGAACCACCCAGGTGACCCAAGCAGGGAACTTTTAACACACATAAAATAAGAATCTTAAGGCAAAAACAAAAAATAAGTCACAGATGATAAGTGAACATGAAACACTAAACAAAATGCAATGATAAGGAAAATTTAAGAGTTTTCTTTTTTTTAAGATTTTATTTATTTATTTGATGGATAGAAAGAGCATAAGCAGGAGGAGCAACAAGCAGAGGGAGAGGTTAGAGCAAGGAGCTAAGCAAGGAACTGGACAAGGGGCTCAATCCTAGGACCCTGGGATCATGACCTGAGCTGAAGTCAGACGATTAGCCAAGTGAGACACTCAGGTGTCCCAGAGTTTTCTTTTTTTTTTTTTAAAGAGTTATACATAGTTTCTCATTGAAAAACAATACTGAAATTTGGTAGAATGTACCAGCCAACCCTGCCTCTTGATGTTCACATTTTTGGATAGTGCCCTTCTACACTGAATAGAGCTAACCTATGGCCAGTAGGACATTATGTAAATGACACAGTCTCTCTTCCAATATGTCATAAAATATATTGAAACTTCTGTCTGTTCTTGAATCACTCACTCTTCCACCTTGACAGTGGATCCTCCAGCCCAAGTCAAGCCTTCATATATCTGCTATCCTAAATGACATTGTAACTGAAACTTCATGAGACAAGGAGCCAGAGCCAGTCAAATGAAGTGCTCCCAAATTCTTGACTTAGAAAAACTATTAAATAATAAATGTAAGCTTTTGTATAATTCATTATGCAGCAATAGATCACTAATATGTCCTGCCTGATGAGTTTTAAGGATTATAATTTATATAAAATTTAAATATATATAAATACATAATTTTATTATAATTTATATCATTATATATTGTATTTATATAATTTAAACTTCATATATTTATGTTTCAGGTGTCAGAAACTCAACTCAAGCTGCCTTAAGCTGAATTCCTTCCTAGTACTCCCTAAATAAGGAATTTGTTGGTTCAAGTAACTGAAAGTACAGGGGAGAGCTTGTTTCACAAACTGCTAGGCTTGAGGGCTTAAGCAATAGCCTATGTGCTCTTTGGCCTTTGCCCTCCTCCTACATTATTTAGTTCTCATGCTCTTCATGGACAGATGACTTTCAGCAGCTTCAGCCTTATATTCTTCTAGGTTCCAGTGCAGTGGGGGAAAAATGACTCTTCTTCCCAATAATCCCAGAAAAATTATCATTGTATCACTTTAGCCTTAACTATACATCAAATGTCTCTGACCCAGCCACAGAGCTGGAGTAAAGAGAGCATAGCTGGCCAGTTTAAATCACATGCTTCCTCTTATGAATAGATAGGCTAAATGTGAAAAAGTTTTTACTAGAGGAAAAGTAGGGTACTGGGGTCTTCAGATGAGAAGCGCAGAATGGATGCTGGGCAGAAATATCTCCCATGCCTTACATCAATTAAATGAAGTAGCTGATAATATTACCACTTCCCACAGAAGACAATAAAAGACAAAAGACAATAAAAAAGCTTGAGTGGCTTGCGTGGAATTCTGCAGCTAGATGTGGAAGGGCTGGTCAGATTCTAGAACCCATGAGTCACACCACATTATTATATTACCACATTATTATATTACCTCTCTAAATAATCCTATGAGTAATTATTTTACAGTGACTTGAAAATTTGAATTATTTAGACATTTCATCTGCTCTACTCCCTCTATCCTAAATTATACTCCTGTTCTGTATAACCTGATCATTTTTTTCACTTGCCCTGTTTCTTCAACTATGAATCCTAAGTGTTAGATGAAATACCTCATATGAGCTAGGCTATAGAGAATCAGTGCACAATCTCATTATCTAAACCTTTCATTATAGTTATTGGATGAACAAATGAGTCTTAATAAATTCCCTTCAGCCCTTGCACATAATCCTGTTCTAGTTCCCAGCATACCAAATTGAGGGCTGTGACAGGCAAGGTTTTGTTGGCTATCCTTTCTGCTCTTTATGAAATCTATTCCTTGAAGATTAGATGTCCAGAACAATTTATAGTCCTAGACTATTATACAAAGATACAAGTGCTTATCTCTCTCTTCATTTATCAGTATCTTTTTTGTTTGAAATTCATTCTCATCCCAGTCTCTTTTGAAGTACCACTTAAAAATTGTTAGTAGTTGTTAAATTGTAATTGTTAAAACCACTCTGCTAAATTCTTCAAGATCAACAATATTAAAACAGTTCTGTTAATAATCAAACAATTTCTCTCTATGTCACCTCCCCTGAAACAAAGAAAATGGCATGACTATTTGCTCAAAACAGCGTTCTTTATTCATCAACAATAGCAGATATTTAAGGGCACCTGAATCTTCCTCTTCCTTTCCTTAATATCTCCTACTAAGGCTTCTTGAGCTTGATTAAATGAAAATCTCCTTTAAGGAAGAAAAATGTGGTATGATAATATCTAAACATAAAAGGCATACAATTATGTATGTGATAATCATGCAATAAGCACTTTATATACATTTCTTAAGGAAGAAGTCTGTCACAAAGAATCAGCACAAGCATAAAAATACATGAGTTCAGGCTCCAGTTCATAAAAATAGCATACTTAGGAAAAACAGCAACTTACCAACTCTCTTTTCTTTAGTTTTTTATTTATACCAACTACATATTTCTTTCTACTGTAAATATAGACTGCATCTACCTTGTAACTGCCTGTGTAATCACTGATAGGCTTAGATATTATTTTTTTTTAATTTTTTTTTAATTTTTTTATTTATTTATGATAGTCACAGAGAGAGAGAGAGAGAGGCAGAGACATAGGCAGAGGGAGAAGCAGGCTCCATGCACCGGGAGCCTGATGTGGGATTCGATCCCAGGTCTCCAGGATCGCGCCCTGGGCCAAAGGCAAGCGCCAAACCACTGCGCCACCCAGGGATCCCTTTTTTTTTTTTTTTAATTTTTTTTTTTAATTTTTAGATATTATTTTTATATTTGTTTCTCTTCCAGATTCAGTTTTATAGGCATACATAGGCTCAACTATCGAATTTCCATTAGCATAAGTCATTGGCAATAACTCTATTCATGTGGTCAAAGAGAAACATTTTTCTGAATGAAAATTCATTTTAGTAGACCTGAGGGGGATTATTGATTTTAAGAGAACTAAGAAGTCAGTAAGAATCATTTGCTTATTTCTAAAACCACCTAGAATTTAAATGATGTTTCCCTCAAACACTGAACATATCACATCATTTCTATATCTCATGCTGCAATGCTTTAAGCTGTTCATTCAACAAAAACACCTGGGTGGGCCATATATGTAGCATGCTGTACTACTTGCTATGGAAATGCAAAGAAGAATTTCGCCCAAGACAATGTAGTAGCAAAGATGAGACTCTGAGCAAGTGGCACTGTCATCCAAGAGTGTGCAATGGCACAAAGAGACCATGAGAAGCAATAAATCTCAACACAAGGTAACATATTATTAAATGTCAAAATGGACGCACTGGTGCAGGCAACAGTAGCCAGAAATGCTGGTGAGAAAAATAACGGGTTGGGGTGGAGTGAAGGCAGGACACAGTTTCTTTAAAAACTGTTTAAAAATTTTTTTAAAGTTTTATTTTATTTAAAAACCTTTTAGAGTTCAAGAATGAACAGGAAATGCAAATGTGAAAAGGAGGAAGGGGACAATTCCAGGTAAGAATAAAAGGTAGGAATCAATGCAAAAAAAGGACAACCATGGCAACAAAAATAGAAAAATATCCTCCTCCCCTCCCATGGGGGGAGGAGGATAGAAGGGTCCAGAGGGGTGGAACAAGTAGGAAATAATGTAAAAGTGGAGTAAATTGAAGTAATAGTGTTTTCAAGCTCTGTTCAACAGAGCCTGGAACTCTGAATCATTGGGATTCTGGAGACTTTTTTTTTTTTTTTAAATACCTGTTACATGCTGGGATTTTGCATATACTTTCTTCAATGAAGAGTACTACTGCTTTACAGATAAATAAGTAAATGAGTAAGTAAATAAACAAGCACACAAATACATAAAAGCTGAGAGCCAAATACTAAGGAGACACAAAGATGCTGAATAAGGGAGTGTCAAGGAGAAGACGTGGGCAAAGGTGTGCCAGGGGAGTAGAAAGGAGGATACCTGTCATTGAGGGGTTGAGACAGGAGGCAGGGCTGGGAGAAACCAGAGGAAGTCTGTTACAGTACTTACACGAATAGTGTCTAAATATCTAAATTTATTATCTTATCCTTTATGTTGAAGGGATTCAAGTGTGTGGTGACAGGGTCTGGACCTACCTGTGGTGACACAGAGTAAGAGAAGGCATATAACCCTTATTATTCTCCAACAACTGTGCACAACAGCTGACATGCCAGGGCTCTCTTCATCTTCATCCCATTCCAATAAAGTAGGATGTACAGCTAGCTATGTGCTGGCCAAGCTGCTCCTTGCACTTAGAGTCACAAAAAATAGCTTTTCTGTGGCAGAACTAGGAAACAAATGGAATGAAATGTCGACTCAAAATATTCCCATTTAGTGGTCATTTAGAAGATATGGAAGCATTGAAAACAAGAAGTAATTTGTCAGGATGACTTAGTGTCGGGACTTAGTGTCATCCCAACACTAAGTCTTAGTGTCATCCCGACACTGTCTTAGTGTCATATTATTATTATATTATATATTATTATTAATTAATATATCATATATTAAGTCTAAGTCTATTAGACTTAGATACTAAGTCTTAGTGTTTATGCTAAGTGTCTATGCTAGACACTAAGTCAGAATGCCTAGCTCAAGTTTCACCCCCCCACCCCAGTTTGCTATGTGAGGCAGGGGTGAGGTACTTAACCTCTCTGTGCCTCAGTATTTTCTATTTAAAATGGAGATAATAGGGGCACCGCGGTGGCTCAGTCGGTGAGCATCAGACTCCTGATTTCAGCTCAGGTCATGATCTTAAGATGTGGGGATTGATTCTGTGCTCAGCAGGGAGTCAGCTTGAGGTTCTATCTCTCCCTCTGCCCCTCCCCCAACCTCCGTTTGCATAAGTTCTCTGTCTCTCAAATAAATAAATCTTTAAAAAATAAAAACAAAAAGGAGATAACAACAGTGCCTATTTTCTAATTGTGTTCTGAGGATTAAGAGAATCAATATAAGATGCATAGGACACTGTCGGACATACATTAAATACATATGTGTTAGCTATTGTTTTTAGAAATAGTTCAGCTAAGACATATCTGTACAAAAGCATACATGTGTGGCAAAACTGCATTGACCTAAATATGCATACAGAAATGAATGCAAGTAAAACTGAGGAAATCTGAGTAAGATTGATGAATTGCATCCATGGCAATATACTGGTTGTGATTCTGCAATGCAGTCTGTAAGATGGTAGCATTAGAGAAAACTGTAAAAGATATTACCTCTTACAACTGCATGTGAATCCACAATTATCTCAAAATAAAATGTAATTTTTAAGATGTGTGGGTTATTCTCTATCCCCTCATAAATCTGTGGAAGAAATGACTGTGTTGCCACATACTGGTTTATGTGAAGGGAAGGATTTCATGTGATATGGAAAGGAGTCATCTATTGTGGCCTTAAAAGCAATATGCACTAGCAATATATGAAGAAAGGAGGGAGAAGAAAATCAGTGGGAGGAAGAGGGGATATAGTAAATCAGTAATTTTTTATGAAAAAAAAAATCAGCTTAACTGCCAGTGGATACTGGAAAATTGAGAAAAGATTCCAAAATCCCAAGGCTGCCAAAAAAGCTGGTTTAATTTGTTCAGTGCATATTAACACCCAAATGAGGGAACAGCAAAGGCTGGAACCCAGACCCCAGACATGTGGCCTCCATTAAAGAAAAGGACCTTTTTGGTAACTTACACAAAGTAGCAATGAGGGCTGGTACAGGTATGCAATAGACTTGCTCCTGTCCAACCCAAGGTCCAAAGATTGGAAATAAAGAAGAAATTAGAAGAAAAATAAAAATATAAAAAATAAAAGATCTTAACCCTCTATAAAGGGACTGAAACTTTGGAATCTAGAATTATTATTTTGCCTTTCAATGTTTCTGAGGAAATATCTGGACTTAGGTATATAATAAAGTAATTCCAGAAATGCCTTTTTTTGGTGTGGATTGTAAGCTCATTTTGTTCAACTCAAAAAACTAAAATTATTTTTTTTCTTTTTTTAAAAAATTTGCCTTTTTATCATAGAAATGTTATAAAGCACAAATATAGATATAATAGTATAATGGATTTCTTGTGTCCATTGACCAGCTTCAAAAACTATCAAATGGTAAATTTTATCTCATTTAGCCATGTAGCCACACCTCCACTGAATTATATGAAAGGAAATCATAAATATCATATATTAATGTGTGTTTAATTCAGTTTATGTCTCTAATTAAGGGTTTTTTTTAAAAAAATATTCAAAATAGGATTATCACAACTAAAATTCCCCAATTGGCTCATAAATTTTTTTTTTTTTTTTTAGTTTATTGAAATCAAGACATAAGGAAGGTTCCTTCACTGCATTTAATTAATATGCATTTCAAAATAATTCCTTCTTCTTCCTCCTTCTCCTCTTTTTCTCTTCTCTCCTTTCCTTTTCCTCTTCTCCTTCACCTTTTATCCCTTCTTCCCCTCCTCCTCCTCTTCCTTCTATCTATTGGATGAAGAAATCAGGTCATATGACAAGTTTTTACATTCTGGATTTGGCTGATTTTAAACCTAATGACATATAACAGGTTCCTATATTCTTTGTTTTCTCTAGTTAGAAATTTGATTCATCTGGTTTCTGTAATTTCTGATGAATAGTTGCCAGTCTTACTACAGCTTCATTGAGAAAAATGTACCTTTTTTCTTTTCTTTCTCTCTGTTTCAAGTTTTCAGAAGATTTATTGTAGGATACACAAGTGTGGCTTCTTTTCATTCATCCTTTTAATAGGATTGATGGGATTTCATTAATTTGTGATTTGATATTGTTAGTTTATTTTTTTTTTTAATTTCATTTATTTATTCATGAGAGACCCAGAGAGAGGCAGAGACAGGAGAAGAAGGTTCCATGCAAGGAGCCCAATATGGACTGGATCCTGGGACTCCGGGATCATGCCCTGAGCCAAAGGCTCAACCACTGAGACACCCAGGCATCCCTGATATTGTTAGTTTAAATAAAAATGTCTCAACTAGTATCTCTTCCAATTTTTTTTCCACTCTGTTCTGTCTCCTATAAATATAACTGTCTCCCTATGACAGTTATATTAGGCTTTTTCATTGAGTCCCAAGTCTCTTACAATCCTTTAGGTATTTTCCATCCTTCTTTCTTTCAGTACTTCAGTGAAGATATTTATTATCTGCTGCCAAAACCTATCTATTGCATTTGTAATATCATTAATTGTATTTATCACTTTTAGAATTTTCACTTTTTGCCTACATTATGGTTCTGTGGTGAGTTACAAATATCATCATTGTAATCAGTTACTTTAAAGCGATTACACCTGGTAACTTCAATATCTTGATGATTTTAGGGTTCCTTTTAATTTATTTTTTTTTCCTCCTGCCTTCCTGTCATTTGTCCCCACCTGTAGACATTCCTGGTAGTTATTGATGAAATGTTAGGCACTGAGTATAAAAAACTGTGTAAGTTCTGGATAAAGTTATCTCCTTCCACAGAGGATTTACTTTTGTCAAGTTGTCAGTAAGAACTGATATAATTCAGTCGATTATATCTAATCAAGGGCTGAGATGAGTCAAGGCTGAGTGTTAGTTTTGTAGAGGTGTCTATTTTGAGTTTTCCCTTAGAGCACAGAGCACAGCTTTTCAGAGGTCTCAGCTGAAACACAGTGTTTTCTGGGGCCCATTCTTACCGGCAGCTCTAAAATCCATATTTATCCTTCCAGCTAGGTGAGAGGAACAGATTCTGTTTCACATGCTAGACAATCTCTGATAAGACTACTTAACTCTGCCATTGTCTTGCAGAAATAGCCATAGGCATTATGTAAATCAATGAGCATGGTATGCACAGTAAGGCAGATTTGGTCAAAGGTTGTACTTTTCTAATTTCTGCATTAGGTCATCACTTTCCTTTTCACTTCAGTGCTGTGCCTGAAATTTGGTGAATATTTCACAGGGGAAAATGGCAGAGAAAGTTGGCTCACCTAATTTTTTTTTTCTGGAGTGTGGGGCCCTCAAATGCTGGCTGCTTTGGTTGCTCCCATCGATTACCTTTAAAACATGGTGTTTATTTGTCTTTTTTGTATTCTACCTTTATAAATATACTTAGTAGAAGAGATGGTTTGATACAGATTACTCCATATTAGCCAGAAATAAAAGTTTCATCTACATTTCATTCCTCATTTTGATTATGCAACTGTCTTCAACACAACATCAGGATTCTTTGATGGCTTCCTTAATTTCTAAACATTTTAGTTTATTTCAGGTGTATCTCCTATGTGTGGAAGGGGACAGGTGTTGAATTCTTGATAGACTGGCTTTATTTCAAAAATACAGACATGAAGGAGAGGAAATAATTTTTTTTAAAAAATGGGGTAAGGGTAGAAGGAAGCAGGCAGCAATCCAGATAAAGTGAACAGCAAATCAAAATCCTTGAAGTGGAAGTTTGGGTGAGCTGTTTTAGGAATAGCAATAAAGGCAATGTGGTGTAAGCAGAGGAGTAAAGGGGGCAGTAGAAGAATTGGTTACATAGACATATGTAACCACATGGTTAACCTAGGTAACCACATGGTATGAGATCTAAGAATTTACTAAGCATTCCTCAGTTTTCTACATGTAATTTAATTGAATGTAGGCAAGAAGGAAAGAATAAAGCTATTCTAGAAAAGTTACATATAGATTATCTTTTCCAATTCTTACAAGACTGTGAATTAGATATTAGTTCCATTTCATAGATGAAGAACTTGATGCTTGGACATGTTAACTGAACTACCTAAGGTCATACAACTAGTAAGCGATTAGAACTAAGATTTGAATTTCAAGTGTTTTACATCTATATGACTGGGTAGAAATTGTCATTGTAACATCATTTTGTTTTTGTTTTCTTCAGTTATTTGAGCTGTTTAAAAATGGAATTGCCTATTTCTGCAGTGGTTCTTAATTTTTTTGAGGTCCCTGACACTTTTAGGAATTTGACTAAGTATGGAAAATAACCCACGTATTCAAAATTTTACATATAATTTTCTGGTGTTATCTGATCCCTGAAACTTATCTGGGGACTCCTATGGCATCTATGACCTCAAGTTAAGAACCTAGGAGAGATTGAGAGTTTTCTGGTTCTATAAACATTCAAGTAGAGGCTGGGTAACCAGTATAGTCTGCCATTGTAGAGAAAAATGGAAGCATGGATTGATGAACTTCTGGCAATGGTCCTAAAATAATTGTGAAAATTGCCAAATTAGCATGGTATATTTGTATGTTCCCTCTCTTGGTCACCTGTACAAGTATACCCTTGTATCTTACACAATCGTAAAAGCCTCTGCTACCTTGAAGCACTTCATCCAGTGAACCTTTTAAATTATTTCCATGGTGTTAGAGTTGGCAAGAGAGTGCTTTGAACCTGGTGGCAAGGATCTCCACCCAGGGTGAGAAAAAGGAGAAAGAGAGAAGCAACCTGAGCCAGAACCACCATCTACTCTACAAGACAATTTCTTTTATAAAATGCCAAAATCCTCAAATGGCATCGAATTGTCATATTTATTTTGTTGACTCAGTTGGTTCCTAAATTGCAATTCAAATCACTTACTGGAATATTTCAATGTGTTAAAAATAATATCGAAGCAAACAAAGACTCATGCCTTTCTCACTTCATATAACCATTTTGTTTATAAATTTGCATCCCAGACAAACCTGCTTTATTTGGATGGTCAGTTTTTCAAAAATATTCTCCAAAACTCTCACAAGCCCAATTTTAAACTTTATACAAACATATTTGTACTGATTTTTTTTTTCACTTTTAGTGTTCTGGTGCTTCTATTAGTTAATTTTCAAATTATTTTTATTTTACAGAGAAGTGTAGGGTAAAGGAAACTTGGCCAGAATCTGAAGGAATGCATTCTAATTTTATTCTCCAAACTGATTAACTAGATTATCTAAAACTACATCAACTAAATAGAGTCAACTAGCAAGAAAATAAATATGGTGCATT